>NW_020884902.1:9023015-9043199 GCF_003945725.1 Corapipo altera
TCCCCAGGGATGGAGTGATGCTCCTTGGCAGATGAGTGATGATCCCAGGGAAGGGAGTGATGCTCCCTGGGGTGGGATTGGTGCTCCCAGGGATGAAATGATGCTCCCTGGGGTGGGATTGGTGCTCCCAGGGATGAAATGATGCTCCCTGGGGTGAGATTGGTGCTCCCAGGGATGAAATGATGCTCCCTGGGGTGGGATTAGTGCTCTCAGGGATGGAGTGATGCTCCCAGAGTGGGAGAGATACACCCCGGGGTGAGAGTGATGCCCCCAGGGAAAGGAGTGATGCTCCCTGATGGGTGAGTGATGCTCCTTGGGAAGGGAGTGGTGCTCCCAGAGAGGGAATGATGCTCCCTGGGATGGGATTGATGCTCCTGGAGTGAGAGTGATGCTCCTCGTGGTGGGGGTGATGCTCCCCAGGGAAAGGAGTGATGCTCCTTGGTGGGTTAGTGATGCTTCCAGAGTGGGATTGATGCTTCCCGAGGTGGGAGTGATGCTCCCAGGGATGGAATGATGCTCCCTGGTGGGTGAGTGATGCTCCTGGGGAAGGGAGTGGTGCTCCCAGAGTGGGAATGATGCTCCCCAGGGCGGGAGTGATGTTCCCCAGGGAAAGGAGTTGTGTTCCCTGGTGGGTGAGTGGAGCTCCTGGGCAGGGAGTGGTGAGCCCTGGGCGTGGGGCAGAGCCACCCGAGCAGGCACATGGTGCAGCCCGGTATGAAACCCTACTCTGATTGGGTACAACACCAAATAAGCAAAAGGATACTCAAAGGGAAAAATAAGAAGCTAAAGGGAGAGTTGGTGAGGGAAAGCAGAGAGGGGGGAGAAAGTCTTAGGGAGATGAAAGAAGGTCAGCATCAGAGGAAAATAAATAAGAAGATAAAATAAAACGTGAACAATACGAAGTATTAAAGAGTTGCTAAAGAGGACAAGGGAAGCAGCCAAGTGCAGCAGGAGATCAGCTGTGTCACCCAGCTGGAAATGAGCACAAAGAGGACTCAAGGCACGGGGGGAGTTCGATTTTAATACGAAGGAAGTTCTGCTTTTTCCAGACCAGCTCTTGGAGGGCCAACTCACAGCACAGGGCAGGGACATGTCTGCTCCCCACCGAGGACACTCCTCCTGGAGTGGACATCACTGGGGGAGAGGAGCAATGTCCTCTGTCATCATCTGCTGCTGTGCAGGGGCAGAGGGATTCCCAGTTCGTGCCACTCTGGACTCATCCATGGCCGTTGCTGTCACACAGGAGCTCATGGCAAAGTACCTCTTGTAGGTCTGAAGAGGAATGTGGGCAACTCAGGGCTCCAGCTGGGTGCAACTCTGGAAATGTTGCTGTTGCATTTTAAGGGGCTAAAGAGCAGAGGAAGGAGCTGAAATCCAGAAACTTGGAGCACTGGGACAAAATGGAGCGGGAGGAGGCAACTGAGATCGATGGCCACCTTGATGCTGGATTGAAAAGCAAAGCTGAGAGTAAGGAACAAAAAAATTGTCACCCCACTGTGCCTGGAGCTGGGGAAGGAGGAGGCTCAGGGCCAGCAGCAGCTGGGACTTGAGGAAGAAGAGCAGGGAAGGAGCAGCTCTGACAACAGTCCAGAGCAGGAGGCCCTTGGAGAAGACACCAGAGGCATCATGACACGTGGGAGATCCTTCAAAATGCAACCTTAGCGCACAGCCTTAGTCTGTCTTTGGTTGCAGGCAGATAAGACAAGTTTTTGGGTGCTGCAGAGGGGTCTGCACCAGCAGGTTTAAGTTTGGAGGAGCAGGGAGGAAGCAGGAGGGAAGTTTGAATCTCATTGTGCTTTAAATTAAGACAGATTCATCAAGGTCACACTGCAGACACAAGCAGGAGAGATACTGCCATTGGATATCATCCCATGGGATGCCATTGGATATCATCCCATGGGATAGAGGGAGACTCCCAGCCCAGTGCTTTCTCCTGGGAAAACTCCCAAGGTGGCACCAGCAGTGACCTGGTCCAGAACTGCAGCTCTCCTGGCCCTTTTTCCCGGCCAGCCTTGCCCGGCCCGGCCGCGGGCTGGAAGAGGAGCCGAGGCTGGCTCTGCCTCTCCACGGGCCGTGGCTCCCGCCCAGCCCTGCACAGATAACGCGCTTGGCACGGCGAGAGCCGGGGGGAGGCGGCAGCGGCGGCGGGGGCAGCGATGCATCCTCGGCTCTCCCGGGCCCCGAGGCAGCTCCGCGCTAATCGCCCGCTTCCCCAGATTAGCACCGGGAAAGCCACGGCTTGGCAGCTCCGCCTGCCCTGGAGGAAAGCCCGGCGTTCACGGAAAATTCAGGAATTCCTGGATTTGTTTGCACGGCCAAGGAAAACGTCTAGTCCTCTAGGCTCCCCGTGCCCCTCTCCTCCAGCGCTTTGATGGTCGCTGTGGAAAGCAGTCGCCTTGTCCTGGTGGCCACAGCCCTGTCCCGAAGCCACCACACGTAAGACCCGCTGTGGTGCCCTCTGTGCACTCCAGGTTTGATTCGGGGTTGTGTGAAACGGGAGCGATCCTCTCCCTTTCATTAGCAGAGATTAACCAACTCCCTGATTATCATTTCGAGCACTAAAATGACGTTGACCCCGGTAATGCTCCGCGGAAACCTCTTTAAGCTAATCCAAAACACGCAGCCAGCACCGGGGGCTTTAGGGAGTGTGTTCATCACGCAGAAATAGGGGAAACAGTGTGAAAAATAATAAATAAATCGGCACGAACCTCGTGGTTGAAGGGGGTAGATGTTTTGTTTCCAGCTGGAGTCAGCAGTGCTTGAACACAGAGGTCAACAAGGGAAAGAAAAACAAAAACAACCAAAAAACAAAAGGCAACTGGTGAAGCCGGTGAGGCTGGATTAGAGTTTCCGAGATGAGGTCAGAGAGGGGAGAGCTTTTAGCAGTGATTTGCACTCTCCGAACGAGAGCTTTAGGATTTCGCTCCACTTCAAAGAAAAGATGCCCAGGCCGGCCCAGCCCCTCCCCGTGAGGAGCCGTGTGAGCCCCTCTGCCATGGAAGCACAGGGAGAAGGGGCTCACACCTCCCCTCCTCCTGCGCCGGGGGGGGATTTCAAAGCACGGTGCAGAGATGGAGCTGCCCGGCCCCACCGAGAGCAGCGGCAGAACGGCCACAGCCCCAGGCAGAGCTGCCCAGGCTCATTCCCACCTCTCCAAAGGCCCTGCTGGTGGGTTTGGGGTCCTGCCAGGGCTTCAGGAAGGACACGCGTTCCCTGAGACTGTTGCCCAGCTCTGCCACTCGACACAAGCACAGGAGTTCAGCGGTGGGCAGCCCCCAGCCCTGCAGTGTGGGGCTTTGTGGCTGCCCCATCCCTGGAAGTGTCCAGGGCCACGCTGGATGGGGCTTGGAGCAACCTGGGAGAGCGGAAGGTGTCTCTGCCCATGGCAGGGGGTGGAACTAGAGGATCTTTAATTTCCTTCCAACCCAAACCACTCCATGATTCTGTGATTCCCTCATATCTGCACCTTCTCCTTGGGCTCACCCAGCCGAGTCCCAACCTCGGGCACCTCCCCCAGGTTTATTCCTGCAGACTTTTCAACTCTGCCCGTCCACCAGCACAGCCTAAACTGCTCCTGGCGCCTCCCCGTAACCCGACACACGGATCCTCCCCTCGAGGCTCCGCGGTTTCCCCGCCGTGTGCCCGTCCCAAGGCGGTTCGGATCGGCAGCTCCAGCCGCTGTGGGGAGCGAGCAGCTCCTTTCACTCCAGCGGCACTGAGTTATTCGGAGCGGCCGGGACCTGCCCGCGCCTTCCCCGCGGGGAGTGTTCCCCAAAGGTGACCTGTCCCGTCAGCTCCAGCCGTGACCGTGGAATCGCTGCCTTGTCACACCAAGACATCGGACAGGTCCTTCTGCAGCCCCTTCGCTGCTCCCAGAGCCCCCCAGCAGCCCCTGCCTCCACCGCCGGCCCCCATCTCCTCCCCACCCACAGCCCACAGCCAAAATACCTCTTAAACCGGTTTCCGGAGGGGCAGAGCAGGGCGTTAAAACTCCCCTTTAAACAGATTCTGCCTTTCCTCCCCCCTTTATTTAAATGTTGTGGGTCCAGCAGCACTCCGCTGGTTTAGAGCTTTTATTTTCCCAAAAAGTAGCTTAAAGTAGAAAAATGCTGCCATCCCCACCACGTCCCCTGCATTTCACCCTCATTTGAGTTTGTAGCTGTTTCCTCTTCCTTCCCTCCTTCTCCCGAGGAGTGATTTATTCAGGGTTTCAGAATGGGGAATATTGGTAAAACTATTTTTCTTTTAAATTGAAAATTTCCAGGGGGGAAACATTTCTGGCTTGCAAGGGAAAGCGAAAATACATTTGCATCCCTGAAAAATTTCTGCATTGGAATAAAAGGCCCTTTCAAGGGAATAGGGCTCAAAATATGAATACTTTACAACTGCAACAGAAAAATGGGAATGGGCAAGACTTTTGCAAGCAGTTTTTGTAGGATTATGGAAAGGTTTGGGTTGGAAGGGACCTTAAAGATCATATAGGGAAGATCACCTTTTGGCACTCCTGTCTTAGAAATCAGGCAATGTTCTCAGAAGAAAAAAATATAGTGAAAAAGCAAAACAGCCAGGTTGAAATTTTAGTGCTGGTCCAGGGCTACAGAGACAAACCCTGGATTTTGGAGGGAGGACAAATGTGTTGAAAGCCACCGTGCCTGGCTTTCTGTGACCAAAGAGCCCTTGGGCAGGAGCCACCGGGGTAGGCTGGCAGGAGAAGCCTTCCAGAGGCCTTTCATGGCAAACAGACTCTGTCTGGCCTCTCCAGACCTGGAGATGGCAGGGCTGCTTCCAGGCAGGAGCAGTCCAGAGCCGGGGATGCGCCAGGAGGCTGCATTCCCATCCCACTTCATCCCTGGACCGCTGGGTGCTGAGATCCTGCTGAGGATCAGGAGCCCTCTGAGCCCAGCAGCAGACACATACCTGCCAGAGAACGAATAAAGGCACGGCATGAGTCAGAGAGAGAGGCTTTGGGCTGCAATTAAATACACAACCAGGACTGATTAATCGGGAAAGAATCCTTCCCCGTAAACGGAAGAAAACACGTGTCGGGGCAGCGATGGGGCTCAGCAGCTCCGGTGCTGCCAAACTGCCTTCCCTCGGGACTCAAGCACACCTTTAACCTTGGGCGAAACCGTGTGCTGGGATGCTCCCAAGCCAGGAAAAGCCACCCAAGAAGGAAAATTCTCTCCTCCTGTTCTTTGGAGTTGTTTGTGGGGATGTGTCGCTGAAGAGCAGCGCAGGCACAGGAATAAACCTGCAACCTTCGCTTTATCTCAGGGAGTTTCTGCTCCGGCAGAAATTGTTGTCGTCCCACGGGGAAAACTCTGGTGTTAACATGGGGATAATGGCAAAGAAAAGGGCTAAACTGCTTATTTCCTCCGCTTTGATTCATTTTGGAGGCTCTCTCCTCCTGTGTCGCTGACTGACGGCAGCGCGAGATGCTGAAGTCGGTTAATTGTTATGGATCCCTGGGGCGTTATTCCAAGGATGTGAAAGCACCGAAGGGAGCAATAATCACCTGTGATTCTGGTGAGAGTGTTAATCCTAGAAAATCTGGGAAATTCTTCAGTTTGGGGAGCACGTGGGACCAGTTCACTCGTCTGCAGCGAACCTCCAGCATGGCAAGGGATGGGAGGGAGTCCTTTGGGCTGAGATGGGGCTCAGCTTCTTGAAAGTGCTCAGCTGTGATTTAGGGACTCCAGTCGCTGGGGAAATGGATGATGTGCGAGAAGAGAGAGCAAAATGAGCCCCTGGCTGAGGACTCATTACAGGGTTACTTGTGTCACTGCAGCTGGAAGGGAGGCACAGAGCTGACCGAAGAAAAGTTGTCTTTATCCTGCTCAAACTGGCCACCGAAAACTCCTTTGGTCTGGAAACTCGGTGCCTCCTCCTGGACAGGTCTGTGAGAGCAGGAGCCGTGTAGACCAAACTAAAACCAGCACCAATAAGGACTGGGAGGGAGAGGATGTCACAGTTTGGGTCCTCCACACCCACCACCTCTGGCAGGTCTGAGAGATCACCTGATCATCCCAAACCCTTGGATCACAACAGAGGCGGGAGCTCCAGAGGGAAATGGGGATGTTTCAGGCTTCTACCCTGGGCTGTGTTTGGATGGATGGATCTCAGGCCATCCCATAGTCCTTCCCAGGGGAGGAGGCTGAGCAGGGCAGTTCTCTGCTGCCGCAGGGAGGGTGAGAAGTCAGTGCTGTGTACAAAGCAGTCCTTCCTCCTCCTCGCCCTGCAAATGTGCAGCTGTTGATTAAATCCCTTTTCAGAGGGAGAGTTACAAGGCTCCTCCAGCTTTCCCCGGCAGAGACCTCTCTGCTCCCCGTGTTTGCATTCTCACATCAGCCTCTGCCCACGGAATAACAGCAGTAATTGGATGTGTTTAAATCCTGCTGCTCATTATTGTTTGACCGGTAATCAGACAAGTCTCCTGTCCCCTCAACCTGACCCATGTGCAGCAGAGGAAGGCTGGACACAGCTCCTCCTCCTCCCCTCCCCCTGTGACCCCTCACCTCTCCCCTCTGCCCAAGTTGGGTGTGCAAATTGTATTCCAGCCATAAGGAGCTTCCTCTCCCTCCATGGCCAATAGATCACTGGAATTACATCGGGGCAACCCTGTTTGCTGGGGTGGGAATTGCCTGTGGAGGCAAAGGGCTGGAGCAGAGGGGATGGGGCTGATCCACTGCCCCGCTTTGGATGTTCAGAGTCTGGGATTGAGGCAGACAGTGGAAAAGCAGGGAATGAAACACTGTCCATACATCTTCCCAGGAACATTCTGGCTGGCAGGCTGAGCACACACTGCCTTGGTGTGTTGACTCTTGGAGATGGATGGGCAGCACTGGTTGGCCCCTGTGGAAGCTCAGATGTTGGATGCACACATGGATATCAGTGCTCTTGGATAGGACTGCAGGTCAGAGCGGCCTCAGGGAGGACAACCATCCCCACAGGGGGGACGGTATCTTTGCTGGAGCAGCCACACTGGCAGGAGAAGCGGGGGAGACCCTGGGATGAGCTCAGTTGGGCAGAGTTTGGTGCTGGTAACACCAAGGCCATGGGTTCCATCCCTGTGTGAGCCATTCTCTTAAGAGCTGGACTTGAGGATCCTTCTGGGTCCCCTCCAACTCAGAACATCCCATGATACTTCAGGTTAAATTCCTGCCTGGTGAAGCAGTTTTGTGCTAAGCATTTCCATGGTCATCCCTCTTTGCTCCCATCACTTCTTAAAAAAAGAAGGGGAGGGGGAAACTCCATCTTTGCTCCCATCACTCACTAAAAAGAAAGGGGAAAAAAGCCCCATCACCAATCCAGGCTCAGAAAGAGCAGCAAAAGACCTGAATCACCATTCAGATGTAGAGACCAGACCAAAAAAGAGTCTTTGCCAACAGCCCACTGGCCACAGGACTTTGCCTGTGCCATGTGACCCGTGCCACGTCTCTGTATCATGACTAATAGACACACTTGCAGAAATCAGAATCTATTTCCAAGTGATTCATGAGTGTGTAGGAAAAGGAGGGGGGGGGGGGGAACAACAGACTAAATACACCTGGTAATTTATGTGCTATGAATAATTTGAACAGCCCCAAGTGACGGAGATATCTCAGTTATTTATCCTGGGGGGGGAAATTCGCAGGTGCTGCAGACTGGGTGTGCTCCAGAGCAGGCCCTCCCTTTAACGTTCTCCTCCCCCGCCCCGGTGTGAACCTCTCTGGCCGTATTTGGAACGAGATGTAAGACGTGCTTCATCCCAGCCTCTCATTAATTGCCGCTCCTGGAATCTCCTGCCGGCTAAACTGCTCCCCGCAGAATCCCTGACTCCAGGGGCAGGAAAGGGTTACAGAGCGTGCCTTCCTTTTTGGGCTGGGCGGGTGGAAATATCGTCGGCTTTCATCTCCAAGCCTCGTAAAGAACAAGCAGCTGCTGGAGCGATGGGTGCCTTGTAAATCAGCGCGGCAAATAAATAACGAAGCGGGTGCGTCGCTCCCTCGCGGGCTCGGCTGGTGCGAGGGCTGGGACCGGCTCCGGCCCCGCAGGATCGGCTCCAGGAAAGACTCCGGGGAGGGGACATCGCTGTGCTCTGCCCTGGGGCGGCTGCTTTGCCCTCACGTGGCTCCCGGGGAGCTTTTGCTGCAGTTTTGGACTGAGGTTGTTGAGTTTTCCCTGGAGTCATTACCTGGAGCTCGGCCCTGCTGGGTCAGGCTGGTTTTAAAGCCATTAGAGAGTGTCCAAAGGAGGGAACGAGGATGGGGAAGGGCCTTGATTTGGAGCCGTGGGAGGACACTGAGGGCACTTGGTGTGTTCAGCTGGAGCAGAGGAGGCTGAGGGGAGACCTCACTGCAGTTCCAACTGCCTGGGCAGGGGCAGAGGAGGGGCAGGGACTGAGCTCTGCTCTGGGGGGACCAGGGACAGCACCCAGGGAATGGCTGTAGTTGTGCCAGGGCAGGGTCAGGTTGGATCCCAGCAAAAGGTTCTTCCCCCAGAGGCTGGTTGGGCACTGCCCAGGCTCCCCAGGGCAGTGGGCACAGCCCCAAGGCTGCCAGAGCTCCAGGAGGGTTTGGCTGATCCTCTGGGGCACAGGGAGTGACTCTTGTGGATGTTCCTGTGCAGGGGTGAGGGTTGGACTGGATGATCCTTGTGGGTCCCTTCCAACTCAGACATTCTGTGATTCTGTGAGAATCACCAACACGAGCAGCAGCTCCTCCATATCTCACCTTTAGTGTCACCAGATTGTGACTGTAGGGTTTTGTCTTCTGGCACCACTGGACTGAGATGCATTTCATTATTTTTGGTGTTAAAATTCAGAAAGGTTTCTTTTCCCCATCAAATATCTTTGTATTTGTTTCCAGAAACAAATGATTAGCATTAGTATTCATTAGTATTCGTGTTAACAATTGATAAAGGGCCCACTACTGTAGTATCTGTGCATAGCACACAAAATTCAATTAAAAATATAATAATTTCCTCAAGCCATGATCATATAATCTGCACCATCCCCCGAAGTTAGTTCCTGAGACTTCCCCCAAAGTTTGCTGCAGAGGGATCTGTTTGCCAGGGAAGAGGGGCCCAGAGTAAGGGATGACACAGTCCAGGCTGGGCACAGCAGGAGAGGAAATGTGCAGCTCCAACCAGGAACACCTTTTGGGAGCTGCAGGCCAGTGCAGCTCTGCTCCCACCCGTGGTGTCTGTCCTGCAGCAGGGTTGGTGCAGCTCAGGCTGCAGCCCCATTGAGGTGGATCTCCAAGCAGCTCCAAGGATCTGGGTTTTCTCCATCCAAATGCTTTGCTGCCTCCATTCCCCCTCATTTTTTGGAGTCCAGCAGGATGTTTCCCCCTCTCTTGGCTCTGCAGACTTGTTTCAAGCCTTGCTGGGCAGCAGCTCAGTCCAGGGAGGGTGCTGGAGACCACTGCATGGCTGGAGACCACAGCCCTGCTGCTCCCCTTGAGGGAAGGAGTCTGCAGTCCTGGAGAGGATGCTGGGGAGGTCTTTCCTTTACTGCTGGGGACCCATTGCTGAGTCCCCACCAGAATATGGTCTCTGAGATGGCATTTGACTCAGCCCAGAGCAAACAGCCAGTCTGTGTGCCACGTGTGGGCACCTTCCCTGCTCAGGGGCAGGTGACCTCACTCTGTTCTGCTGAGTCTCTGAGGACCTTTCCCAGGCTGGGCATGAGCCAGTGAGCAGGTTTGCCTCCAAGATGCCACCCCAGACATCTGGCAAGAAACAAAAGGCATCTCAGAGGCATCTGGGCTCCCATAAAACAGCATTTACCTTTTCAAACTGTAGGGGTGGGGGCTTGCCTTGTGGTTTTCCTGAGGCTGCTTCACTCGGGGAGGTCAGTGACAGGGTTGAATTTTCCCTAAACAACAGAACTGTTTGGCTGTTAGACCTTGTTTCACAATTTCAATCCAAAGCCAAACAGCATCTCAATATTTGAGTTGCACAGAGCGAGGGAGGGGCTCAGGTTTGAGGCTGGAGAGCATCTGTAACTACCATGAAATGCAGGAGAGGACGGAGCATTTCTTGCTTGCTGGAGCATCTCTTACAACTGTGACCCATCTCCAGCAATCCAGGACCCAAACAATACACTTAAAACCTCCTTCTGTGCTCTGGAGGTTGTCCAGTTCATCTTGGACCACATGAGAGATGACTTCTCCAGGGTTATAGCAGTCAGCACCTAACAACTGGCACTCTTGGAGTCCTACCTTTTTCCTGGGAATGTGTCGTGGGGAAGAAATGGCCTTCATTGCTTAAAAGATCCCAACCTGCCCCTGGAGCTTCACGCTGAGGTGCTGAGGACAGTTGTGTGAGTAGGGAGAAGAGACCTGGAGTCCTTCCAGGAAGATAAATTGGCAGTTTATCAGATCTTTGATGTGTCTCAGGTGTTGCCTTCTCAGATGCTTTGTGTTTCTGCCACATCAGGGTGTGTGAGAAGAGCAGGGGGGCAGCTATATTGGCTTTTGCATGGTTTGATTCCTTTAGGTGGGAAGTTTCCCTGCACTGTGGGCCTGGCTGTGTTCCTGGGGACAGAGCTGTCACAAGGGGGGACACACTGACCAAAGGGGCCAGCTTGGACAGAAAAATCTCACTCCCCCTTGTCTGGAATGTGTGATGCTGACAGATCCAAAATAAACAGAGTGGACATGAATTGAAGAACCCTTCACTAAAATAACAGATGCTCCTGAAGCTCCAGCCCTCGGGGACTCCGGAGGCGCTGCCTCTGAACACCATTTGTCTCACTCAGATATCCTGATGCAAAATGTGCCACTCGGGGACAAGACATGGATTTGCAAGAACCCCCAGCCTATGAACTGTGTTGAGAGCACATAAATCATGAGGAGGAGAATTTTTCTCTGCACCTTGAGCAGATCTCCACTTCTCACATTATTTACCTGGACCAGAGTAACAACAGGACAGTGTTTTTAGTGTGTCCTCTGTTTGCAGGACACAGCAGCTGGCCATGTCTGTCTGAGCACCACATGCTCCTTCCATGTCAGCCATCCAGAAGAAGCTGCTCCAGAGCTCACCTGGCACCCCAAACCCCACAGGTCGCTTCCCTCCCCTATCCCGAGCTTTTCATCCAGCCTTGGAGTGGCCCCTGTGTTTCTCCCAGCCCCTGTGCCTGAGGCATTTCTGGGAGCAATCACACTCCCGTGCTTCCTGCTGCTCCAGCAGGACGCTGTGTCACAGGGATGAAGCCATCAGCCTCCCCAGGAGCAGAGGCGGGGGAGTGTGTGAGATAAACAGTTCAGCCTTGGCACTTTGCTTGAAAGTTGTTGCTTCTATTTCAGAGCTCATGTGCCTGAAAACCTGTCTGGGTGTTTTTTTTTTTTTCCTGACTGTATCAGTTGGTCTAATAAAAGATACAGCCTCTCCTTACAAGCCTGCTCTGCACTCCTGAGCTCAGGTCGTTTATCCTTCCCTTCGTGCTGCTGACAATGACTGAGGCTCCCTGGCCAGGCAATATCTGGGAAGTCAATGCTGTGTCAAGCCCCAGGTTTACATCCATGGCCACAGTGAATGGACTTATTTTACTGGAGAGACTCATCAGCTCTCCCTCCTGCTGCTTTTGCTGCAGGGAAAGCAAAACCTGTGGGTGAATTCCACAGCCCCTTCCCTGGGGAGGTGGGCTCAGGCACCCAGGTACCTCATGGGTGCCTGCAGAGAGAGTCTACCCCAGGCAGGGGAATCCCAAGGGCTTCCCACCAGGCATTTCTCACCCTGGGGAGGATGAACAACTCTTCAGCCACTCCTTAGCTATTACTTAACTGCTAAAGTTGCTGAGGAAAGGCCAGGAGGTGGCCCAGAGGTGGCACTGCCTTTTGAATTTTCGGTACCCAGAGGCCTTCTCCGGGTCCTGGAGAGCCCAGGCTGCCATCTGACTCCATGAGGACAGGTTTGGTGCTCTCTGCCACAGTGCCATGTCCTTCCCAGGGACAGCAATGTCAACCCAAGTGGCTGCTGGCCTGGCTGCAGTCGGTGCTGCCCAACACAGCCCTTCCTGTGGCAACACAGAGAACTGGAGATGTGAGGCACAGAGAAGGAAGAAGATTAGACACATAGAGGGAAGAAGATTTTTCCAGCGAGGGTGGTCAAACACTGGCACAGGCTGCCCAGAGAGGTGGTGGATGCCCCCTCCCTGAAAACATTAAAAATGAGGTTGGATGAAGCTCTGAGCAAGCTGGTCCAGAGGAAGGTGTCCCTGCTCATTGCAAGGGGCTTGGATTCAATGACCTTTACAGGTCCCTTCCAACCCAAGCCATTCCATGACTTTATAATTCTAGAATTGTGCTTAATTTGATGGTCTGGGAAGGCTGATATAATTCAGGGCACGGAATCCTGCTGGTGGCTCCCTGAGCAGGATCTTCACCCCAAGGAGCAGCCCTGGACCTGCCCATGGAGTCAGTGGGGGACAGGTTTCCCAGTGTTGGTGGTGAGTGGCCACACCACAGGGTTATCACCTGCAGGGAGCCCGAGCCAGGAGGGAAATCCCCTGGAGAAAAAATACACATCACCTTCCTATGAACAGCAAAGTGCAAAGAGAAATGGATGCTGCAAAAGAGTAAAGAACAGATCAGCTTTGAGGAGGGAGATCTGGAAGTGCTCCTTACTCTGAAGGATGGGGGGGGGGGGGTCCATGGGATCATGGAGTATCACAGGGCAGAACAAAAATGAAGTGTTGAAAGGGCTGTAAACTTCACCCTCAGGGCTTAAACCGGGTCCTCATCCACGGGGAATCTTTATTTTTGGAGCAGGTTGTGGTGTCTTCAGAGGAAGCATCTCCTGTTGGCCAGGGTGAGAAGGCAGCTCTGGGCTGATCCAATCTGCCACATCCATCACTGCTCCCCTCTCGTGTCATGGATGTCCAGGGCAGTGACCTGCTCCACTAAATCTCTCCAAGCAGGGGGCTGGATCCATGTAACTGTTTGTAGCTGGAGTTGCATCAGTGATTTTCTCAGGGTTGAGGGAGGATAAGATTGAGCAAGAAATACTGTAAAAATGTAAAAAAACCCCCACCAAACCTCTAAGTCTGTTCCACACAGTATCTGTGAGTGCATCAGTGCTGCTGCTTGTATGAGCTGCTGGGTGCATATATTTTCCATAATATCTCTCTCAGAAAATATTATTTGATGGCATGTGATTAAAAAGGGTCTTTTTTTAATATGTGGCACATGCATAAATAAATGGATGTGTGCACTTGCATGTAAAATAAGCAAATACAAGGGGAAAGTAGCAAAATAATCATCCCTGGCAGTGACTGCTGGGATTCTGTGCACTGAGCTAATGCTAGAGAGTTGGAAAAAGCATTCCTGGTGGTGGGAATCTCACCAGGTCATGCAGAACAGCGAGGGGGACTGATGTCTTCAGTGTCCCTAAAAAACTCCAGAGACTCAGAAGTCTTTCCAAAATGTGCTTCCTTCAATTAAAAATCAATTAATACTCCCCTCCTTTTCCCAGTGCCTGAAGCATTAAAAAAAAAAAAAAAAAAAAAGTTATTTAAAGATCCACTCTTTTCCTAAATAAAGTTTGGAACGGGGGTATTTTCGAATGATAGGTGCTCTTCTCTCACTTTTGGCTGTTGCAAAAACAACCATGATTCCTGTGAGCAAGAGGAGGAGGATGAAGGTAGAAATACAGCTCTATTTATGCTGATACTGGATGTCGGGCTACATGATCTCATCTAATTTAAAGTTACTCCAAATGAACTATCTCCAAGAATATAATTTTAACGTTTCCCTATCAGGCCATCCTTATCTCTCTGCATTACCATGATATCATTCAGGAATAATAATCGCACTATTAGTTTTGGTGTCTAAACAAGCTGCCGAGGAGAAAGGGATTTCAGTCACCGCCCTGGAAATCGCTGCTCTCCCAAAAAAAAAAAAAAAAACCACCCAAAAAACAAACCCCAAACCCCCCAAAACTGTACAAACTTTATAAAATCCAACCTCGGGGGATGCACAGCTGCAACGGACGCCTTTCCAGGACAGGTGATTTCGAGGGAAAATGGAAGTATTTTAAGCATTTAAGGACGGAGGCGTTGGCGTCTCGAAGGAAATCTTTCTTTTCCTCCTTTTTTTTTTTTTTTTTGTTCGCGGGGGGATATCTGGGATGTAAATGAACAAACTGGAGCCCGAAATGCCCCGAGCTGATGCAGCGTGCGCTGCAGCAGGCGCGGGCGGCAGCCAATGAAAGCCGGGCTGCCGATTTTTTTATCATTAATATTGCGGAGCAACATTAACTGATTGGAAAGACTTTTCGGGAGCGGGCAGAGCCTGCGAGCCATCACTCCCTCCCGAACGATTTCGTCTTGCTACCCGGATTTTGGAGGGCGACGCCGGGTCCCCCTCGTTCCGTCTTGGCGAGGGATGATAATTTCTCCCCCTCCTTCGAAGAATTTGAAAATAAGCAATAAAAACAAAGGGAGTTTTGTGTTTTACACGGCGGAGGGGGGAACACGCGGTGCTGAGGAGAGGAGCGACGGGGAGCGGCTCCAGCGCGGCTTTCCCGGGGACGCGAAGCGCGGGGCTGGGGCCGCTGCGATCGCTGTTTCCACGGGAAAAGGGGGGTAAAAAAAGAAGTTTCCACGCGTGTCACCCCACCACGGCCACGGCCAAGCCCGCGGGGGTCTGTCGGGGCGAGCAGCGCTCGGAAATCCCGGCCCCGGCCCGCCGGGATACCGGGACCGCGCGTGGCACGAGGTGCCCGAGGGGGTCACAGCGCAGGCGACCCTGGGGGGGACAACTGAGGGAAGGGGCCGCCCGCACTCCCTTTTTTTGTTTGCGGGTCCCATATGGACATCAGCGGCTCCTGGGGGTGAAGGCAAGCGCGGGGGAGAGCCCACCTTGGGATGGGGGGAAATTTTCCCGAGGAATTTCCCGCCCGCCGCCCCCTCTCCCGCTCCGGGCACGGCTGTCCCGGCGAGGGCCGGGAAATTTGCGGGGCATTTCTGGGTGCAACGAAAAAAGCCGCTGGGACGGGGCGGGCGGCAGCAGAGCCAGAGCCGCGGGCGCTGCCGGCCCCGTCCAGGTGAGCGGGCTCCAGATCCTTTGCCCTTTTTTTCTTCCTCCTCCTCATCTTCCTCCTCCTCCTCGGCTCCTCACGCTCGGGGCTCTGCCGGCAAATGAAAGTCATTTATTGTGAACAAGGAGGAAATAAGGACGAGGGTGATTTATTCTATTACTATTATTATTATTATTATTTGGAGGAGGAAGGGGGTAGGTGAGTGCCCCCAAATAGCAGCGCCCTGGCACCGAGAGGCCGCGGCCGAGGTTCCCCCCGGGCAAGAGGGGAAGTTCTGGGCGGAGCGGCGCGGGGGGAGCCCCGAGGGGCCGGACCGGCCGCCCCCCCGCCCGTCCCGGGAGCCCCCCCCGGCATCTCGTTTCTCTCCCCGGTCGCTGTCGGACGCGAGCGGGCGGGGCCGGCTTTTCGGAGCAGGTTTGTTAACCAAAGCAGGTGCTAAAAACCAATAAGCCCGGAACAAACGCGGTCCCCCCCGGGAGCCGGGACAATTGTTTCCATTTAATAAATATTTTTCCCACGGGCGTTTCGCGGGAGGCAGGCAATTATTCAAAGCAAGCCGGGACGCGGGCCGGCTCCCAGGGTTAAGCGGGGCTGCGGAGCGGGGAAAGCGGGGGTTGGGGGAGCGGGAGAGCGGCCGGGAGCGCGGGGAAGGCGGGGGGGAAGCGGCAGAGCAGCAGCGCTCGCAGCCCCGACGGCGGCGGCAGAGCCCGGAGGGCGCCGGGACCGGCCCCGCTCCGCGCACCCCCGGCACGGGGGAGGACGAGGAGCACGGGGACGACCCCCTTCGCCTTCCCCCTTCCTCCACAGCTGCTCTTAACGCAGCAACTCACAAAAGCCTTCCTTTTAATCCGCGCGTTGGTAGAGGGTGGGGGGGTCCTCCCGTCCCCTCCTTCCTCCTTTCCTCCTCCTCCCCGCGCCGTCCCCTCCCCTCCTCTTCCTCTCGCCCTTCCTCTCTCCCTCTCTTTTTAAGCGGGCCCCCTCCGCGCTGATTGGGCGCCCGGCCGCGCTGTGACCGCCCTGCCGCTATGTCAGCCTGCCCGCCGCAGCCCCGCGCCTTTGAACTGCCCCGCACGGCCCCGCGTCCCCACGGCCGGCCCGCAGCAGCGCCCGGCGGCTCGCCGCCCGCCTAGCCGCCCGCCGGGCCCCGCGGGCCGCGCTCCGCTCCGCGCCCCGCTCCGCGCCCCGCCCCGGCACGGCTCCCGCCGGGGACGGCCTTGGCGGAGGACCTGTGATGATCAGCTGAGCCCGCTCCTCCCGCTCCTCCGGCTCCTTCGGCCTCCTCCTCCTCTTCTTCTTCCTCCTCCTCCTCCTCCCGCCGCCGTCCGGAGCCCCGCACGGCCGCGCCGCGCCCCGCACCGCCGCCCGCCCGCCCGCCCGGCCGAAGCATGTCCAAGCCCAGCGACCACATCAAGCGCCCCATGAACGCCTTCATGGTGTGGTCCCGCGGCCAACGGCGCAAGATGGCCCAGGAGAACCCCAAAATGCACAACTCGGAGATTAGCAAGCGGCTGGGCGCGGAGTGGAAGTTGCTCTCCGAGGCGGAGAAGCGCCCCTACATCGACGAGGCCAAGCGGCTGCGGGCGCAGCACATGAAGGAGCATCCCGACTACAAGTACCGTCCCCGGCGCAAGCCCAAGAACCTGCTGAAAAAGGACAGGTATGTCTTCCCTTTGCCTTACCTCGGGGAAACCGATCCCTTAAAGGCTGCCGGGCTTCCCGTGGGGGCCACTGACTCGCTGCTGAGCTCCCCGGAGAAGGCCAGGGCTTTCCTGCCTCCCACCTCAGCACCTTACTCCTTACTTGACCCCAGCCAGTTCAGCTCCAGCGCCATTCAGAAGATGACTGAGGTTCCTCACACCTTAGCCACCAGCACCCTGCCCTACGCCTCCACCTTGGGATACCAGAACGGGGCGTTCGGCAGCTTGAGCTGCCCCAGCCAACACACCCACACTCACCCCTCGCCAACTAACCCGGGCTATGTCGTGCCGTGTAACTGTACCGCTTGGTCGGCTTCCAGTTTGCAACCTCCGGTTGCCTACATATTATTCCCGGGCATGACCAAGACTGGGATAGACCCCTATTCTTCAGCACACGCGACTGCCATGTAACACCCACCCACCCGCACCCCACGGGCGTGTGCGTGCGCGTGTCCCCCGCCCCGGGTGGCGGCCGGAACCGGGATTCCTTCGTGTGTGCATGTACATAAAACCTGCAGGAGCAAAAGGCCACCCGACCCAGGACTCTGCCGCCCGCCGCCGGGCCGGGACAGACGCGGACGCTGCCTCGGAGATGCTCTCGCCCTAAAGCTCGCCCCGAGAGCTGGCCCCGGGCTCGGGGGGGATCTGCAATCGCGGGGGCAGATAGGAGCCCGGCACTTGTAAGAGTTGTAAATGTGTTTAAAAACAAAAAAGGAAAAGCGAAGCTTGAACTGCCCTTTCGGGACAAAGCGGGGGAGAAAAAGAGAAAAAGAAAAAAAAAAAAAGAGAGAGAGAGGCGTTTTCGATTTTTATTTATTCTCTTAATGTCTATGAGTTCTCCAGGGTCTCATGTCACTTGGACTTGACTTTGGGAAGTCCCGGTCTTACTCTGATTTTATTTTTTTTCCCTTGTTGTTTTCCTTTTGCACATTGAAAGACGAGATCAGCTGTGTTATATATATATAAATATATATATATTTTGCCACCACGCACTACTAGGTAAAATTGCTTTTCATGTCAGAAAAAGGCTCTTCAAAGTCAAAAAAGGAAAAAAAAAAGAAAAAAAGAGGGGAAGAAACATTTATATTTAAAACATATGATAGTGTTTGCTTAATTTAAAACAGATAGTCCTTAAATTTGTGTGATCCAGTGAGACTAGATCTAAGTTTACTTTAGACAGAGCGTCAGGTATGAAGTCAGGCAGTAGAATTGTAAAAAAATTAATACTACTACTACTACTAATAATAATAATAACGAAAAACCGAATAAAAACGATGGCAATTTAAATAAGTTTTCACAATGTCTTGGGGGAAGAAGAAACAGAAACTAAGATGTATCCGGCAGGATTTTACCTCGTTAAACCTTTTCATTTGTTGAACAAAGCCGTTTTGAATAAAGACAATCTGTCATCAAACGAGGCAACTGCGTGGTGTGAGTGCGGGGCCGCGGCCCCGCGTCCCGCACCGGGGGCTGCCCCCGGCTCTCCCCGCCCCGACCCCCGAGCGCTGCGGCTCGGAGCCGCTTTGGAACCGAGCCGAGCCGGGTCGGGCTCCTTTGGAGCCCGTCGGGGAAACGCGGCTGCGGGGAGAGAGAACTCGCGGAACGCGGGGATGGAGCGGAGCAAAGCCCGGGGGCTGCGGGGGCTGCTCCCCCACGGCCCTGACCCCCATCCCGTCCGGGAACAGGGTTTTCCCAAGTTGCCTCCGCGGCGTTGAAGTTTTACCGGTGCGAGGAGATATTTGGAGCGGGGAGGGGAGCGTTGGCGGTGCTGGAAGGGGGTGGTTTGGAATAAGCGTCTTGTCCGGCTCGATTAGTGGTGTTTGGGGGGGCTCTTCCCTCTGCAGAGGGAGGGAATTGGGGGGCAGAGACGAGGGGAAGGAGGATGAGGCAGAGGATCCGTCTGGAGGGGCTGAATAGCCGGAGCGCGGCGTGTTTGGATGTGCTTTGCTCATTAAGTGCTCTTTGGAGACCGATGTTAGAATTAAACGGCGTAACACAATTAACATACATGGGGCTTGAATGGGAGGGTAAGCGGGGGAAGAATAGATAGATAAATAAATGAGAGATCAGGCGAAGGTAAACAAAAGGCGAGAGGAGAAAAGGGCTGAAAGGAGAGGTTAGAATGGCTGCTCCAGCCTCGTTTAGCATGACAAAACGGCTCTTACAAATGAGGACAATTAAAGGAGCTGGCTTGGGGAGGGCCGGGAGCCGCGGGACGATCCGCTGGGACGCGCGGGGCTGGCTGCGGCCGGCGTGGGGCGGCGCGGCGGCGGCGGGCGCTGATGTAACCCCAGCTGACAGGCGCTGTCAGCCCGGCTGATAACACCGATAGCTCAGTGTCCGCCGACATCCAGCCGCATTAGGCTGACAATGGGCGCGGGCAGAGCCGGGCGGGGGGAGAGCGCCGGCCCCGGCCCGCCGGGCCCCGCCGGGGATGGGGCAGAGCGGGGGCCCCGCGCTCCCACCGCGGGCCAGCTTTGGGGGACACCCTGAGCCGGGAGCCCCTCGGGGGGGGCCGGGGCCTCGGGGCGACAGCGGGGTGAGGTGGCGACGCAGGAGCGACAGGGCTGGAAACTTTGGCGGGGATCTTTCCTTCGTACTTTCCCTCTTTCTTTCCCTCTTTCTTTCCCTCTCTTGCTTCTTTCCTCCTCTTTTCCTCTTATCCTTCCTTCCTCCCTTCTTTTCTTCCTTCATTCCTTCCTACCTTTCTTCCTTCTTTTCTTGTCTTTATTTTTTAATCTTTTCTCCCCCTCTCATTTCCCCCCTTCTCTCTCTATTCCCTTTCTCTCCTTCCGTTCTCTTTCTCCCTCTCCCTTTTTTCCCCGTTTGTGTCTCTCTTTTCTTGCCCTCTATTCCTGTTCCTCGTTCTCTTTTCCTCGCTCCCTCGCCGTCCCCCTCCCGTCCGTCTCTCCTGGCCCTGCGTTTCGTTCCCGTTCCCCGCGCCGTGTTATCCCTCCAACCCTCTCACCGGGCTGCAGGTGTGTAGCTATTTAACTCGTGGAGATAAATAAATTAAATAATGATCTTGACACTGCAATGAACCGATTGCTGACTTTGATGTCAAAAGGAAACCAAAAACAGAAAGAAAGGGGGAGAGAGAGAGAGAGAGAGAGAGGGGGGTGAAAAAAAAGCTATTCCCTCGAGGGGGAAATGCAGCTCCTTGTCAAACCTGTTTCCCCACAACTGTCTCCTTCTTTCAATAAAATCATTAAACAAAGGCCGCGGGGTTGTGGGCACCACGCCTTGGGTGCGCGGCCGGGCGCTGTCCCGGGCCGGGCTGCGGGACCGCGCCCGCACCCGCGGAGCCGAGCGGGGCCGAGCGGGGCCCGGAGCACCGCGGCCTCGGGCCCGAGGCGCTCCCGCCACCGGGCCCGCTCCCCCTCAGCTCCCCTCACCCCAATTCCCCTTTTTTCATTTTCTTTTCTTTTCTTTTCTTTTCTTTTCTTTTCTTTTCTTTTCTTTTCTT
>NW_020884902.1:9043299-9051761 GCF_003945725.1 Corapipo altera
CTCTTCTCTTCTCTTCTCTTCTCTTCTCTTCTCTTCTCTTCTCTTCTCTTCTCTTCTCTTCTCTTCTCTTCTCTTCTCTTCTCTTCTCTTCTCTTCTCTTCTCTTCTCTTCTCTTCTCTTCTCTTCTCTTCTCTTCTCTTCTCTTCTCTTCTCCTCTTCCTCTCCGTTTCGGCTCAGTGCTGCCTGCGGGACCACCAAGACACTTAAAATCACCCACCCGGGCCTTCCTTTAAACAAAATAACAAATAAGAGAGGAAGAGGAAAGAACTCGGGGAGGGGGCGAAGGGACCGGGAGAGCCCTCGCTGGCGCCCAGGTGTAGCCGTGCGATCGCCAGGGAGCTCTGCTGCAGGAGAGACAAAGACAGAGGGGGAATTAAGTGATGTTAAAAAACTTTATTTTAAAGGACACGTTAAGCCCACAGAAGTCTCTGAGAGATATTACTTATTTCTGCTTATTAGTGATAATAGCCCAGTAAATTTGCTATTGAGTGTATCAAAGGCATTCAAAGAGACTTTGAAACATCAAAAAGATTGCAATTCTGATTTTACGGTTTTATTCCAGGCCCGACCTCCTGGCTACGTTCCTTGATTGTAGTGTTTAAAAGTAAGCGGTGATCAGAAACACATCCTCCTCCTCCTCCTCCTCCTCCTCCTCCGCTCCCGCGGCCCGACCGGCCGGGCCGGGACCCCGCGGGGCCGCCGAGGGGCTGCGCTGGGAGCGGGTCCCGCGGCCAGGAGCGGCAGGAGGGTCCCCTCAGAAATCATCATCAAATCGTTCAGAACGCTTAAAATTGAAAATATTGGGCTAAACCCAGCCCAGCCCGCGCTCCTCCCGGTCCCCTCGGGGGGCTGGAGGAGCCGGCGCCGCGGGAGGACGCGGGCTGAGGGCTCCGCGTTGCTCCGCGCTCCGGAGCGAGGCGGCCTCGGGGCTTTGGATGTGTCTGTATTTTACCCTTCTTTTTTTTTTTTTTTTCCTCTTTCGGTCCTTAATTTTACCATCCCGTCTCTCTTGTCTCCCTTCACACGCCTCTGTTCCAGTCGGGGTGTTTTATACCAACATCAAAGGGACAACTCAGCCTTTATTATTATTATTATTCCTTTTTTTTTTTTTTCCTTTTTTATTAGGGCAAAAATACTTCATTATTACTGAACGCTCCGCGCTCGGAAAGCGAAACAAGAAATAACGTGCAGGGTCCGTGCAGGTCCGCACTGCAACAAGGCAACATGTGTACGCCTAAAAGCCCCGAAATTAAATCCAGGTTGATCCCAATTTAAAAGAGGAGAGCGAGGGAGCGGGAGCCGACTCTTTGAGTGGGTGAGAGAAAGAGGAGAAGAGATGAGTAGCTGGTAATTATTGAAATATAAGGATGAGATTAATTCAAAGGAAACAAACTATGAAAACAATTGGAGCCGAGTGAAAAGCAAAACCCAGATTAGAATTTGCTTGTGGTTTGTTGTCTGTCTGCTTTCTTTCCTCCTCCCCACCCATTGTCACAGTGCAAGGCAATGGGATTTGCACACTTGAGGTGTAATAGCATTACTGCATTAATTAAAATTTTCATTTCACGTCCAGATTGTTTACTTATCTGCTGGAAACATATGTCGGGAGAAGTTGAGATTCTGGATTCTGCTCCGCTGCCCAAGGTGCAGCGCAGTACAGGGGGGGAGAGGATGACTTCAGATTTTTTTTTCATTGCATCCTCCAGCCTTATCTCTCCGCTGTAAATTATAAGGAGACTCCATTGAACTGAATATGAAGATTATATTTGCGAGCGGCGCGTCCTGGAGCGGCCCCGGTCCCACTTGGAAATGAAACAAGGCGCCTTGCCGGCCCCCGAGCCCCCCCTCTCCTCCCTCCCCGTGCGGCCGCAGCCCCCCGGGACTGGGGGGGGGGGTCCGCGTGGGACCCCCCGACCCCCGCTCGGTGCCGGGGGAGGGCGGGAAGGAGGGAGCGAGAGCCGCGATGCTCCGCGCTCCTCCCGCGGGGTCCCCTCGCTCCAGCCCGGGAGGCGGCGCGGAGAACCGGGAGACTCTCCCCCCTCCCAAAAGCTGTCCTTTGGCAAGCGGGCCCCCCAAAAACACGGCCGGGAGGGGGGGGCAACCCCCAACCCTGACGGCGGGACAGCGGCGGGGTCGCGCCGTCGGTGCGGGCGCTGCGGGGCCGCGGCGGGGCCGGGGATGCTCGAGAGGCCGCAGCGCTCGGTGGGAACCGGTTGTTTATCCGCTCCCCCCCATTTCCCGCCCCCCCCTCTCTTTTTGGGGGTGTTTAATTTTCCTATTTTCTGCCTTTTTTTTTCTTTTTTTTTTTTTTTTTTTCCCTTTTTAAGAGCCCCCTGAGAAGGCAGCGAGGTGCCGTCCTCTCCGCCGGGTCTATCTGTAATTGAATCTAGGTCAGTTATTCTAAAGCATGGGAGAGGCTGATTCCCTCTTTCCGACATCAGCCCGGAATTTGGGAGGCGGGAGGGGGGGGAGGAAAGGAGGAGAGGGGGGTCTTGCAATTTCATTTAAAATGTAATGGTGGATGAACCGATAAGCAAATAGGGGGGAAAAAAAGGCTCTGCTTAAAAGAAAAAAAAAAAAAAAAGGCATGCTTTTAATATGCTTCCAGATGGGGGGAAAATGATTTACATGGGAGTTTATTTCCTCTTTGCTGATATGAAAGAATTACAGATACAAAACCCACTGATCTATAGAATAAAAAAAAAAAAGAAAAGAAATGTTATTTTCCTGTAAAGGTATCAGTTCATTTATATTCATTTAACCATCCATCCATCAATTCACTTTCTCACTCCCTGCACATTCTCTCTGCCTCTGGTAAACCTACCCCACCAATATACTTTTCTAGAATATACAATGAAGTTTCCTTAAAAAAAAAAAAACAACCAAAAAAAACCCAGAAATGAGATGAGATTCAGCTAGAAGTAGGTAAAGTGAAGTTTCCCTTCTCCCCCCCTTACCAGCTCCTATTTTATGCTACAGACTTTGAGCAAATTAGCAAAACGAAAAAGAAAATGGTTTAGTTGGGGGAAAAAAAAATGTCTGTGTATATCTCTGAATAATATATGCAACATAGATGTTCTATATGTGTCTATATGTATATATATCTAACAGAGAGAGAGCGGAGTTTGTGTGCTCAACATGTATGTGCTGCGTCTCTGTGCTTCTGTGATACAAACAGTTCATTCTCTGCCTCTAAAATAAAAATATACACATATTGTACAGATATTTACAGCATTCATATATCCCAAGTGCACGGCCACAGATTTAAACACACACCCAGCCTGTGCATGCTGGAGATATGCACGATATATGTGGTGCCCACGCACATGCAAAGGCAACATCCCTCTGAACTGGAGCAGAACCTTCGGATTTAAGCAGAAAATATTTCCCCAAGTGTCCTTTGGGAGTGGAGAGGCACATACGGTGCTGGATGGCAGAGGCTCGTATTTTTGGTCACGTATTGGTGCTGATATTTCGAGTCAGCCCGGCGGCCTCCAACCTCCCAGATCCAGGGGCCACGGCTGTGTTATTCTGCATTTCGGACGGTATTTAAATCCGAGGTTTAATTTCCCTTTTAGGAGTAGTGATTGGAGGGCAAACCCCTCTCGTTAACACCTCCAAGGATTAAAACAACCCCCCAGCCCTGGCTGAGCTCTTGCCGGTGGGGACAGAGGTGACTTCTTTCTTCCCGTGCTCCCGGCGTGATGGCCTTTCCTCGCAGGAATAGTTCCAAGGAGGACGAGCCCGTGTTCCCAAAGCCAGAGGCTGCTGAACCATCCGGCATTTCCCGGAGACCTTCGCCGAGGCTGGAAGTGGAGGGGTGTGGAATAACTTCTTTTTCTGGTTTGAATGTAGTAGCAACAGCTGTGTAAGAAGTTGCTTTTCTTATTGTCAAAAGCAGGTAAATAGAGAGACTGCCAGATATGGAAATACCTGTATATACAGATAAAATATATGTCTTTATCTCCAGCTAGATACGGATATGGATCTGCACAGAATTTTCCTCGCGGCCGCCTCAGCCGGCGCTCAGGGGGGTCCTCGCCGGCCTTTTTCAAAACTCCAGGTATAAATAAAGGCACCAGCCAATCACCCCCCGATCAAAGGAGCTGGTGACAAGGCAGGTGGATCCCTGCCCTGCGCGGGTCCCCCACGCAGCCCTGAGCCACATCAAAGGCTGCGGTGCCCGCGCTCTCAGCGACACCTGAAACGCTGCTCCTGCCTCGTGCTCCCAAACCCCACCTGCACAAACACACAGTCACATCACAGCACAATTAACAGCGCTAGGACCACCAAGGACTCTGAAAGGAAAGGCTGTTGAAAGAGAGTTTCTCAAAGATAATCCTTTTAAAAGGTTGCCTTAAAATGTAACCACTAGCGGGAATAAGGCAGGTTTAGTTCCCACAGCTTAATACCTCTGGGTAGCAGAGTTTTAGATCTTGTTCAGGTCTTTCCTTTAGTAGTGGCTTGACTTTTGATTTGGGACTTGCACTTTTTGGAGGATCTCATTGCTCTTGGGGTTCTCAAGGGAGAAGGTCCTGGAGGAGGCCCAGCCCAGCTCCCCTTTCCTGTTGACCCATCAGGGACTCACATCCTTGTTTCTGCTGGAAATCAGAGGTGGTCACATCCTGGCTGTGCTGGTGTCCCACACTTTTGTCTAATGACCCATTTGAGCAATTTTCAGGGTGCTGCTTAATTTGTTTTTTTCTTACCCTGGATGATCCCCCAACTCCTGGGTCATGGAAAGGGGTCCAGCTGCTGCCCAGCTCTTTCCTCAGCGGCGTCACCCGACTCCTTCGTGGTGCTCCAAGAACTCCTGCGTGGCATCACTGCCAGGGGGGTGAGTAAATCACTTTATTTTTGGATTTTACAAATGATGTCTGTGTAAAATAAGGCAAACTGCATGTCTAGGGGATAAATGGGCAATAGTGGGCTCTGCCTGATGCTCTCTCCAACCTTCTTCCTCAGTCTCCCATCCCATGAGCTCTTCCCATGGTTGTTTTTTGCACCCTCACATTTCTCAGGCTGCGTGGAGAGGGCAAAGCTTGAGAAGCTGGGACCACACAG
Source organism: Corapipo altera (assembly GCF_003945725.1). NCBI lineage: Eukaryota > Metazoa > Chordata > Aves > Passeriformes > Pipridae > Corapipo > Corapipo altera. The sequence goes on from NW_020884902.1 coordinate 9,048,364, forward strand.
CGGAGCAGATCCCTGTCAGGAAGCCCTGGGAGCACCCAGCCTTTTGGTGTCACTGCTTGTCTAGAGCTTCCAGCCAGGATCCAGCCTGCTGGTTTGCAGCAGGAAAAGTTTAGATTGGTGAAAAATGCCATCAAATTGGCATAGAAATAAGTGAGGGCTTTAGGAGCAAGAGATGATGGACACATCTCCCCAAGAGCAATGATTAAAAAAATTCAAAATGAAAAAACGAAATTCAGTTAAATCAGGGATGTTTTACTCCTTTCTCTTACAAGTGTGGACAGTCCTTCAGACTATCCCACTGAGTGTCTCTGTTGGTGACAGGTTTGGTGTCCAATCTCTCTAACCCCACAAGGCCTCTGGAAAACCAGGGATCTCCATTCCCAGCAAGGTGTGGACCCAGCTGTTTCATGGCAGTGGTGTTTGGAGAGGAAATCAGGTTGAGGGCAACGTAAAAGGTTTTTTGGGATGCTCCAGCTGGCACTCGGAGCTGATCTCGGAGTCTGGCACTGGCAGGGCTTGCCCAGACAGGTCAGACGTGGTGTCAACAGTACTCAGACCCTCCCTGTGAGGGACAATGGTGACACATTTTGGGTCTCCCAGGGGAGCAGGGTCAGGTCCTGGTGGCTCAAATGATCTCAGCTCTGCAATGAGGCTGCAAACATGGGAAACACGGCGCTGCCGCTCGTCACCCGCGGGGCAGCCCAGGGCTGGCACCGGCACTGCCTGGTGGGACGGGCAGGGAGGGGGAGGCAGCACCAGAGGCCACCTCTGAGGATACCCAGGAGGCAGAGGAGGTTCTGTCCATCACTGATGAGCTCCATGTCCCCAGGGGCTGAGCTGGGTCTCCATCACCCGTCCGTGATGAGCTCTGTCCTCGCGGTCCTGTGGTCCTTGTGCTGTTCCCCAACAGAGCTTCCCAACCCAGATCCCCTCTGCTATGAGGGACTAAACTGCCCTTCACTCCCTGATCCTCTGCTGTGAGGGACTAAACTGCCCTTTACTCCCTGCTTGCCCAAATTTTATTTTTCCTGGTTTATCTTTTATCTGTAGCTGCACTAACACATCCAGGCTTTCTTCGCTGTTTTTTTCCATCAAGGTTACAGACCTCTGGGTTTGAGTGTTTAACTGCTTATAATTCCTCAAAATTTCCATGTAAGCATTTTAATGCCTGCCTCCTTCCTTCCCTGTGAGCTATTAACACGAGGCATTTTTTTCCCTGACATAGACAAGGGTTTTTCCACCTCTCCTTCTTCTCCATCCACATGGCAACTCCCCCAGCAGGCAGTGAAAGGAGAAAGAGAATTAGATCTTTATCAGAGCCTTACTTTCACCTAAGATTTCCTTAGAACAGTAAGTTAAGTGGAGGCCAACAGAAGCCAAACAAATGCTTTCTCTTCTACCTAGAAATAATCCCCCTGCAGCCAAAAGTATTCCCTCTCCTCCTTTGGAGACAAGCTGGAGGTGGTGTGACTACAAGTCCTTCTCTCTTGTGATGGTTTGATTTCACTTGTTCTCCCCTTGGCCACAGAATGCCAGAGAAGACAAAAACTAAATTTCTAGCAGGAAAAAAAAAAATTAAAAAAAAAAAAAGAAAAATAGGGAAAAAAAATTAAATCCCAGCATTGCTTCGAATCCCTGCCAACTTCTCAGGCCTCAGTAACTCAGCCAAAAATAAGGCCACAAACCCATTTTTCTTCATTTGCAGGTCACCTTGAAGGGTAGATGAGGAGCTCTTTTCACAGTGTTTCTTTCAAGAGGGTTTCAGTGAGAAAAGCAGCAGCGACTGAAATTCCCCCTTTCCTTACAGCTCCTGAGTTTTCTCTTGAGGGTTTACAAACACCTGGACAATTCCCCATCCTGGATTTTCCACTCCATTGTGGCAACACGGTCTGACTTGAGGTACTGCAGAGGTTTGGCCTGGATGTGCTTTACCATAACTTTTTAACCACCCCTTGGCCTCCCAGCCCACATGTTCATGTCCCAATGGTTGCAGGGCTGGAGGAGATGCCCACAGAGAAACGGGAGAGCCTCTGTTTTCCGCAGCCCCTCCGGGAGATCTCCAGGATATTCTGGCCAAAAGCACCTTCCCAGCCAAGCAGCTGCATCCCAAAGCATGAGAGGGAGGTGCAGATTAGAATGAGGAGTTGCCCTGATGCCTTCTCTCCTGGGGGCAGGATGATGCTCAGTGGCATCAGCGTGTTTCTCTCTGTGCTCCTGAAGGAAGGTGATCCTTCCTCTTCAGGGTGGGACCAACTGGGGTCCCACAGGTCCCTTCTCTTTCCGGGATACTGGGAGCAGCCTCTGCCTGGAGGGAAACCATCCAGAAGGTCAAATTGTATATGAGCTTTAGTTTAGAGCCTTAATTGATAAGTGAGGAGAAAACCTTCCCCTCCACCCCTCCACCTGCACATGTACAGACACCCCCCCCCCCATGTATATAAACAGATCTCTTTAAATTTAAATAGATTTATGCCCAAGGACAGGAGGGTGGATATGAGGCCATTACAAAGAAAGAAGGTGTAACACATCCTTATGCTCTTTTGTGGGGATTAAATCTATAGCAGGTTGCATCCAGTGCTAATACTCCTATTAATTTCTATTTTTCATTGTTGTTTTCACATTTGTCAGGCTTTGATGAAGGGATAATGAAGGGAATGGATGTTAACTGCAAATTAATCATCCCTGTCTTGAGAGCCTAACACGGGTTCCTATTTGTTCACCCTCTTCACACTTCCTCCATCCCTCCCAGCAGCACCTGCTGGAGGCTGTGACAAAGCAGAGAAAGAAAGGAAAAGGAAGAGAGGGAAACCTTGCCTGAGAAACTTCCAATGCTCCTTGAAATTGCTGAATTTGAACTATAAGAAAGCTGAGGAAGTTGAGCTCATGCTGGTTTTGCAAGGGGAGCTTGTCAGGAACTGCGTGTGGACCACGGGCAGGTCAGACCTTCAGTTTTGTTTAACATCAGAGCTTTTGAGGGGCTGTGTTTTAGCTGGAATGTGTCCCTGGCCACAGCAGGGGGTTGGAATGAGATAATCTTTAAGGACTCTTCCAACCCAAGGCATTCTGTGCCTCTGTGACTCTGTGGTTGATGCTTGCTGCTCAGGGAGGGACGGATCTATTTGTGATGTATTTACAAATGTTCAGGCTTGTTTGTTTGCTTGGTTGGTTGGTTTGCAAACCTTCTTGCTTTACTTTGGAACTTGATGTCCGTGAGCCTGGTCTTGTTATGGTAGCTGGTGTTTGGGAGGTTGGAGGTTCCCTCGTGCCAGTATGAATGGGAACAGACTCGGAGAACTCCCAGTTCCCCCAGTCCCGTGGGAGTGAGGCAGAGTCAGAGAGTGCCCAGCCCCGGTGACACAGCAGCTCATGGATCCCCAGTGACACAGCAGCTCATGGAT
>NW_020884902.1:9051771-9218869 GCF_003945725.1 Corapipo altera
GTGACACAGCAGCTCATGGATCCCCAGTGACACAGCAGCTCATGGATCCCCAGCCTGGATACCCTGCCAGCATCCCCTGGGCCAACGCTCCTGCTGGTGAGTTGTGTGAGCTTTGAACTCCTGCTTTTTTGTCGTTGGGACTTTGACCTGGGCAAAGCTGGGACTCTGGGCTCGGATGTGTGGTTTGGGATGAAGCAGAGCTCAGTTCTGTGCACACAGGCCAGTGGAGTTTAACCACTTTGGCCTCCTTCTGTGCTTGAAGGAGGTAACAGTTGTAGATTTTGGATTTATCGCTAATTGCTCATCCTTGTGGTGATCACTTGGGGCCGTGTTCCGACACCCACAGATTTCCTTCCCTTCCCCTTCCTCATGTCACAAGATGCTGCAGATCTTTGCAGCCAAGCCCATCCCTGCTGGGGCACCCTGGGCAGTCACCAGTTCCCTGCAGCACCAGCACCCAGACCTGGTCCTCATTTCTTGGGCATCAATGTGACGCCCTGCCCAGCTCCCGAGGTGCTTGGACATCTGTGGATCTCTTCCTTCACCTTTGCAGAGAAGGAAATACTTCAGATTGAGGTTGGGCTGAGATGTCCAAACGATAATTTCATGTGGCTGTACCAGCTTTTCTCAGGGTACACACTGGTAGTATCCTCCAATAAATGGGTGTCTGCCCCAGAAATACAGGAAACTTTCAGTGCTCTTAAAAATGGGTGTTTCCTGGACAATTTAGTGCTGCCCAGAGCAAGTGGACACTGGGGAATCATTCCCAGAATGATTAGGGGATGCTTAGGGATTGCTGCTTATTTGAGAGGAGGCACTGTAGAGTATTCAGGTATTTCTTAAAAGACATTTCTCCCAGCCTTTGTCCCTTCCTTTTATCACCTTCCTCGTTGCCAGTCCTTGGCACAGTCCTCCTCTGTCTTTTATTGATCAAACACTTGATCAGTTGATTGAGTAATCACTTGACTGACTCAGAATTTTTACCCATCTGTCCCAACACTATTTTTTTATCTTCCCAACCTAAGTTTATCACTTTTTGCAATGCAAGGTTTTGACAATAAAGTGTTCCCTGGTCATTGTCCTTCCACACCTCTCCCAGGATCCCATCTCTCCCGTGATCTCCACGATTCATTTGGAGGCACTGGGGGACATGTTTCTGCACAGCTCCTGCTCTCCTGCTGTACTGAAAATGCAGCCAAACCTCTACACCTGCCTGCCTCACACTCTACCCTGTGTTTGGGTCAGGGTAAGCAGAAATCTCTGTTCAGGGCTCCATCCCCTGCATTTGGCTCATCTGGATTAAATCCAGAATTTTCTCACTGCTTCTTTCCCTCCTCTCTCTCTCTCTTCCCTTCTTCCCTGTGCCTTTGCCTTCCCAGTGAGTGCTGGTAACACATTTTCTCCCTGGCAAAGCTGTAACTCCGGGAGTTTTCAAAGGGAAGGGTTTCATTCCTCACCCCCCATCCCCACCACGGGCTCTCCAAGCTGAAACCTCCCCGTTTGCTTTGTGGGTCACGGGAAAAAACAAAGCTGTGGAGAGGGCGCTAAGTATCCTGGAATTCCCTTCCCTGTGGCACAGCCAACTAACTCTCACCTGCGGCCCCTTGCGGGGCTCTCACACGAAGCTTCAAACCGAGTGTTTCTTTTGTTTTGTCTCCAGCCCAAGAATTGATTTTTTAATAAGCAAACTCAGAAGTGCCTCTGAAGGATCCGGGCTTGCCGTGAGTGTGCAAGTTCGCACTTCCTCACGTGGTGCCCGAGCTCTGCAGCTCCTGGGATTAATGAGGGGCCAGTGCAGTCCTTGCCTTCCCCTCTTGCAGAGGCAGCAGAGCCTCCAGCAGAGCCTCCAGTAGAGCCTCCCAGAGCCTCTGTCTCTTCAGCCCCTTCTCCAGGCACCACGTGCTCATGGCTTCTGCGAGGAGAGCTCGGGGAAGGGGGAGGGAGGCTCTGGGTCCCGAGCCCAGCACAGCTGGTTTGCTTTCTTTGCTCCCCCAAGGCTGGAGGAGCAGCCCACACTCTGTGTGTCCCCTCAGAGCCAGTTGACTCCAGCCATTTGTCCTTTGGGATTCAGCCCCACCTTGCTGGTTGTCTTGCAGAGGTCCATGTCCTGCTGGTCCTTTGAGAGCTTGCCCACCCACTGGCACAGGGTGCCCAGAGAAGCTGTGGCTGGTGCATCCCTGGAAGTGTCCAAGGACAGGTTGGACGGGGCTTGGAGCAACCTGGGCTGGTGGAAGGTGTCCCTGCCCATTGCAGGGGGTGGCACTGGATGGGCTTTAAGGAGCCTTCCAACCCAACCCACTCCATGAGTGGAAGCAGCAGGGCCCTGCCTCTCCCCCCATGCCAGCACTGGGATTTGGATGTGATGGGCGCTGCCGTCAGAGCCGTGCAAACTCCCTGGCACTTCAGGATCCTAAATCACACAGGCTTGTCTAAAAATAAAATACAGACTCTCAAATGTCTCAGAGCAGTTTAGCTCATTTTTTTGCGGGGAGATTGGAGATATTCCTAAATGGAATCAGGAATGGAGGAAGCAGCCGGTTACATTTTAATTCTAATTTTTCCTATATATCAAGCGTTAAATTAACAAGCGAGGGAGAACAGCACTGAAGAGCTCTCTGCTGTTTAGACAGGCATATCAGGATCAAATTACTCTGCTTGCCCGTGGTTTGTCTGGATACTCCTGGAGCTGCACCAGTAAAGAGTATAATTGGGCTGCTATTCGAGGCTTCAGGTTTGGTGCTGCGAATCCTCCCCTCTGACTATGCAAGGGTTGCTTGATGGCATCAGGGAACTCTTCCCTGGAGGTGGTTTTGACCCAGGCAGGGTGCAGAGCTCCTCAGAAGGTGAATACAGAGAGAAGGGCTCAGGAGAGAGACTTTTATTTGTAATTGTGGGAGTGGTTGGCTCAAATCATAGAATTACAGAACGCCAGGATGGATTGGGTTGGGAGGGACCTCAAAGTTCATCCAGTCCCACCCCTGCCATGGGCAGGGACACCTTCCACTAGCCCAGGTTGCTCCAAACCCCATCCAACCTGGCCTTGGACACTTCCAGGGATCCAGGGGCAGCCACAGCTCCTCTGGGCAACCTGTGCCAGGGCCTCCCCACCCTCCCAGGGAAGGATTCCTTCCATATATTTAACCTAAATTTCCCCTCTTTCAGTTTGAATTACTCCTTGTCCTTCTCCAGTTCCTGATGAAGGGTCTCTCTCCAGTTTCCCTGTAGCCCCTTCAGATCCTGGAAGGTGCTGTGAGGTGTCCACACCTTCTCCTCTCCAGGCTGAACAGCCCCAGAATTTGTTGTTTGTCCCCAGTGTTTGTCGTTTGTCCCCAGTGTTTGTTGTTTGTCCCCAGTAGCTGTTGTTTGTCTCCAGTGTTGGATGGAGAGAGGTTTCCCCCAGCAGGAAGGTCTGATGGGCACGGGAAATATTTGGCAGCCAAGAGGATTGTTTGTACTTCTGAACAGTCAGAGCAGCCCACAAACTATTCCAGTGCCATCCTCCAGATTTAATTTCCCTTTTCTACAGTAACAACAACCATTGCTGTTGTTGCCTTAAACTTGGAGTAACTGAGCTTAAAATCAGAATGCTCTTCAAAATCTTTTATTTGCTTCATGATCTTTCATTTGCTGGTGTGCTGAGGGGCCATGAGGTCTTTGGATTGGTTAACACCAGCACATGTCACCCCAGGGCTGGGCACAGCTGGGCTGTGCCACACACGTGCCCCTCGACTTCTCCTGGCTCTGAGTGAGGGCCTGGCATTGACTTGCACTGGAGCACAGTTATAAAATGCTTCAGTGCACTGAATGGGATTTTTTTTTCTCAGTCCAAGTCCCAAGAGGGCTCACTCCAGATATCCCCACTCCATGAAATATTGTCTCTGCAGCCAGAGAAAGCAATCTCTGGAGTATGAACCTTGGAGCAGAGAAACAGGTTATTTCTCAGCAAGCTTTTGATGTTGTCAAACCTCCAATCTTTGGGGGATTTATGGACTTTGTTAACACATGGCACTGACTCTGGACACAAAATGCCTAATTTTCACCAAACTCACAATTATCCCCTTGCACTGTTCATGTCCTACAGCTCTGGGGGAAGTATCACTGTTCCCATTGTATGGATGGGGGGGTTGTGCTGCACAGAGAGGCCTGGGAAGTGCTCCCGGGTTTGCTCTTCCTTGCTGGATCCCTCCTGCAGTGCCAGTGTGGTGAAGGAATGTGTGTGTGCCCATGTTTTTGTTGTGCTGAGTGGCAAACCTGTTGCTTCTCCTTGGTTTTAAGGTCTTCTGGCTCCCTCAGTGGGAGCATTTCCAGAGGAAATCCAGAGAGCAGAGCTGGGAAGAAGCAGGAGGAAGCTCCACCTTTTCCCAGTCAGTGTATTTGGCCACAGTGATGGGCCCTGAGACTGTCCCAGTCCTCTGAGGAGCATTTCCAGGTGCCATTTACTGCAGCAAAAGCTGGACACTCCACCCAGCTGTGGGGACAAACAGCCCTTGGAGTGCCCCAGGAGTCCTGGGGGAACCAACTGGGTGTGCACAGGGGTGCTGAGGACACAGGGAAGGCAGAGCAAGGAGGGTCCAGAAAGGCTGCAAGGAGACAGGAGCAGAGTGAGGAGATGGAAACAGGGACAAAGAGGGAAATGCTGCCTGCTGGGTGGGCTGACAGCTCCACCTTGCCAGCCCTTAACCCAGGGATGTTTGGGGCTGTCCCTAAGCTTGCAGGCAATGACTGTCACTGGAATTAACCCCATCATAAGTAGGCCAGAAGCACCAGGACTGGGTGGAATTCCCAGCTGACTCCACATTTCATGTCCCCACAGAACTCTGAGCGACCACAGGGGCCTGGAGCTCCTAAAATCTCCCTTCTTTCCCAATTCATCACACCCTCCTTGGGCTCATTTGTTCTTTGCTCACAGTTCTTTACAACTAGAAAAAGCACGGAGGGAAAAAGTGGATATCTTCAAGTGAGGACACTCCCCCCCTCCCCAGATTTTAAATAAAAATCTTGACTTCTGCAAATTTCCATCAGTTTTAGGGAAGCAGCACTGCCTGTTCTTTATGGAGAAGTGTGTTGGGGCTGCCCACTGTGCTCTTACTTAGGAAGACTCCAGGACTGAGGGGGAAGAAGCCCCACAGACCCATCTGCTCAAACCCAGCAACATTTGCTGAATCAATGAAAAGCTGAAACTAAAAACCAGTTCCCAGGTAAGAGGTGTGAGGGCACAGTTCTGCAGCAGGGGACCTTTGCATTTGAAAGGTTATTTTCCAACCTACTCCTCCAAAACCCAACCCACTGGATGGTATCCCACTAGTCCTTGTTTTCCTTTGCCTTCCCAGTGCACTTGGACACACTGCAGAGACTCCAGAGACTCAGAAGAGGCAGTAGAAGGTTTGGATTTCACTTGCCACTCTTTCCTGGCTAGAGAGTTGTCCCCTGAGAGCACATGTAATGCTACAACCCCCCTGTATTTGCTGCAATGTCGGGAATTAGCAGCAGGAATCCTGATGCTCCTGGTGAGGATACCATGGATTCTGAGCAGCGTTGCCAAAAAATTCCTCCCCCGTTGCCCTCCCACTGCAAATATGTCATTTTGCCCTGATGCCATCACTGATTGCCTCCATCCCAACCCTCTGGGCAGGTTTATGACCGGAATTAAGAATGTATTTTCCTATCTTCCATGTTTCCCCAGGTCCCCAAAGGCAGTGGGTGCTGCTGGAGAAGGTGGGGCTGGAAATGACACCAAAAGAGCCACTGGAGCACAGTGCAAACAGTCTCCTCCCCCTGGCCTTGGGGCGTGCTCAGGGCCCAGCTGGATTTGTATCCCTCAGGCAGTTCCTGTCCAGGGGAAGCACGAGGAGTCCCATGTTGCTGCAGGTTGGATGTCCTGGGAGCTGGGGAGGTCCCAGCTGGTTCCCCTTGTTGCTGCACACTGACCTGCTGCTTCTGTGGGAGCTGTTTTCCCTCAGAGACATCAGTAGCATCCAGGAAATGGCTGTTTTTTCCCCACCTCCCGCCTTTTTGGGCTCCCAGAGCTCCCATTTAGACTGCAGAGAGCAGGGTAGCAATGTTTGTGTGCTGTTCTGATGCTGGTTTTAGCAGTGTAAGTGCTCTCAGCATTCCACTGAGCACCTCCCAATCTGTCCCTCATGGAATGCCCGTCTGAAGGGATGTAATTCCAGCTTAATTCCAGCTTCTACCTCTCCACAGCATTATTTACAAGCACAGTTCCATGCCCCCATCAGGCCTGGCTGGTGCCACCACTGAGCAAAATGCAGTTAACTTGGCACATGCCATATTTGAACCATCCTGACAAAACAAGTGTTGGCATCTCCAACAGGCTCAGGATGCCACAATTGCTCCCTGAAGGTGACAGGGCTTTGGAAGGGCATTCAGGGAGTCATGGGAAGCTGTGGAACCCAAGGAGACCATCATGGGGTGGCACCACTCCCACAAGGGAACATCCAGCAGGACCACGTGGTGTGTCCCTGGGGGGGCTGGTCATGGTGGCTCCCTGGTCACTGTTGGAGAGGGGTTTGCTGAGTGCACCCACACAGGCTGCTGGCTGGGCACACGGTGCCCAGAGAAGCTGTGGCTGCCCCTGGATCCCTGGAAGTGTCCAAGGCCAGGTTGGACGAGGCTTGGAGCAACCTGGGACAGTGGAAGGTGTCCCTGCCCATGGCAGGGAGTGGGAATGGATGGGCTTTAAGGTCCCTTCCAACCCAACCCATCCTGGGATTTTATGGGTCTGCAGCTCCAGATTTAGGTGTTGCCCAGGCCTGGTGATGATGCCACGAGTCAAGGGAGCACCACAAGAGCAGCCTCCTCAGAGGGGTCTGACTCCTGCAGCCTTTGGCCATCCCAGCACAGAACTCCTCAGGGCCAAGGAGCTCAGCTGAAGGTGTGACAGCGTCTCAGGGGAATCACCTGATCTGCTGCTCCTCTTGAACTGCTGCGTCTCCTGCTCTCAGAGGGCACTGGAAACATGTGAAAAGAAAAATCAACCCCGTGTGAGGTGAGGGATTCATTCCTGCTGCTCCAGGAGGCTGGAGGAGGGAAGATTTCATGCTCTGCTGTAAGAGCTATAATGTGGTTTTGAAACACACACAATTATTGTGCCTCTGTATGAAGCAGGGATGAGAAAGCCCCCGTTCCACGAGCTGGGTGAGGGCCTTGACCCCCCTCATTAGTGCTGCTGTGTGCATGCAGTGAGTGCTGCAGTGAAGGGCCCGTCACGTGCCTGCTCTGCTGAGGAGCCTCCAGGAGACATTCCATTGGGAGACACAGGCTGATGAGCTGCAACGTGGGGAACCTCAGGGAACCTTTCCCAGCTCAGTCACAAGAGCCAGCCCTTGTGCCACACTTGTCACCAGAAAGTGTGTCCAACGCTGCCTGGGGCACTTCCCTGGCACAGATGGGTCAGGAGGGAGCAAAAAGGCTTCCCAGGGCAGCCTGGGGGGGCAAAGGTGGAGATGGGTTTCTGTGTCCAGGAGGCAGAGGTGGAGATGTGTTTCTGTGTCCAGGAGCAATATCTTTGGCCTCTGTGTTCCAGCAGATCATGGAGAGATGTAAAAGTCCTGGAGCGCAGCAAAGCAGCCCCAGCCCTTGCAGCCCAAAAGGCAGAAATAAATTTGGTGTGGGACCAACCACAGAATCCCAGAATGTACTGAACTGGAAGGACCCACCAGGACCATCCAGTCCAAACCTCAGCCCTCCACAGGAACATCCCCCAGAGTCACCCCCTGTGCCCCAGAGGATCAGCCAAACCCTCCTGGAGCTCTGGCAGCCTTGGGGCTGTGCCCACTGCCCTGGGGAGCCTGGGCAGTATCCAACCGCCCTCTGGGGGAAGAACCTTTTGCTGAGATCCAACCTGAGCCTGCCCTGGCACAGCTCCAGCCATTCCCTGGGTGCTGTCCCTGGTCCCCCCAGAGCAGAGCTCAGTCCCTGCCCCTCCTCTGCACCTGCCCAGGCAGTTGTAGACTGGGGGGATTTCAAACCCCCCTGTTGTCTCTGGGGAGGCTGACAGTGCCTCCCTCCAATCTCTTGGAAGATGGTCATCCCTTTGCCTTCACCCAGGGGTGCTTTGCTCTGTGAAAATCCCCACCCCCCACTTGCCTCCTGCTCCTTTTACTGCAGGAGGAGCTGCAGCATTTCCCAGTGCTGGCCCTTCAACACTGCTGCCCTGCTTCCCTGGTGAGTTTGAGCAGCCCCTCCAGCTCCACAGATCATCTCTCCTGCCCCTCTGCCCTTCCAGAGGTACTGAAGGCTTTGCTGCTGTCTCCTGCCAGGGCCAGCATTTCCCAGAGGTTTCCCTTGGGGCCCTGGCTCTCTCAGAAACCAGGAGATGTGGCTCATGGCAAATGGGCTTCAGCCTTTTTGCCAAGGCCATCAGTTCCTGGGCATCGATAGTCTGAGACTGTCTTGTCCAGGTGGAATGTGCCTTCTGCCCTCAGGAGCTCCAAGATTTAAACCCCAAAAGTACTAATAAGCTGAAAGAGTTGTGTTTCCCTGCCAAGAAACCCTGCTGCCTGCTTTCCTCTCTCCCTGTACTCCTGCTTTACAATGGCTCTGCTTTTCTGTCTCCACTGTGTTGCTGCAGAGGTTCCAGTTTGCCTTGAAGTTCAGAGCAAGTGAATTCCAAGAGCTGCTCCAGTGGAAGCTCCTGTGAACAACCAGTGAGGAGATCAGAGAGGACATGGGAGATCCCGGATATCACAAAAGCAGCAGAGAAGAAAAACATCTCCTTGGGGTTCCTGTGGCTGAGCCCATCTGAAGTGACAGCCCACGTCCTGTGCACCAAACTCCTCCAGCTTGACCATCCAAGGACCAAAAGTTGTTCCAGCACCAGATTCGGGAAAAAGCCCAACAGGGGTGTTGGGAGAGGGTGATGGGGAGTTTTCTGACTTTATTTGGGTTCTGTTGTGCCTTGTAATGGTGAGAAGATGATCCAATCTCTTGTCCAGTCTCTCAGCTTGCTGTGAGTGGGGGGGGGGGGGGGGGATGCAGGCTGAGGAAACCCCATGAGAAAATGTTTACTACCCTAAACACTGAGTGAGGTCTCTCTAATGGAGGATTTAATCTCCAGGACATTGTTATCTCTGCGAGGTTTTCTGTATCTTAGGCACTCAATAAATGATTGCTGAAGTAATTCAACATTCTCCTCTCAACCAGAAAACACAGCACCATGTCAGGGATCCAATCACACTCACCGAGCAAACAAAACCCAGGCAGGGTGGGGACAGAGAAAACTCTGAAAGCAAGTCTGAAACACAGACCTGGAGCTTTGGAAGGTGGTGGGAACACCGTGTGGCTGGAGATTGCAGGAATGAGGTAAACAAGAGCTGCAGGAATCACCCACAGGGAAACGACCTCAGAACCATTCCTGGGATGGTAACCTGGGGTTGTGGTGCTCAGCTGTGCCATGGAAACATTTCCCTGGCTCCCCAACACTGAAAAAATCATGGTTTCTGTCTCTCCATGCCCTGGGGCATTCCCTGGGTCCTGTATTCTCCCTGGAGAGCTGTGGAACCCCAAGGTTCAGAGAGATGCTGAAACCCAGCCCGGCACCTGGAATCTGGGCACGCTGATCCTTCCTTGTCTCCATCCCTCCCTTGGTTCCCTTCTTGGGATGGACCCATCCTTTGGCCTGTCCACCCCAGCTCTGTGTGTCCCTTGTCTGTGCTGCATTCCCACTGCTCCCAGCCCAGGCTGGGTGGGGCTGTGCCCCTCACCAGCTCCATTTCATGATGCCCCCTCACAAGATTTTTCCAGCCTCGCTGTATCTCAGAGCCCTGGAATTGGAGGTCCCAGGATCAGGTGGGGATGCTGCCACTGTGGTCCCAGGGGGTCTGACTGCAGCTCTGTCCTCTGCTCCCTGGGAGATGTAATTCATCCTGTGCATCGAGCACTTCCATTCTGCCTCTTCAGACCTGGGTCAGGTTTAATACAGTCTGGAAGAAAGGCTTAAAACAGCAAGGTTTGAGATTGAATTATGGTCTAATCTGCCTCTAATAGAACCTGACCAGCTCCATTATTCACTGTCAAATCACTGCATTTGCTATTAAAACACAGTGTGAACTTCCCTAATTTCTGTCGGGTTGGGGCCATATCCATCATTCTCGCCTGCACCGACACCAGGGTAGTGCAGATAACACAGACAAATTTAATGTGCTAAATTCACCTTAGGAAGCTTGTTCCAGCCGTGCTGGGAAGGGAGGGGCTGGGCAGTCCTGGGAGGGAGAGGATGGATGAGAGCAAGCTGCAGTTTGACATTGCAGGGGGAATGAGATTGCACGGAGGTCTCACTGGCCGTGGATGCGACAGCTTGACCCAAACTGTGCCCACAGGGAGGGGGCACAGGAGGGACTGATCCCATGCCCAGGGGTGAGAGAAAGGGAGAGGAGACCCACAGGTTACACCACCCTTCCTGCAGCCAGCACACCTTAAGCTTGCAGCCTTTTTTTGTTGGAACGTGTTAGAAACCAAGCTGTGCTTTCTCCCCAGTGATGCCACCACAGGAAGGCAGAGGTGGCACATCAAACTCTTTGCCTTGCCCACTGCTTGGCATCAGCCCTCCACATGGAGGGCAGATACTCCTTGAGAGGGGGAAAATGGAACTATTTGTTTGCAGCATCCTAAAGTGGCCCAGGAAGTCCCCAGTAGATTCCTGGGGAGCTGAACCAAGGTTGCCTGACCCAGCTCAGTTGTGACTCCTGGCAGGATTTGCAGACCTGGAAAGCAAGGCCATGAACTTGCTGGACCAACAAACGACCTTTGGCAGAAATTCCTTGTTTATGTGTTATCTCTTCCTTCTCTGTCTTCTATATCTGTACTGATTCTGGAAATAAAGAAGTGTGAAAGCAAATTTCTGCCATGTGGACTGAAGAAAAGAGAATTAGGGAAAGATAAAACCATTATAAGTATTTTCAAGGGTAAACAGATTCTGATGGCAATGGAGATTAGAAGAATTCATTAGAGAAAAAATAAAAGACTCCTCATTGTTAAGTCTAAGGTGAAGGGGGGACTGGTCACCACAGAAATGACAAATATGAAAGAAAGAAGACTTTCTCTGGCCACTCTCTTATTGCTGGTGTGAGCTCAACCAGCAGATCTTTGCAGTTGGTTTCACTGCTCTCTGCCTTCAGCTCAGCTTCTATGTTATAAGGACTGAGGAGAAGGCTCTGAGGACTCAACCAACCCTCAGGAATTGGTGGGTGAATCTACCCCAGCATGTGGAGCAGTTAAGTGTATGAACACGTGGGTGTTGCTCCTTGCAACAGGGAATAACCCAGGAATGCTGAGGGCTTTCTAGGTAAGCCCAGTGGGACAGGTCCTTCCCAGCTTGTAAAGCTTCCTGTTTCTTTACTAGACCTTGCCTGTGAGGATCCAGCACTGGAAAAGCCTTATCCCTCTTCCTGCCTGAATTCAGGATATATCCATCTCTGCCCCTTGATCTCCCAGGTTTCTGTCTGGGCCAAGTGCTCATGGAAAAGTAGAAGCAGCACTTTGGCTTCATCTAAACCAGCTCCTTCCAGAGCTGCCCTTTGCACACCCAGGCACAAGGAGACAGTTGTGTAGGAGTTCCTCACACCCACACCCCGGGGCAGCACTCACATCCCACTTCCATGGCCCTCTAAAGCCCTGCCAGAGGATTTGGGGGGTTTGGACAAAAGCATCAGGGTTACACACAGGGATGGACTCCAGGGATGCTCCCCAAGGGGCAGGTGAGGAACAGAGCAGGTAGGAGAAAGCAGAGACAGTGGGGTCAGTCACCACTGCCATCCCAGAGGAGCTCACTTAAGGAACAAGGGAACCAAAACTCTCACAGGGTGAAAGATCCTGTCCCAGACATCAACTGGCATGACCATGGGACCCCTGCCCAGCTCCTGCAGCTTCAGATCCCACAAGCACAAACTGAGGATGCTGAAGGAAACACTGTGGGGACAGGGACAGCACAGAGTCCCTTTGCCCTTCTCACAAGCTCCTCTGGAGAGTGGTGATGCTGAACGAGAACAAACAGAGGTTTGTGGTGCTTTGTAAGGACAATCTTGACACCTCCTACGAAATATTTGGGCTGGGTTTGCTCAGGCAGAGCCTTGGCAATCACTGGGACAAGGAAAGCAGCCAAAGCCCAAACCCCAGTGCCAGAGAGCTGGGAGACAATGAACTGTGAAGGGCTGTGCATGACCAGCCCTGCCACTGCTGTGCCAGTGCCTGGAGCTGCACCCATCACAGAGCCAGGGTGGGCCCCATAGCCCTGCACTACTGAGGGACTCTGTTCATGTCTCCTTCCCTCCTTCCCACTCTTCAGGAGAGCAAAGAAGGTGAAAAACACCCACATCTGATTTTCCAGCCCAAGGATGGTCCTGGTGGCACGACAGACCCTGAGGGGAAGGTGCCACAACACATGTGGCAATTCTGGCAGAACAAGGACTAAGAAGAGAGGTTTTTCTTCCTCTAGTGCCTCCAGCCTTCCCTCACTTTGCCTCTTCTGGGTTGGCTTTTTGCTCTTGCAGGTCCTTCATTGCAAATACTACAAGGACTGCACCAGGGAATGATTCTTGCCAGGGGCTAAGACAGTGTTCCCTGGGATGTGTCTTAGCTGGGAAGAAGAAAGGACGGAGGTCAACACAGAATCATGGAATGGTCTGGGTTGGAAGGGACCTTAAAGCTCATCCAGTTCCAACCCCTGCTGTGGGCAGGGACAACTTCCACTAGCCCAGGTTGCTCAGAGCTCAGGGCAAAGGGACCTGACTGCCAGGATCTGTTTGGAGGGAACCAACTTCTTCCTGGGTTGTGCTGGTGGACTGGGATGGGGGAGGATCCCTGTTCCTTCCTGCACCACCATCCCTGTGCCTCTGTGGATGCTCCTTGGCCAAGGGATTTGTTGCTGTCTGTAGCTGTGTTGGCAGTTCTATGTTGGCTTGCCCATGATCCCAGGCACTTCCCCAGGCACCACAGGATCCCACAATGGGCTGAGCTGGAAGGACCATGGATCATCCAGTCCAACCCTCACCCCTGCACGGGAACATCCACAAGAGTCACCCCCTGTGCCCCAGAGGATCAGCCAAACCCTCCTGGAGCTCTGGCAGCCTTGGGGCTGTGCCCACTGCCGTGGGGAGCCTGGGCAGTGCCCAACCAGCCTCTGGGGGAAGAACCTTTGCCTGAGATCCAACCTGAGCCTGCCCTGGCACAACTCCAGCCATTCCCTGGGTGCTGTCCCTGGTCACTACAGGGAAGAGAACCCCAAGAGGAGCTTTGGAGAAGCCCCAGTGAGCTCCTCCTGGCTACCCTCCACTCTGTGCTGGTGCTGGGACTCAGGACAAGCTCCTGGTGCTGCTCTGAGCTGCCAGGATGTGCAGGGGAGCACAGACCTGGAGGGGAGGCTGCTCCTGTGCCAGGGACAGAAGGGTTCATGCTCCATGTGTGCCCCATGAGGAGCTGAAGGGACCCAGCCCAGGGTGTCACCTCAGCACCCACGGCCAGACCTTCTCTGAGGTGACCAGAGCAGACAACAGGGTGACCCTCAGGGTGTTCCATTATTCATCCAGCTGGGCTCATCTCATCCATGCAGATGGTGGGAAAGGTCAGCTTGGCATTAACTGCTGAAAGGGAAGGTGGCCCAGGCTGGAAATGAGCCTGTCACACCAGAGTGGTTCCCACTGACGGTGGGTGATTGGCCATTAATATTAATTGGAGCTTTTGAGGGACACTCACAAAGGTTTGCCATGTGTTCACTGTCTCAGCAGTGTTTGCCATTGGGGAGACACAAATACTGCCCAGAAGTTGTCCTGAAAAGGCTGAACTTCCTCCTGCAGTGGAGCACAAGGATGAACAAAGGGGTGTCCGTGAGACCCCAGTGACAGGGAGCCTGTGAGACACCTCACCCTCAATTTTGGAGCCATCCCACAGCTCCTGGGGTGGGAGGGGAATGTAGGAATCTCCTGAAACCCATCAGGATTATCAGGCAGATGTGTGAGCAGCTGCATTTCCTGCTGCTGTTGTCTCAGTGCTGGGAAAGATCCCCTGGCAACTCAGGAGATCCCACATGGAGCCACAGTACCACGTCTTCTCCTGCCACAGCTGACCAGGCCATGCAAAAAGGCACCTTGCAAAGAGTTTTCCTCCATTCCCAAAGAGCTCAATCACCTTTGTGTGGATCTGTGGTTTCCATGGTGCATTTCTGCCTGGTCAAAAAGAGATAACTCCATGTCTGGAGGCCACGTCCACCTTCTTTCCAACAGTGGGTTGGTGCTGCTCACACAGTTGGAGGTGGATTTACCACATCTGTGAGTCGGCTGATCAAAAGAGAAGGGAAGCCTGATGTTTCCAGGAGAACTGAGCCATGGAGGGATGATTTTTCTATCCCTGCAGTTATTGAAAAGTAAAGGCTTCTTCAGAACTTCACTGAAGAGCAGCAACAGCTCCGGCTCCACAGTCCCAGGCACTGGTTTTTGGAGAGGCCAAAGCACCCTGTGGTGGAGCCAGTACTCCCTGCTGCTCAAGGCAGGAGTGCAGATGACATGGTTGGATGAGGCACCTTGGTCTCACATGGCTGTGGGTGGTGAAAGGAATCAGCATTTCTGAGTCCTTGGGTTGACCAGAAATACTTGAAACTTTCACTGGTGTTTCTGAAAAGATCTGGGAGGGAACAGCCAGGAAAAGTCAATGCTTCCTTTTGGTCTCTTGGAATGAAAAGTTTCCCATTTGCATTACAGACACCGAGTGAGGATCAAGTGGAACCTAAAAGAAATCACCAACAGAAGGGAAGAAAACCTGTCCCTGTTAATGGGAAAGCTGGACAGGCAAACAGGCATCCTCCCTGCAGGAATACAGAACATTTCCAGTTTGGAACTGGCCAAGAGAAATCCCAGTTAAACCCAAAAGAAGTGTTCTGTGCTCCATGCAGAGCCTGGGAGTGGACTGGGATGGAGGTGATATCCCAGTTACTTATGTTATATCAGCTAAGAAAGTCTGGTCCAGAAAGATTTTTCCATCTGGTTTGGGGACTTTGAGGAAGATCCAAAGGAAGGCTTCAAAGCCTGCCTGAAGGGAACTGTTTGTTCTGTCATTGTCCCAGACAAGAGTCTGGTGCTTGGGCGAAGGTTTGTTTTAACAAAGCTTTTAATCTACAGGCCTTGATTGAATGGGTGGAACCAAGGCAGCTGAAGGGACAGGGGCTGGAGACTTTGATTTGGGGCTGGCAGCAAATCCCACCATCCCAATCCCCAGTTACCTCTGAGTCTGTCCATCTTCGTCATCACTGATTTACAGGCAGGTGAGGGAGCCTGTTCTGACCTGGGCAGTGTTCTCAGTCCACGAGGATGCATTTCCCCGGGCACAGAACCAACATTCCAATCCCCCTCGTTCTGACAGTGAGTGAAGTGCTCCCCATCCAGGCTGGGACTGAACTGGGATCTGGCCTGGGAGCTGGAGGGGTCCTCAGGTGCCTTGTGAAACCTGGGCAACCACTTGCAGCAAGCCCTGAGCCATTGCTGGGCACTGGAGAAGATGGACCATGGACTCGTCCAGGTTTGGTGCTCCAGGGCTGGCCAGGGAGGAGGACTCCAGGCTGCTGCTTGTGCCCATCCTGCCAAACCTTCCCACTGGGGGAGGTGAAGCTGAGGGAGGGACAGTGGCTGCTGCTCCCACACTGACCATGTGGCCCAGAGCCTGAGCATTTCCTAGTTATGAAACTAGAGATTATGACACTAATTACAGTGAGTGTTAATTAACACCCATTTCATTCCTGGCATGAAGGAGGAGTCGATATTTTTGTGACAATCACATGTTGAGCTTTTTTTTTTTTTCCCCAGAGGCAGTGGACAGCTGTTGGCCCACCATCCCGGAAAAAAGCTGTTTAATGAGGAGCAGACAATCAGGAAAAATGTCATGGAAGAATTAATATGAGAACTACTGGAGAATCAAGGAAATCTGAGAGTCTCAGAGAATCAAAGAAAAGAGTTTTTACACAGTGGATGTTGAAACAAGGAAATCCTTTGCATGGGGAGATCCCAAGGCCAAGAATGGAGCAGGACCTGTGAGTGATCCAACATGCACAGCAAGAGCTGCCAGTGCTGGTGACAATAACTGAGCTCAAATGCAAAGGTGAGCACGAATTCACGGCCGTACTCTGATCCCTAAATGTGGGAGAACTTAAACATCACACCAAGAATCAAGGTTTGGAGAGGGAGGACATCTTGCATCCCCTGCCAAAGCTGGTTTTTGGACAGGGTGCTACATTCAGAGGCAAAGTGGCCATTGGTGCTTGAGCAGCACCTTTCCAACCCACCCTGCTTTGCCTGGTGTGTGCACTTGGGTGGGAGCAAAGGAATATTTGCTGCCTGTCCCAGTGAGGGAAAGACTTGGTGGAGATTTACACAAAACAACCCTCCTTCCAGCCTGCTCAGAGCTCTACAAAGCTCTTGGTTTAACTGAGACATGAGTTCTCCTGCCCAAGCACAATGCTCCTCACGTGCCCAGGGGGGACCAGAGCAGGGTCCCAGCCCTCCCCGGGGTCCCAGCCCTCCCCAGCCTCCCCAGCACCCACCCACCCACCCAGCCACGTCTGAATGCAGCATTTTCTGCAAGTATGAAGCTCCTCTAGGTTTATCTGGGAGCAGGCTGCTCTGGTTAAAATAACACTGTGCAGCAGAACAGAAAATAAGATGTCACGGCAAACTAAACATCTTCACTGGCAGGACATACTAAAGAGCTCTGGGCTGAGCAGAGAGGGGCAAGTGGAGAAGGGACAGCCCATGGGTGGGTTTGCCCTGCCAGGCATTTCCCTGCTGTCATTGTCCCCAGCTGGGTGAGGTGGGCACGGCCCGGTCCTATCTCCGAGGACATCTTTAATTTTTGCTCCCAAAGAATACATTTCATTTGCAGTAACATCTTATTTTCTGTTCCACTGCACAGTTTTATTGGAGCTGAGGTGGTTTGCTCCTGGCTAAACTCTGAAGAACTCTCCAGCTTTCCTTTCAGCAAGAAGAGCTTTGGAAACCCTGCTTTTATTTATTGGTTCATTTTTATTTCCTGTTCTTTTTCTGCCATGTTTAGTATGACTGAGTGACCAATTCAATAAAAAATGGAAAACTTGTGTGGATTGTGTAATAAAGCAGAGCAGGTTACTGAAGGGGCTGTATTATGCTTTCAATATTCTTTACAAAATACAGATTTGAAATAGAGATATGCTGAATGAGATGGGTGGCTGATACTTCATTTCAGTTCATATTATTGCTCTGAATAGGAACAGTCACCACTAAATATCTCCTGAGGCACTCATGGGAATACACTCTTGGGAACAGCCCTATAAATACAACCCAGAGCCTGGAAGTGCCTCTCCTGCAGCCCTGGGAGGTGAGGCTGGAAGATCTTTGGGGCAGGAACTGATATTTGGAATGTGCAGTGCCTGGGGTGAAGGACTGTCCCTCTGGCTCTGGGGATGGAGTAATACCAACAATTCCTATGGAATCAGGGAATTGTTTAGGTTGGGAAAGACCTCCAGGATCATACAGTCCAACCATCCTCCAGCACTCACCTGTGTCCCCAAGTGTGGCTTTTAAATCCCTCCAGGGATGGAGATTCCCCCACTGCTCTGGGCAGCTGTGCCAGGGCTGGGCAACACCCCTGCCAGTGCCACATCCCCTTTCCTTCTCAGGGAAGGGAATTTCCTCAGTCCTGCTACCAAGGAAAGCCCACAATGATCCCAATAAATGCAATTTTCTGCCTGTGTGCATGGTGCACGTTCAGCTGTTCTGCAGAGAAGCACATCCCAGCTCAGCACATCTCTGACACCAACACCTTCCCATCACCAGCAACTTTCTGCCCTCAATATTTGCTTTATTTCCCCTTTGTGGACATAGTTTCATTTATTTAGGGCGACAGTTGCTTGTGTCCAAGGGGAGAGGACATAATGTGGATGTTTTTTCCCTGTATTAGGGATAAAACAACTGTGTGATGGCACCACCTCAGCAGGGGAGCACCAGTGATGTATAAGACAGTGAGAAGCTTATTTTTACCTCTTTTTTGTTGTGGAATCAGCTAAGACTGAGCATGGTTACACCACAACCTGTACTTCTGTGCAGCAGAGTCTTTTTGGGGTTGTTTCCAGGTGTTTTCTGCCCTGCTCCTGTGGCAGCATCGCTCTGTACAGGTAAAAAGTTCAGCAGCTCGTGGAGAAAATGTTATCCCCCAGCAGCTGCTCATGAATTCTTATGTGCCAGCAGCAGTGCATGAACCATTCTTTGTTGTGAGATAAAATCTGACAGCAAAGCATAGCTCCTGACAGCAAAATCTGATGCAATTAAGTTTCTGTGCACAGCTCATAAACTTTGATATGGCAAATAATGGCTAAAATTGATCTTAAATCCAACATTAAAAAAAAAGCACCCAAACCCCCCACGTTTCACCAAATGGACTCCAGGTATCCATCTCTGCCCACTTTGTGCAGGCAGCTCATGTTTTGCTTTTAAAGACAAGTAACAGTCAACAAAGAAGAAAAATGGGAGAGTGTGGATAAATGCCAGGGAAAGGTGAATTTCCAGCACTGCAATATTAGCAAAACTGATTCTGGGGTGAAGCTGCACAAAAATGGCATGGACTGGCCTGGAGGGATTCCTCCTCTTGGCTCCAGCATGTCAGCAAACCCAGGCCTGATGTGCTCACCAGTTTAGATCACATTTTTAACTGGGAGGGTGCTACACACACCTTCGGGTCTCTGCTGTGTTGTATCTTTGACAAAAAACCTGTTTTGGAGGAAAATTGAGGTTTTTTTGCTTGTGAGTTGGGGCCACTGCCAGTGGTGACAACAACATGGTCCTTGCTGGGCTGAGATGGGGAAAGAGCAGGAGCTGGGACTGCACAGACTTCACACTTCCCAAAGGACATAAAAATGGTCTGTGGGAGGGCCTGGGGTGTGAAACCATAAACCTGGAGAGGGAAAGGACACTGTGGGTATTGAAAGTATCAAACCACTGAGAAGAGCTTCCTACAGGCTTAGGATAGACCTGGATAGTTTCTGTTTCCAGAGCTGGGATGGGCTGGCACAGCTCTGGTGCCTGGAGCACTCCCTGATCCCAACTTCCACTGCAATCCCAGTGATGTGACTGCCAGCACTGGTGGAATAAGCTACTTAAAACATGAGCAAAGACACCCAAAGCTGACCAAAGACAATTCACATTAACTAAACTCATAATACCACAGAATGAGGGGACCATTAAGGTTGGAAAAGACCTTTAAGACTGTCAAGTGTAGCCATTCCCCAGCACTGCTGTGTTCCCCACTAACCCACGTCCCCGAGTGCCACATCCACACACCTTTGAACAATTCCAGCCCTTCCCTGGCAGCCTGTCCATGAAACACGAGGGACAACAAAGCAACAATAAAATAATATTTGGAAGCAATCTCAGAGAAAGAAGGAGCACAAAGCTCCCTGTCTCCAGGAATGCAAAATACAGGGAGATTTGCTGTCCCTGTCCTGCATGTCCAGAGCCTGCCAGTCACTGCATCCCTCATCCCTGGGAGTTGGGAATGACACCTGAGCACAACCTGCCTGCACACAGGAATTTTCTTCCACGCCACGCACTTTGGAGATGCCAAATGATCCTATTACAGACTTATCAAAGCAGTGGGGATTAGCAGAGATAAAACAACTTTCAGCACTGGTCTCTGCCTTTCTTAGTTCTTTTGTTTGTCTAAATAGCTGTTTTGGTGAGTGCAGGGAAATAATAGGAGGCAATTATTGCTCCATGTAATGTTCCATGTTTGGTTTTGTAATCCTCCCCGTTCTGTTTATTCTCATTTTAAGCAAAAAAGTTCCCCCTGGAATATGCTAATCGCCTGCCTAGCTCTCCTCCCGCCCGAGGGCTCCCGGCTTTGTGTGCACCTGATGGCAGCACAAGGTTAGTGCCATCCCCAGGGCCCGGGGCATTGAATGCCCGTTGTCTGGGCTGCGGGGCCGAGATCCAGACACAAAACAGCGGGAACAAATCCACCAGCACAGGGAGCTCCCTGGCTGCCACCCCTCGGTGGCACCCGCGGCTCAGCTCTGTTCACCTTCAGGAGCGCAGAGAGGGATTTGGAACGGCACGGAAGGAGCAGAGGGAACCGGAGGGCTTTTCAAAAGCAGCTTTTTGGAAAATCTGGCCTTATCTGAGCTTTTAATCAGCTTTTAGGCCCTGAAAATGTCTATCCATCCTCTCCTTAGCAGGTGATCTCTTCCAAAATCTCCTTAGGAAGAGCTAACGGGGGGTTCACTCGCGCTTTCCTCGCCTTGTCCCTCCAGCCTTTCCTTAGGAGGAACAAGGAGATCTCCAGGAATCACCACTGTCCCCTGAGTGCTGTTAAAGGGGCTACTGGAGCTGCAGTTATGGGATTTTTTGGGAGGGGGCAGATTTTGCCCCAGCAAATCTCTGTCATGTGGTTCTGCAGGTAACCCCAGGGATTAAAACTGGGGGCACAGCAGCTTTTCCTACTGAATCCCCATTCTCTGGGAGCCCCAGCACTCTGGTGGCAGGGGATGGTGTCCCAGGAGATTTCAGAGCTGGTGCTGCCACATGGGCTGTGTTTCTGCTGACTGAGGGACTCCGGGAGGGGTCCAATGTCTTGTTGGGACTGACTGGGCCATGGAATCATGAAATGCCAGCTTCACTCTGGGACCTGGAAGCAGCTGGGCAGAGGCAGGGAAGGAAGGATGTGTTTAAACACTTTGCTGGCTCAGGGCCTTAAATGATGGGTTGAGCATGGATGAAGGTGCCATGGATGGAAGAGGCTCTGTGGCCAGCTGACAGCCAGAGCATTGGTGCCTGGGGCACTGATGCAGCTCCAAGGTGATGTTCTTTCTCCAGGCCCCTCTTGCTGCTTGGTCTGCTCAGAATCAGAGAATTACACACTGGTTTGGGTTGGAAGGGACCTTAAAGCCCATCCAGTGCCACCCCCCTGCCATGGGCAGGGACACCTTCCACTAGCCCAGGTTGCTCCAAGCCCTGTCCAGCCTGGCCTTGGACACTTCCAGGGATGGGACAGCCACAGCTTCTCTGGGCAACCTGTGCCAGGGCCTGCCCACCCTCACAGGGAAGAATTTCTTCCCAATGTCCAATCTAAACCTGCCCTCTTTCAGTCCGAAGCCATTCCCCTTGTCCTGTCACTCCAGTTCCTGATGAGCAGTCCTCCTCCAGATTCCTTGTAGTTCCTTCAGACCCTGGAAGGTGCTCTGAGGTCTCCACACAACCTTCTCTTCCCCAGGCTGAGCAGCCCCAGCTTTCCCAGCCTGGCTCCACAGAGGAGGTGCTCCAGTCCCCTCATCAACTTCATGGCTCTCCTCTGAACTTTCTCCAAGGGTTCCATGTCCTTCATCATCAAACCAAAAAGGTACATCCAGGTAGGGATGTGGGTTTTACCAATTTAAACTGTGTCTACTCAGACACAGAGGCACCTCAAACACTTGGCTACTCACAGTCATTGAGGCTGGAAAATACCTCCAGATCATCAAGCCCAAACTTTTATCAAATGCACAATTCCCACTAAACCACATTGCCAAGTGCCACATCTGCTCATTCTTTGAACATGATGAAGTTCTTGATGCCCTGATGGGAGGAAAACACCACTCACTCCTCGAGGCATCAGGCTCGTGGCCTGGTAACTTCAGCACTTGTATGGTCCATGGACCTGAAACTTCCTCAGGAGGGGCAGAGGAGGGACAGGGACTGAGCTCTGCTCTGGGGGGACCAGGGACAGCACCCAGGGAACGGCTGGACCTGTGTCAGGGCAGGCTCAGGTTGGATCTCAGGCAAAGGTTCTTCCCCCAGAGGGTGGTTGGGCACTGCCCAGGCTCCCCAGGGCAGTGGGCACAGCCCCAAGGCTGCCAGAGCTCCAGGAGGGTTTGGCTGATCCTCTGGGGCACAGGGGGTGACTCTTGGGGGCTGTTCCTGTGCAGGGCTGAGGGTTGGACTGGATGGTCCTGGTGGGTCCCTTCCAGCTCAGCACATTCCATGAAACACAAGCCCACATTCCAGCATTTTGCTGAGCTGAAGGAGCTCCTCCACTTGTGATTCTAAAACCTGAGAAGCAGCTTGTTTGTTGTGCCTGGAGTGTCTTTTTTTCACTTGTAGGAGTTAGTTTTGTCTGGCTCCCTAAATCCCACAGCTGGTCCCGGGGAATTACAGGGGGCAGCTCTCAGAGTTGGCTGGGTGGGTTTTCCCTCCTCAGTCGTGGTAAACAAACCCCGAGCCTGGGCTGAGTGTTCACAGAGGATTAAACAGCGATACCCACCGCCAGCAGCTCCCCTGGCACAGGAGGACAGGTGACAATATTCCAGGAATACACAGAATAAAGCTTGGGAGAAGTGTGCTTGGGAGCTGGGCTTGGGGTGGGGGGGAGGAGGAAGGAGGCAGGGGAAATAATGCATAATTCACCAGGCAAATTAATCACTCCTCTCTCCTCTGCCTGTTGCAATTATACAGAACATGAGGAATCACCAGGCTACTACTTTTTATTATTATTATTATTATTATTATTTTTATAGAAGGAGGCCGAACAGTGGGGCTGGGATATTGGAGTGAGGATGAGCTGAAAGCTGCAGCCACATTTAGAGTGGTGCCTCACCAAGATTTCTATCTGGTTGTGCTTTCATTGTGAAAAGGGCTTTTTTTTTTTTTTTTCTTTTTTTTCTAATTCTTTCCCCTTTAGATTGGTGGGGAGTTGTGGAAAAAAAAAGGAGGGTGGGGGGTTGCTGAGCATTAGAGCAGAGAGATTGGGTAAAATTATTTTCCTTCATGCTTGGCTAGGCCTCAGTGTGAAGAAGGGGACCCAGCTTAGGGCTGGTGGGAGATGACAGATAAAAGCAGCTTCATTTCTCACTGACCTTCCAGGCGCTCGGGGGAAGGAACAATGGGAGTCACCTCCAGAAAAACCAGCCTGGAACACTTCTGGGGGGGACACAAGGTGGGGACACCTCCACTGGGGACACGAGTGGGGACAAACAAAGCAAGAGTTGGGGCTTCACCCTGGTCTCTTCTCCCAGGAACCAGCAGTAGGACAAGAGGGCTGGGTGTGCAGCTGTGCCAGGGGAGGTTTAGGTTGGATATTGGGAAGAAATTTTTTCCAGAGAGTGTGATCAGACATTGGAATGGGCTGCCCAGGGAGGGAGTGGAGTCACCGTCTCTGGAGGTGTTGAAGGTGAGACTGGATGTGGCATCAGTGCCATGGGCTTGGAACCATGGCAGGGTTGGATCAAGGGTTGGACTTGATGATCTCAGAGGTCTTTCCCAACCTGGTTAATTCTCTGATTCTGTGATTCACTGGAAAGTCTTTCCATAATCCCGGAGTGGGGAGCACAGGGATGGAGCTGTGGTGACTGTGGGCACAGGGAGCCCCTGGGACCTGTCCCTGGGGCACTGTGGGGTCCGTGCAGCCATCAGGACCCGGTCCAGAGAGTGTCAGAGCTGTCTAAAGGAGTCAGACGTCAAAGAAGCTGCATGGTCCAAAGGAATCAAATCCAGGTCCCAGTTCAGCAACACTCAACACCCATTAGGAACAGGTGCAGGCTTGGGATGGATTCCTGAGCACCTCACCCAACCTCTGTTCATCCAGACCCTCTGGAAAACACGTGTGTTGAAACTTAGGAGGAAACAAACCTGTATATTACATTGACTCATGGAATCATCAAATGCTTTGGGTTGGAAGAAACCTCAAAGCCCATCTTAGTCCACCCCTGCCACGGGCAGGGACACCTTCCACTAGCCCAGGTGGCTCCAAGCCCTGTCCAACCTGGCGTTGCACACTTCCAGGGATCCAGGGGCAGCCACAGCTTCTCTGGGCAACCTGTGCCAGGGCCTCACCACCCTCACAGGGAAGGATTCCTTCCCAATATCCCATTTAACCCTGCCTCTGGCAGTGGGGAGCCATTCCCTGTTGTCCTGTCCCTCCATCCCTTGTCCAAAGTCCCTCCCCAGCTATTTTGTAGATGCCCTTTAGGGAGACACGAGGTGACCTGAGCAGAGGGTGTGCTGAGGGGGGCAGGGTGCAGCTGCTCCTGCTTGGCACAGGTACAGGGAGTTCACCAGGAGCCTGATGGGCTTAAAAAAGGGTTTCCAGGAGGCTGAGAACGTTGGCAGTGCTGGGAGGACCCCTCCTGAAGGTAAAGTGTGTGCCTTGAGAGGGAGAAGCTTCTGTTTTGTTTCCTTCTTTCACATCCCTGGGGCCTTGTGGTGGGATTCCAGGTGGGAAGGGAGGGCAGAACTGTGTTGCACAGGGGCTGGTTACAGCTCTGCAATGATCCTGCTGCCCTCATGATGGAGACAAGGATATGTTGCTTCTTCCCTGCTCTTTTCTCCTCTCAGTTGACTTCCAGCTCAAGGAGCAGCTCCTTCCTGGCACTCCCGTGGTGATTCCATGCTGGGATCACTCCATGAGTTCCTTAGCAAGAGCTTGTACAGTACAGAAAACTCTTTCCAGTCCCAAATTCTCGACTTGTTCCTCCACTTTTCAGAGTGCCCTCTGGCACCTCGAGATCCCGGTGGCAATTCCAAGCCCTCATTGATGGTAATACATTTACAAGGTCAGTTAATTACCCTGGGATTGTTTAATTGCTACCATGGAGCTCTGTAACACCTTCGTGTGCACTTGTAGTTCTTTGAGGAACTGAGGGAGGTCGGAGGGTTTGCACAGGGCCTGTGACATGGGAATTCCTTCCTTCCTTCCCCCTCCCCAAGGCTCCAAATCCTTCAGCAGAGCTCCCCTCCTGGTGCACAGGCAGTTCCAGGAGCAGAGCTGAGAGGGAAAGTGGCTGTGCAAGTGCTTCCTTATTATTTTGCCCTGTGAGTAAAACCAAAAAGGGGGTTAAAGCCTTTCTTAACTTAAATTTCCACTGACATAAAAGGCTCCTCAGACCTTAGTGCTGCTCTGGGAAGTGTCTGTCCTCAGATGACTGTTTTGCTGATGAGACCTTCCAGGTTTCTGGTCTCTAGCACAGAGACCTGCCCCAAGATAGACTGTCCAGCAGTGCTGGCCACCAATTAAAACAAAAGGTCTCTAATTAGACAACAGACACCTTTTGAGATGCTTCTGTGTTATGGGTGTGGGGGGGAAAAAGTGGTTTTGGCTTTGCTTATTTGTAAAAGCTGCTGGTAATCAGGAGCTTTTCTTCCCTGACTTTTTCATTGGAAGTTGAGCAATTAGTTCCCTGGGAAATCCCAGGTTGCTACTTTCATAAAACTCAAATTATTATAACTTTTCACATAAACATCAGATATTTCTCAACCAGCTTCCCAGCTGAAGCTTTCCCAAGGAACTTTATTGTGTCCCCTTCAAAAGGGGCTGTGTGTGGAAACAGGGAACAGAGATGTGCTCCCAGACAAAAAACTGGACAAACAACGGCTTCTGTAAATGAAATAAGAGGTGTAACACTTCCTTATGGACCTTCCCAGTGCTTTTCCAGTGTGAATCAGGAACGGGGTTCATCTTTGCTGAGCCACCCAGACACCTCAACTGAAGTAGGGTTTGGGGGAGGTTTGGGAGCAAATATGTTCTGGGAGGTCCAGGGGTGCACATGGGTCACCACCCCGGGCTGCCTTATGCTCCTGAGTTGGGAAGTCCTGCTGAAAGATGCATTTTTTGGCTCCTTGGACTCCTTTAGAATCCCTTAAATTCTGCAGATTCCTGCTGCTTCAGATCCTCTGTCCTCCTCTGGACTGCCCCTGACATCAGGACAAGGACCAGTCCGGGGAGTCCTTTAAAGAAAAAACTTCTAGAGTAAAAAAAACCACTTTTCTTTCCCTTCAAATAAATAAATAAATAAAAGGAGGTTTATCGTTTCTCCAGAGTGGAAATTGCACCCACCAGTCTGTTTTCTCAGGCCTCAGCTCCTTGAAGTCCTTGAGCACCAGCTGAATTGCAGGAGTTCTCCTGCTGGATGACTCACGGCTTTCCAAGTTGGTCACATCCCTCAGGGTCCTGCTGAATTGAGTGGAGCCTTTCCTTCCTTCCAGCTCCAGGATGTGGAATTGGAGCCATCCTGCCTTCCCAACCTGCCTCCTGCCCAAGCTCATGTCAAAATGTTCTGTTCCAGAAGTGGCAGCTGGGTCGTGTTTGCCAGCGACGCGCCGGGAGCTTCGCGGTGTCTCATGGGGGAACAACTTCACATCTCCTCACTTTAGAGAAGGGTTTGCTCAAAGCCTTGTTAACCCTCTTGCTGCCCAGCTGGAGGAAATATCTGTGCATGCCTAAGTTTGCCTAAATCTGTATTTCCAGCCTTGGAAAGGGATTAGAGGCAGAGCTGAGAGAGCCTTGATTTTCGTTCAAGTTAGAGACACTTTGTGTCTTAGAGCTGCTGAGCAGAACCCACAGTGCCAAGGGCTGATGGGTTTGGACTAAAAGGTTAGATTTAGATTAGATATAAGGAGGAAGGTTTTTACAATGAGGGTGGGGAGGCCCTGGCACAGGTTGCCCAGAGAAGCTGTAGCTGCCCCTGGATCCCTGGAAGTGTCCAAGGGCAGGTTGGACAGGGCTTGGAGCAACCTGGGCTAGTGGAAGGTGTCCCTGCTCATGGCAGGGGTGGGACTGGGTGAGCTTTAAAGTCCCTTCTAACCCAAACCATTCTGTGATTCTCTGCCCCAGCAGTGCCAGGAGGATCCAGCTTTTCCTTCTGCACCGTCAGCACCAGAGGAACTTGGTGGACCAGGAGGTTTTCCCTGGAGTGTAACCCCAAATCCAGACGCTCCGTGGTGTTCCCTCCTTGGTGCTTTCCAAGTTTTCAAGGGCAATGTTACCTCTCCACATCATTTCACTGTAGGTCTTGAGAATCTCCTGGGAAGCCCAGGGAGACCCCTTTGCCCTGCTCCTTGCAGACACTGACTTGCTCCTGTTGTTCCTTCTTGTCCTGATTGAGGTGAGTGCTCCAGCCTGTCCATGGAGTTCCCACAGCCCGAATTCCTCCTGCTCTTTCTGCCCAGGGAAGTCACAAATGTTCCTGCTTAGAGCACCTTTCACCAAATGAGGAGGGCGCTGAAGCTGAGTTGTTTCCTGGGAAGGGATTTGGAGTTCTGTGCTCTGATTTTAGGTCCTGAAGACAAACAGGAGCAGTTTTTTTATCCCACCACATAAACTGGGCAGAGCAGGAGGGGCTGTTGTGTTTTCCCACCCTGTCCCCTCTTAACAACAACCACTGCCCGTTCCTTTACCCCACAAGTCCCATCTCCTGGCCGGAAAACCTCCTAACTCACATATCTTCCAAATTAAAAAAAAATTACTTGTTATCCGTCCAATTTCTCTGAGAGGAAATTCTATTAAATCCCCACAAGAAAGTGCATTATAGCTGTACTTTCAGAAGCAGCCCCTTGAATAAACTTTTTTACTTATTCCACATAACTCCCATTATGACTGTCATTATGAAGCAGATGAACATTTTCTTGGGCAATTAGACTCGGGTGTGTGGAATAAAGAGCGGAGTTCGCCTGAGATCATTGAAACCTATCTGTTTGGGTGATTCATTTTCTTCCAACTAGGCTGCCCATAATAAGCTTTTCTTCTCTGGCTTTGTCTTGTTTCCCATTTCACTCAGCCACAATGCCCGAAGAATTGAAAGAATGTCTTTCCCCATGTCCTTGTGCTGCGACTGAGCCTGGCAAACAAAAAAATAAAGTATATTTAAAAAGAAGAAGAAAAAAAAAAGCAGAAAAAGAAGAGGAGGAGGAGGAGGGGGCAGAGCAGATTAAAAATAAAACAAGTGCTGTTCCTTGTGGAGATGGTGACTCGGGGCAGAAGGGCCTTGAGAAATGTTGTGGTGTAAAGGATGGGAGGTGAGCTCTTAGCTGGAAAAAACCCATCCAGGTGCATAGGAGAAGGCAGGATATCTCCTTGTATGGGCCTGGTGGTGTGTCAGGTGGAACCACAGGCAGAGAAGGCTTCAACTTGTGCCTCCATGACTCCAGTAAAGTCACCAATATTAGTGAAGTCCTTCTAGTGAGAAAAATCACCCTTGGCTCTGCAGTGTGTGTGTGACAAAGGTGACACCCCAGTCTGCAGGGCTGAGCCCAAGGACAGGAAATGCTGTGCAGGGACCTTTACAAAGACAGTGTCCTCTGCACATCTTTCTGTGGTTCCATCCCAGGGTCTGGGAGCTTTCCCATGCCCAAATTCCAGGGTATTCCACAGCGTGGGCAGCAGGGCAGGGGGGGGATTGTGCCCCTCTGCCCCTCAGGGGAGACCCCCCTGCAGAGCTGCTGCAGCCCTGGGGAACAGCACAGGGAGGACATGGAGCTGCTGGAGAGAGTCCAGAGGAGGCCCCAAGGTGGTCAGAGGGCTGGAGCAGCTCTGCTGGGAGGAAAGGCTGGAGAGTTGGGATTGTTCAGCCTGGAGAGGAGAAGCTTTGGGGTGACCTGATTGTGGCCTTGCAGGACTTGAAGGAGCTACAAGGAAGATGGAGAGAGACTATTGACAAGGGCCTGGAGGGACAGGACAAGGGAAATGGCTCTAAACTGAGAAAGAGTAGGTTCAAGTGGGATATTGGGAAGGAATCCTTCCCTGTGAGGGTGGGGAGGCCCTGGCACAGGTTGCCCAAGAAGCTGTGGCTGCCCCTGGATCCATGGAAGTGTCCAAGGCCAGGCTGGACGGGGCTTGGAGCAACCTGGGCTAGTGGAAGGTGTCCCTGCCCATGGCAGGGGTGACACTGGATGGGCTTTAAGGTCCCTTCCCATCCAAACCATTCCAGGACTGCTGACAGAGTGCAGCTGGCTCAGCTCAGTGCTTTGCTCATGTCCTTATTTCCTGACAGCTTTGCTTTGGAGATGCTCAGGATGTTTCTGGGATTCCCACCAGGCTCTGCCACTGAAGGAGCAGCACAGAGCCCCAGCAGGCTCCAGGGTCTGGTGGAGGCATCTCCTCCTCAAACCAGCTCCTCTTCTTGGGGCCACAGCTTTATCCTGCATATGAAAGTGCAGTTTGCTCCTCCTGCACCTCCCAGACTGCTCCAGTTCCTCCCATTTGAAGTGGATCAGCCTGAATTTCCTCATTTTGATGGTTGCTTTAAAGTGGAATGCTGTGAGTCTCCTCCTTGGAGTGCTCAGAAAGCATTTCCATGTTCTTTCCCTGCCCAGACGATGCCCATAAATATACCTGGATATTGAGAGATGACTGATAACACAGGTGGATTTGTTGAGGAGGGTGTCACTTGACAGACAAGCAGGTTTGTAGTGGGCTAAAATCATATTTCCATTGTGCATCCCAAATTAAACATCAGCCTGCTGGGCAATCCCTTGCTGTTTTACCTCTTGTTCCAAGCAAGAAAAAAACAGTGCAGCCAAAATTCGTGTCTGGTGCCTGGGACTGAGCATGTTCCATTGTGTTTATCACCCAAATCCCTATGTAGTAGCCTGATATTTAGTCAGTTCTGCTGCAAACGCTCTGGAAATCTCCTGGCCACCTCTAAGAATGCTTTGTGTATCAGTTTGCAACTCCAGAAATTGCTGGAGAGTTGAAGAAAATAAAGAACTCGCTTTGATTCTTTTAAAACAGCAGCAGCAGCTGACGTGGGGTCTGCCCTGGGCTGCTTTTGGATATATATATTAGCAGGGATTGAATTGAATGGAAGCTCCTGGAGAATGGGAGGCAAGGGAAAATGTTTTTATAAGAAAAAGAAATGGTAAAACTTCAGGGAGAAAGCAGAGAATGCGAGACCTTGAACTGAGCCTCTTTGGGGAAGGGGGGGATAAAACAGGGGGGAAAAAAAAAGTACCCACTTGAATAATAGACTAACTGGCGACCTTGAACATATATGGTGTGGATAATGAGAGTGAAACAAAGGGGGCTCTGAATATGAGGCATTCTTAGGCTGCAGAATAATGATCACAAGTGGCAAATGTAGAAAAATAAGAGGAAGACATATAATGTAACAGAGGTAATGGGGACCCGATCCAACCCGAGATGAGAGGAGTGACTGAGGGGGTTGAGCTTGTCAAAGCTGTGGCAAAGCCGGGATTCCTCTTGTTGCTCCAGGAGGGTTTCACTGAGGTTTTGTTATCTTTGCTGATGTGGAAGTTCCAGTTCTTCCTCAGACCGAATTGGGCCGAATTTGGATGGGAGGGATTTCCCAGCCTGGTTGTGCTTCCAGCCGTGCCCAGCCCTCCCTCTGCATCCCAGCTGGCAGGGGATGGGCACTGATGCTGTGGGGTGGCAGCAGGTCTGGTGAGGGATGTGGCTTGATGCTCTCACTGGGCTCAGTGGCTCTGGCAGGGTCAGGGGTGGGAGGGCTCCCACCAAGAAGTGACAACGCTCCCAGTCTGTGCCCAGCACTCCCCAGAGGTGCTGGGAACTGGTGCCCAGCAGTGTGGGACAGTGAGTGCTCTGGTACTGCTTTCTGTGACAGCATCCCAGAGGAGTGCTGGCAGTTCCTTGAGCCAGTTTGACCACTTGTGCATTCTTCTGGTTCTGGGTTTGTTTTTTATTTCCTGTGGATCACCCGTTTCTTACTTTCTTCTGGATTGTCTCCTCCTTGTTTCCTTATTCCCCTGCAAGTGCAGGTCCAACACGGTGCCCCCCTGAAGGCAAAGCCCCTGCCCACACTGCAGCTCCCCAGGTTGCTCCTCCTTTGGGCACAGGGGCTGCAGGATATTTATCCCCAACACTGAGACACCTCATGCTTGTCCTGACCCAATTCCATGTGCTGTGGCCCCTTTGCCACTGCAGTTCCTGTTTGCTGCTGATTTCTAGGAGAAATGTCTTCAGTGCCTTCCCCAGGTCACCAGTGAAGATGTGAGACTCACTTCTGAAGTTCCCCTTTGTGTGCAACTCTCATTTATTTTCTTCCCAATAATTGGAGCTCCTTCTTTATGTTGGTGCCATTGGCCAGTTTGGAACTGACCCTGCAAGATTTGCTCCTGGATTTCCCCTCCCTTTGGTCTGTCAGAGGCTCTGAGGGATATTTTACTTCAGCTTTTCCTTCATCCCTCTTGTTCTCAGAGCTTGCAGTTTGACCCTGGAAGTGTCCCAAAAATGCATGGATGTGGCACTTGGGGGCGTGGTTTAGTGATGGGACTGGTGGGACTCGATGTTCTTAGAGGTCTTTTCCAGCCTAAATGATTCCATGATTGTAGGAGGCTCCTTTAATGCTGCCGTGGGTGCACACAGTCCCCACCCAACATGCCCAGCAGTGGGTTGGCTCCACCACTTCCCAGCTCTCTCCCCTTCCCAAAATCTGGGAACTGTTCACCTCAGAGATAGGATTTGTCTGGACCTCTGTGCTATGGAGGTGGCTGGTTTTTGGGGCCTCTTCCTCTCCCAGCCCTGCCTGAAGCCACCGGTGGCTGGTGTAGAACACTTGGTCTTAATCCAAGCTTGGTAAAGCCAGCGAGGCCGAATTTTTTTGGTGGGTTTCCATCCTGTGGAGATGCCTCTTGCCTTCCAGGTCCTTCTGCTGGAGACCCCATTCCTTCACACGGCCCAGCAGGCCCTGCCCTGCTCCCCTTGGCCAGGCTCCCGCTGCCTTGGGTGGCTCCTCGTGTTGTCCTCGTTCTTCACACCACAAAAGATTAAAGATAATACTGATCCTAATAATACAAACCCGCCCTTCTGAGAATGGGCTGCCGCTGGTATTATGCCACATAAAGACTCTGTGAAATGGCTTGGGTAATTTACACTCATTAGGAGGAGAATGCAGGAGATTAAAGGTAGCAAGGGTGAATAGCTTCCCATTTTTGTCAAACTTGCCTAACCTTTTATTCACCTGCTGAAGCCATTATTTTATAATAATAAAAAAGAGGAGAAAGAGCCTTGCATGAACTTGGGGAGAAAGGCAGAGAGTGCAAGCTAGAAGCTATTTTCTCAAGAGAGAGAAATGCAGCATTATAGATTAAAGGTGAAAAGACAGCCCTCATTTAAATCAATCCACCTCTCCGAAGCATATTTATTCACAGATTAATTAGAGTTGCAAATGAAAATGATCTGGTTGGTGGGAACATTATTGAGGCCTTTAAAGTGCGGGAGTGAAGATTAAAAGGAAGCACACTTACCCTTTCCCTATGATCTGAAGAGGAGATCAAAAGAGTCGGTGTCAAATTAACAGCCCTGATGATTTCTCTCTTCTTCTGGGCCCCCGTTGATTATCTGAGGCTCATGTTGGTACATGCAGGATGAAGACCTCCTTTCCTAAGCAGCTGGGGCAGGAAGTGTGGAGGGACCCTTGGGACAATTGGGACGAGGTAGGAAGATCTGCAGCCCCCTGAGCAGGGACATGGGTGTGCAAGGGGGGGAAACCTCCAACCTGGGCCTGTTGGTTGACATGGAAGGGAGAAAACGTTCCTTTGGTGTGTTGGAGTTTTGCGGGGAACTGTTGAAGCTGCAGTAAAACAGGGAAGCTAGACTTCACCTTAGTTGGCCTAATCTGTGGTTAAAACATGGCTAATTGAATGCTCAGCCTCTTCTGAGTCTGTGGGATGGATTTGGGACTTGCTGTTGGAGAAGAACCATGATTGTGCTCAGCTCAAAGGCAGGGGAGACAGATCCACTCCAGCAGGAGCAATTCAAACACAGCAAAGCCAGGAAAGGCCAATAAAGTCTCCAACTGCCTGGGCAGGGGCAGAGGAGGGACAGGGACTGAGCTCTGCTCTGGGGGGACCAGGGACAGCACCCAGGGAACGGCTGGAGCTGTGTCAGGGCAGGCTCAGGTTGGATCTCAGGCAAAGGTTCTTCCCCCAGAGGGTGGCTGGGCACTGCCCAGGCTCCCCAGGGCAGTGGGCACAGCCTCAAGGCTGCCAGAGCTCCAGGAGGGTTTGGCTGATCCTCTGGGGCACAGGGGGTGACTCTTGGGGGCTGTTCCTGTGCAGGGCTGAGGGTTGGACTGGATGGTCCTGGTGGGTCCCTTCCAACTCAGCCCATTCTGGGATTCTGTGACCTCTCCCTGCTCCCAATCCTTATCTCTATGTCCAGAGGGTGCTGTGCCCTGAACTCCTGAAATGTGATATATTTCCTTCAGTGTGAAGTGGGAGGTGTGAGGTGGGTGCCAAGGGCATGGTGTGTTTGGGACTGGAGAGGCTCCTGTGCTGCAGGACCCCCAGCACTGAGCCACGGGCAGTGCTCCCACCAGACACTTCCTGACACGGGATAAGGGATTGTTCCACCTAATTCTTCATTACCACACATCCCTGCTAATTGGCTGGGCTCCCCCCAGGGGATTTGGCACGGCCCTGTCTGCTCAGATTTGCCTTGCAATTGAGTTCTTCCTCCATCAGAGCCCTGAATTCTCCCACTCCTCTTTGTGGAACACCAGGGATGCAGTGCAGGGGGAGGAGGGTCGGCCCAGCTCTTATTTAGCTGCCTTTTTTTTTGTTTTGTTTTTTTTTTTTGTGTGTTTGTCTTTTTATTTTAATCCCTGTCCTCTCCACCTTGCCTGTCTCTCCACAGTCTCTGCTCTGCCTCCTGCTTGCCATACCGAGTTGCAGGTCCAAGCTGGACGTTCACAGGCATCAGGAGCTCGGAATGCTTTGGGAACTGTGCTCCGACCATGCCAAAAATCCACTGTCCAAGTCCCTGAGAGGACTGGAGACACCTGCTCCCGACTGTGTGGGCTCAGCCAGCACTGCTCCTCCCTCTGCAAGGTGAACAGGCACTGTAGGAGCCACACCAAGCATTTTGTCAATGGGTTCAGTTCCTTCTCGAGCTCTTCAGAAAATCCCAGCCGTGGAGATTTCCATGGAAAGTCTCGTTGCAGTGACTCGGGAATCTCTCTGCACAGGCTGAATTGGCATTTCCAGTTCCAAAGACCCCCTTTTCCCCCTGAAGCTGCTCTTGCATTTGGATGTGGATGCAAATGAGAAACCTCCTCAGCTTTCTTTGGCTGGAAATGTTTTGTCTCTGGCTGGAGAACACAAAGCCCCCGGCGTGGGCAGACCCGGGGGTTGGGTGTGGGCAGACCCGGGGGTTGTGCCCGGATTTCTGCTCTTATTTTGGGTTTGATTTCGACCCGTGGAGGACAAACATTTCGCATCTGAAAGATTTAAATGAGTCGGGAGACTCGCTCCCCTCCCAGCTCTGCTGGCAGGTTCCAGGCTGCTCTCAGATGCTTTCCTGAATTGATGATTTCTAGGTCAAGGAGAGTGTTACAGTTTTTTGACCGTTTGTCTTGTGCTAATCGCTGTCAGCCCAGAGATTTATGCACTGATAGTGACAGCAGATGGGGTCACTTTTAATAGGAATTCACCCACCAGGCAGTGAAAGGCATGGGGGCTTTTCCCACTTAGACTGGGGACACTCAGGCACTCCTGGGCTGAAAATATTCCTGGTTTTAACAAGGCTTCTGACGGTGGATTTTAATTCTTTTTTTAAATAATTGCAGTTCTGTATTTTTTAATTTTATTTTTATAATTTTTTTAATGGAAAATTGTCCTATTATTCCCAACATCTGTGTCTGCCTATGTGCTTCCATGGTGGATGTAGCTGCTCCTGCACTAGGAATAGCGTTCAAGAGATCTCCATCCATGCACCAAATATGTATTTGCTTCCTACAATACAGACCTCTTGGACCCAATAGCAAAACATCTACTCACATCCTGGTGTTTTCCTTTTTTCTGGTGGAAGGAAAATCTGCAAATCTGGAGTTGCCAAGAATTCCAATCACTGCACTCAAGAGGCATCTTTTTCTGGAGTAGGAGGTGGATCCCCGGGCAATCTTTACCAGTGTGCAGGCATATGGAAAACTGCAATTCCTAGGAAATCCAATGCCTTAATTTTTTTTTTTTTTTTTTTTCAGAACCAGATAAATCACATTATGG
Organism: Corapipo altera; assembly: GCF_003945725.1. Lineage (NCBI taxonomy): Eukaryota > Metazoa > Chordata > Aves > Passeriformes > Pipridae > Corapipo > Corapipo altera. The sequence continues at coordinate 9,086,520 of NW_020884902.1, forward strand.
CTTTTATTGTGTGGTGAATGTGATGAATCAAAGGATCACGATGTCCTTAATTTTTGCAGTCTGCTTAAATGAGGAATTGGATCAGAGTTAAAGAAGTAAAATAACCTGGGTATGGGGAAGGAGGCCCCTCATGCAACTGTGGTTGGGGCAGGTCCAGAGGAGGGTGACAAAGAGGAGGAGGGGACTGGAGCATCTCTGGGAGCAGGACAGGCTGAGGGAGCTGGGGCTGTTCAGCCTCCAGAGCAGACCCTGAGAGGGGCCCTCAGCCACGTCTGTGGGGCTGCAGGGAGGGGGCAGAGGAGAGACCAGGCTCTGCTTGGGGGACCCAACAATGGCACAGCAGGAACGGGCAGGAACTGATGCCCAGGAAGATCCACCTGCACAGGAGGAAGAACCACTTCCCTGGGCAGTGACCCAGCCCTGAACAGAGACCAGAGGGGGTGTGGAGTCTCCTCCCTGGGGATATTCCAGATCCCTCTGGACACATCCTGTGTCGTGTGCTCTGGGATGGCCCTGCTGGAGCAGGGAGGTGGCACCAGGTGACCCACTGTGGTCCCTTCCAGCCTCACCCAACCTGGGCTTCTGTGGATATTTCTGGAGGCAGGGGTTGGGTTTGTCCCAGCAGCATCTCCTGGGGGTGACAGCAGAGCCCTCCCTGATCTCTGGGGGCCTCAGGGTGCCTTTGGTTGCTGCTCTGGCTTGGACACAGCACCAGGAGCATCTCCAGCTCCCTGCCTGCCCCCACCCTGCCACACTGCCCTGTGCCAGAGCCATGCCCAGGGCACAGAGCAGCTCAGCCAGGGCCCAGCTCTGCTGCTTCCTCTGGGACACACCCCAGGCACTGCATGTGCTGTGGGGAAGGGCATGGAAAAGCTGGGAATGGGAGAGTTCTGCAGCCTGGCCTTGTTCTGACCAAAACCAGGGCTTGCTGCTGAGCTTCCTGCCTTGTATCCCAGAGCACACCAGCCTGTCCCAGTGCCCACTGGGAAGGAGATGCATCCTGGCCTGCTTTCCAACTTCTTTTTTGTTCCTCATGCTGCTTGTCTCCCGGGCTGTGCATTCCTGCTTCTCTTTCCATCTCCTCCCTTTGAGGAGGAAAACAAGGACAGGTCACTTGGCTTTTTATATGAGCAGCTCTGAGAGAGGGAGAGAGAGCAAAGGGAACCAAACACCCCAAACAAAGTGAGGGAACATTTTTAATTGGGAGTGTTGGGGATATTCCAGAACTGTCTGGACACAATCCTGTGCCCTGTGCTCTGGGATGGCCCTGCTGGAGCAGGGTGGTGGCACCAGATGACCTTCTGTGGTCCCTTCCAGCCTGATCCTTCTGGGATTCTGTCTCCCTTGCATTACATCCCCTCTGTTAACAGGGGTTTCAAACCCCCCATTTTCAGGCTTTTTCTGAGTTTGGGTCTAGTTTGGGTCTATTCTCCCCCAGTCACCTGGGCCTCCTTCATCTCAGCTTGTATTGACCAAGACATCCTTGGGCCCACATCTCTTGTTTGTCTCCATTCCTTTCTCTCCCATGTCTTATCCCATTTTTCCATGGGAAATGTGCTCCCAGGCTTGGGAGCACAGCAATATGTCTGCAAGTTCAACTTTGACCGAAGACCTGTGTTTCAGGACAACTTCCCAATGATTGTTGGAGCGGGGAATTGTGACTTTGAGCTCTGCAGCCACCCAAAAATGCCTGATATGGGACTACAAGGTTTTATTCTTCTCTTTTCTTAATGAAAACCCCACATTCTGCACCAACTAACTGTGTTAGGTTAGGGGTTTGTCTTGGAAAGGAGGTGATCCAACAGCTTTGCTCCGTGACTGGAATGCTGGTACAGAATATTTTCAGCTTCAATGGGTCAAAAGACAGAGGAAAATGTTCTTAATAGTGCAAATTCAGGTTCTTCCTTTGGCTGGTGGGTCCCAGATGCTCGGGATAAGTTCTCCCACATCCTCTTTGCTGCTCTGGTAGGGCCTGAGATGCACAAGCTCATCTCTGAGCTCTGTTTTTGGGCAGGTGTTGCAGGAGCTGGTGTGTGTTGGCCAAGACACATTGAAGGGGTTAAATCAGCCCAGGCCAACTGGTTACATTGGCAAACCCACCAACCAGGCTGGGGACCGTATTGTGCAGCCACCAGGTTATCTCTGGGACATCTGGAAAACATCCTGCCCCGGTTTAGGTGGGTGGGAGGAGGACGTGAGATGTCCCAGCCGGAAAGGCTCATCCTGAGCCGAGGAGTCGGGATCCTCTCAGCCCATTTTGGGCAGTGGGGATGGAACAGCCAAACCCCAACATTTCGGGATCCTCTCACCCCACTTTGGGGAGCGGGGATGGAACAGCCAAACCCCAGCATTTCGGGATCCTCTCAGCCCACTTTGGGGAGTGGGGATGGAACAGCCAAACCCCAACATTTCGGGACAGGTATGGAAAAGAAAAGCTCCAAACTGCCTGGCAGCCCCCTCTGGAAGCTGCTGAGGGCTGGAGTGCTGCAGGGCCCTGGTTAATGGCCACTCCCCGAGGTTTCCCCTCCCTCAGCCCACGATTGATTGCAGTGAGATTACGACGCCATTAAAATTCACTCTGCCCATAAAGCAGCGCCCAGCAAAGTGCTGACGTTTATAGCAGCTCCTACAAGGCACATATTTCAGGGGGAAAGTGAGTCCTAATGCAAGAACTTTATTTAGGTAAAACAACATGCAGGGGAAGGGGAGGGGGGTGGGGGGAGGAGGAGGAGAGGTGGTGGCGATTGCAGAGAATTTTATTCCTTTCAACTAATGGGTCTGCGGATGCTAAATTTAAAAGACATTTTTAATAAATCTATTGGCCTTTGACAAAATCAATCCAAACCCCATAAACCAAGAAGTCACCCACTTGGTATTAATGAGGCTACATTTGCATTTATTTTTCCTTTACACTAGACAAACCATTAATTTCGTGTTTATGCTTCCTTTGAAGTCTGAATGCTTGTAGATAGATGGCCACATCAAGTCTCCTGCTGCTACATTAATATTTTGCTATAAATGATAAATTTGACCATTTTCTACAACACCCCTTTTTTCTTTAAGAAAGCTGAGAAAATGCAAGCAATAAGTCTTAAGCCCCTGAAAGCTTCGCTGTTTTTTTAAATACTCTGCAGTCATTGATTATTAAAGCAGTCATAGCTTTAACTTTGGGTTGCATTTGATGGCACCCAGCATTTTGCTGCTGTAAATTGAGAGATGTTCATTAACCAATCAGGGTCACTCTTTTTTTTTTTTTTTTTTTTTGCAAATCATCTTTCATTTGACCCCTTGCAAAAACAGGACCGGGCCAAGGCCCCGCTGCTTCACCCCATCTCTGGCCTCTGAAGGTCCCTCCTCGCATCTTCTGGTTGCTTCCATGCAAGTTAAGCACATCCTTGTGCTCCAGCAGGACGGCCAAGGTGCCTTTTGCACAGTTTTACAGTAATTTACTTTTTTTGGGGCTTTTTCTTTCAGGATTTTCTGTTGCTCTCTGGGTACCAGAAGCCCCCCAAAACACCTTCTCCTAGGGAGAGAGACCCTTCTGAGAAACTTGCAGGAGCCCAGGAGGATGGATAGGAGGGAGATTCAGGTCCTGCAAGGACTCTTGGAAAGGTTTATAAATTTTTGGAGACCCTTCTCTTGAATGCCAGTCCCAGATGCAGAGGAGGGCCCAGGGTTGGTGATGCTCCACGTTCCCTCAGCCATCGCACAGCTCTCCCAGCAGTTTCTGGGGTGGAGGATTCGAGCTGTGTTTGTCCCTGAGCAGAGCTGTTCTGTGCACACACTCCCCATCCAAGGAGCAGGGATCTGAGCAGGAATTAGCAGATTAAACATCACTTTTTTTGCAGGTTAGGGTGTTTTTTTGTTTGTTTTGTTTGTTTGTTCGTTTGTTTTGTGGGGTTTTTGTTGAGTTTGTGGGTTTTGTTTTTGCTTGTTTGTTTGTTTGTGTTTTGGTTTGGGGGCTTTTGTTTTGTTTGTTTGTTTGTTTGTTTTGTGTGGGGTTTTTTGTTTGGTTTTTTGTTTTGGTTTTTGTTTTTTGTGTTTTTTTTTGTTTTTGTTTTTGTTTTTTTTTTTAATGAAGCATCTTTTCTAGCCGTGCCGGGGTTAGATTTCCTATTGTTTATTTGCTTTGCCAGCCGGAGTTTGTGGAGGAGGGCAGGGATGTTCTCTCAGTGGGGGAGTGGCTGTTGACACTTGCTGCTCTCAAGTGCCTTTCTGTGCTTTCAAACGGCAGGATTATGCTGGGGGTGGCTCAGAGCCTCAATTGTCTCCTGCTCGATTAAAGCCAAGATCCGGAGGTGTGAACTGAGCGTGGTGGGGTCTGACATGGAGGAGGGCTGAGGGTTGAACGTGGGTGTTGCACCCACTCTGGCTTTTTCTCCCCTCATTTTTTTTTAATAGACAAACATTCCTACTTCTATCTCACAAAATCCACACTTCCCAGCAGAGCAGGAAGGGTTTGTGCAGCACAGCAGCTCCATGAATGCCTTGCTCAGAACTGGGCTGTTTAACTCACAAGGTTGGGGGAAAAACCTCGACACTTGTTTTTCAGAGTCTCGTTCTGGTTCCTCGTGGTTCTCATTCAGCTCTGCTTCACTCAACTCCTGGTGTCTGGACTTGAAAGCTTCCCATGTCCAAGCTTCACACCCAAGCAGTTTAATGAGAAACACACTTGAAAAGGGAGAGATACCTCATTATTTCCCATGTTCAGGTCAGTGAAGGATGTGATGGTTCAGAAATAACATTGATCTCCTGAGAGTCCCGTTTGAGTTCCCCATTTGGGAGCAGTTCTGATAAACCCAGGCCTAAGGCAGGTTTTGTGCCAGTGAATCTCTCCCAGCATCCCAGATCTGTGCCCAGTGCAAGCTCAGTGTTCAGCCCTACTCCAGCCAGCCCATCTTTTTTTTTTTGCCTGCTCTGCTGCCAGCTGCTCCCATTGTGCAGGCAGTGGATGTCTTGTGGATAGATCCATGGATTTTTTCCCTTCTCCAACTAGTCTGAACACGCTAAAGATCAAGTGAATGTGGTTGGCACTTCCTGGCAATAATTAGAAATGAAAGCAAGCATGAAATAAATAAGGCTGGCTTATTCCCATGAAAAGCTGGAGCTCAAGTAGGGATTTCAGAAGCCAGTCTTCCGCCTTTAATTTCGTATTTTGGCCTCTTTTTTAATTTGAAAAAAGGAAAATCTAAGTCTGGTGTCTGAGAGCTGGGAACCTCTCCCAGCCCAGGCTTCTCACTGCCATTGATGTCTCTTCCCATGCCATGGTAATACCAGTGTTGGAAAGGGGCTGAATTTGATGGAATCTGGGCACTTGGGATCCTCCCCAGCCCTTCTCCAGGAGTCCTGTGCTCTGGGCAGGGTTAGCTGAGGAGAAGACATTTCCCTGCAGGCCCTGAGCAGAGCTGGGTTTGTAGCCACAAACCAAAGGAAACCTCCCAAGCCACAAAAACAAATGCAATAATAAAGGCCAGACAATTTTAATGGGGTTGGTTATTAGGGGTTTTGCTGCACCTCGGCCCTGTTAACTTGCAGTGCTCAGGGGCAGGGCAACCTGCTTGGAATAACCAACCCTCCATGAGGAGCTCACTCATTCCTCATGGCTCCTGCTCTGCTGTTCCTGCTGTGTCCATGAAAGAATAGAGTCAGAACATCACCATGGCTTTAATTCTCTGCCAGAGCTGAAACCTGGGCTGGGCAGAGAAGCAGCAGCCCCAGATTGGTGGCTGCTGTCAGTCCTGATCCTGCTTGCTGAGGGAAATCCAGGAGCATCTCATCCCTGTGGAGCTCAGAGAATCACAGGGTGGTTTGGGCTGGAAGGGCCCTGCAGGGAAATTCAGGAGCATCTCATCCCTGTGGAGCTCAGGGAATCACAGAGTGGGTTGGGCTGGAAGGGTCATCTCGTTCCAATCCTCTGCCATGGGCAGGGACACCTCCCACTAGAGTAGGTTGCTCAGGTCATCCCAGAGGGGATCTGCTCCATGACACAGGGGCCATAACCTGGGGGATTTGACATTGGAAGGTCACTCACTACTTCAAGGATTTCCATGGAATGACCATCATCAGTAAGCACATCATTTGTGATCCTCAGGGTCTGGATCTCAGCTGCTCCATTGGCCAGAGCCACCATTCCTTGACTCCTTGGGAGACCAGCAGCAGTTTGTCCTATTCCCACTGCCCCCTGTAGCAGCACCTGCTCAGCTATTCCCACTGGGAATGGGGGGCTGTAGGGTGATCTGGAAGGACAGGATGTCTCTGCTCTCCTCCCACTGCAGGAGGCACAGGAGAGGAGCATCATAGAGATCCCACGTGCTCCAGGCTTGCTTTGCCCTTCAGTTGGATCCCTGCCCAGGAAAAGGCCACTTGAGGACTGTGGTGCCCAAACCTCTCCCGTCTCATCAGGAGAACCTTGACCTGGATCTCTCACCTCTGTCCCAGCCACATCCCAAGGGGTCCCAGGGGTGAGTGAACCAGTGCCACGGGGTCCTCCAGCTCTTTGTGCTGGAGGGGAGATGAGGGTGATGGGTTCTGCTCATCCTTTCAAACCAGAGAGATGGAAAGGGAGGGAAATAGGGGGGGAAACAGGAAGAAGGCTGAAGGTTTGCTAGAAAGGGAACACTGCACTCCCAGTCTAATATCTGCCCTTTCTTCTGCATTACAATATGGGGAGACTTTCAGACTGGACACGATGCAGGAATCAAGGCTGAAATTAGTTTTCAGCCATTCATTCATAACTGTTATGTTTTTAAAAAAAAATAAAAAAAAAAGGAGAAGAAAAAAAAAGAGGGAGAGAGAAGGTAGGGGAAACAAAAGTAAATACAAAAAGAGAAATGTTAACATGTGTGGTGCAGAATGTGTAGAGCAGACAAAGCTCTGCTTGTTCTTCCACAATGGCTTTGAAAAGCAGGTGTCATAGCAGCTGTACAAGGTTAAAGCACAGGGACCATTATGTACAAAATGAGTGAGTCTTTATCCAGACTCTGCTTCAGCTCTTAAGAATGTGCTTCCTATTGTGCCAGTGTTTGCTGGAAGGACTCCATCTATACAATGGAGAAATTTTTCATTCTCACCTTCCCCCCAACCTCCGTTCCACCATCCAAATCTCCAGTTATGGATATAATACAGACCTCTGGCATTCAAGGTCCTCATTGCCCTGTGCTTCTGAAACAAAAGCTATTGTGCTGCACCATGAAAGGAGCCCGTGGCAGAATAAAGCCTCTCACAGTGGACCCTGAGAGAGTATTTGTGAGCCTCCCTCTAAAGTTAAAATCCGGGAGAAAACAAAACACTTCCAATTAAAAATGTTCCCTCACTTTGTTTGGGGTGTTTGGTTCCCTTTGCTCTCTCTCCCTCTCTCAGAGCTGCTCATATAAAAAGCCAAGTGACCTGTCCTTGTTTTCCTCCTCAAAGGGAGGAGATGGAAAGAGAAGCAGGAATGCACAGCCCGGGAGACAAGCAGCATGAGGAACAAAAAAGAAGTTGGAAAGCAGGCCAGGATGCATCTCCTTCCCAGTGGGCACTGGGACAGGCTGGTGTGCTCTGGGATACAAGGCAGGAAGCTCAGCAGCAAGCCCTGGTTTTGGTCAGAACAAGGCCAGGCTGCAGAACTCTCCCATTCCCAGCTTTTCCATGCCCTTCCCCACAGCACATGCAGTGTCCCAGAGGGAGCAGCACAGCTGGGCCCTGGCTGAGCTGCTCTGTGCCCTGGGCATGGCTCTGGCACAGGGCAGTGTGGCAGGGTGGGGGCAGGCAGGGAGCTGGAGATGCTCCTGGTGCTGTGTCCAAGCCAGAGCAGCAACCAAAGGCACCCTGAGGCCCCCAGAGATCAGGGAGGGCTCTGCTGTCACCCCCAGGAGATGCTGCTGAGACAAACCCAACCCCTGCCTCCAGAAATATCCACAGAATCCCAGGTTGGGTGAGGCTGGAAGGGACCACAGTGGGTCACCTGGTGCCACCTCCCTGCTCCAGCAGGGCCATCCCAGAGCACACGACACAGGATGTGTCCAGAGGGATCTGGAATATCCCCAGGGAGGAGACTCCAAACCCCCTCTGGTCTCTGTTCAGGGCTGGGTCACTGCCCAGGGAAGAGGTTCTTCCTCCTGTGCAGGTGGATCTTCCTGGGCATCAGATCTTGCCCGTTGCTCCTGTGCCCCTGCTGGTCCCCCAGGAAGGCTGTAGATATTGCCCCTCCTGTGCTGTCCCTCCTTTCTTTCCATGGGATGTGTTCCCATGTTTGTGGTGTGGTCCTTGCTGGCCTGGACACCCTTCCTGGGCACTGGGAGCATTGTGTGGATGAGGAGGCAGCTCAAGGTTGGGGTGTGTGGTTGGAATGAGTGGAACACCCAAAGGAAACAAGCTGGCAGGGGGTTGGTATCCCCAGGGTGAGGATTCACCCCCTGGCACCACACACAGGGGACAAGGAGGGGGTGGAGGTGGAACCCACCTGGTGTAAAGGGGAGGTGTGTGCAAGGGTGGTTCTGTCCCCTGAGAGCTGTGCCCCAGATTGTCCAGGTTTATCAGTGGATCATGTCTTTGGGACTGGAAAGAGAGAGTAAAATAAGGAGAGTGGGCTTGATCTGTGTGTAGCTGTTTTCTGTGTGGAGTTTTGCATTCAGTGTGTGTCTGCTGGGGGTGTGGGGCCAGGCAGGGGGAGCTTTGTTTCAGCACCTCCTGCAGCTCATCCCAAGCCAGACTCAGTGTGAGCAATGTCTCCATGAGGTCACTGCCCAGCTCGTGGTGCCCTAAATGTCAGCACATCCCTGACCAGGAGGTGGCTGCAGTGGGATTGAAGCTGATAAGGAGGAGGAATGAAGCCCCAGGATCCCAATCCTTGAACTCTGGCAAATGGCAAAGGCTAGAGTTGTTCTTCCTGCAGCCTCAGGCACTCGGGTGGTAGCTCAGGAGCCAGCTGGGACTCCCCAGGTAAGGATCCTCCTCTGGTCTCTTTTCCAGTGTCCCCCCACCCCTCGTTGACCTCCCTCCCAGTAAATCTGTGTTCTCCAGCAGGATCTCAGTGCTGCTCTCCCTCTGTCCCTTCAGCACTGGCTGTGTGACCAGGGGCTGAGGACACTGCTCATGGAGCTCTGTGCTGGGTGGCCTCTCTCTCCCTGGGGATTGAAGTTAGAAACTAAAGGCACCAAGGGCAGCATGACAGGAGGACAGAAGGACCCATAAACCACTGACAACTGCTTTGTGCAACATCCCTGAGGTACCACAGGGGCTTTCCCCGTCCACCAGTGCGAGGCCCCGAGGAGGAGAGCGCTTGGGGTGCCGGGGTACAGACAGTGCCCCAGCAGCCTCCAGGCTGAGCAGTGCCAGCACTGCCAGGGCAGGCAGAAAGTGCACGTGGGAGAGGCCTGGAGGGCTGCACAGGTAACAGTGTTCCTGCCTTCCCTCACCCTCCTCTCTCTTGCAGTGCACAGGGACTAAAGCAGGATCTCCACTAGCCCAGGTTGCTCCAAGCCCCATCCAACCTGGCCTTCCAGGGATCCAGGGGCAGCCACAGCTTCTCTGGGCAACCTGTGCCAGGGCCTCCCCACCCTCACAGCCAAGAATTCCTTCCTAGAAACTTGTCAGCTCCTCCTGACACTTTGCCCTGCAAGTGCATTAAAAAACTCCAGTGAGGAACCTTGTTCCCAAATTGTGAGAAGCACTCGAGCCTCCCTGTGTGCTCCTGAGTGCATTGGATTTGTGTTGTTTTATAAACACCTGGGTGCTTATTGAACACTGCATTTGGGAGGCTGTTGTGTTCCCTGCACCTTTATCAGGTCTATTCCCAGTTTGATTTCCCTCTGGCACTGGGATTAGCACACTCCCCCCATTTGCAATGCCGTGGCAGGTCTGTGTGGGAGCTGGAGGAGTTCATCCCAGCTGGCAACTGGACCATGGCCACAAGCCCAAGAATACCAGGCATGGCAGGAGGATGGACATCATGGCTTGGCCTCTGGTCTTCTGAGTGCAAACCCCAACATTTTGGGCCACCAGGCAACTGCACTGTCAGTTCCTTCTTCATCATACACTTTCCCCCTCTGTCATTCCCGTTTTGAGGTGTACAAATGTCCTCTAGGATGAAGCTCTGGTGGCAAACAACTCCCAAACAGTTTTCCTGCCTCTGAGCACTGTCACCTCCCTCATGAGGGACTCTGTGGATTCACAGTTCTTGTGTGGTTTGAAGGCAGAGGGAGAAATGGAGCTGGGGAAGCAAAGTGATGGAAAGAAATGAGCTAATGAAGGGAGATCACAAAGTGTGCAACCCCAGACACTTCTATCTTTCTCTCCAGTTACCTTGGTAACTGTGGAGTGATATGATGTTGCTTGGTTTTGTATCCTGCAAGTAAAAGAAGCTCAAAGTACCCACCACTGGCAAAAATATTGGCAAGATATCACATTCATCTACAAAACAACAATTAAGTTGTGGGCTGGCTAGATACTGTATCCAAGGGGGGATGGATCTCCCCCAAAGCCTGGATGAAATGACTTTTCCTATGAGCCAGCAATTTAGTGCAGCTTTTGATGGGATTTCTTAGGGCCAAATCAAAGGGATCACACCAGGACTGCTTTCCTCAGGGCCATGGTTTGCTGAATCTCTACATTCTTCCCCCTGGAGGTCTTTCTGCTGATGATAATGTTGGTTAAAGAGAGATATGGGCTCCTGGGGAGCAGAAACAGCCTGAAACCATGGATGGACTTTCTTTACAGGGAGGTGCAAAACCCATCAGCTCCCAGTGGTGTGGGGACCTCTGTGACACAAGAGATGCTGTTCCACATCAATAGCGGGGTCTGGACAGGTTTGGATCCACCAACCACCTTCCCTGTCATGGGCAGGGGGCTGGAATGGACTCACTGGTGGAGCTTTGAGTTCATTCTTTCCCCCCAGGTCTCAAATATTGAGGCATTTCTTCTCTCTGAGGGTGACAGCAAAGCTGTTGCCTCCCAGTTACATCCCAGTTCTTTCCCCATCACTCCTCCAGCTCTGTGGTTCCTCAGCCCCCCAGGGTAGGATAGTTTGGAGTGTCAGAAGGAGAGAATGGACCTTCATCTGGCCACTCTACCTGACCAACCACCAACTCTTGCTACTGTATTCCCCTTTTCCAGCCTCACTTTTGGCCCCTGACCCCGAGGTTTGAGGTAATGATGTCCCCCATGAACCCCCCAGCCCCAGGTGTGGTGTCCCCAGGCCATGGTGCTGCTCAGAAGGTCTGGGGAATGTTCTGCTTCAGAGTCCTTTGTTCTTCCTGGTCCAAGAGTTTCCTTGGTCTCTTTACAAAACCTGCAGCAAAATATTAAAATGAGAGGTTCCTTGTGAGTCAAGGACTTGACCAGGAAATGGGAAAAACAGTTCAAAGGGGGACAATTCCTCCAGGAGGAGAGGAAGCAGGAGTTCTCTGCTGGGGTGTGTGTGGGGAAATGCTCAAATAACTAATTTAATACTGGCTGTCGTCTCCTTTCCACCCTCTGCACCTGCAGCCATTGAAGTAGCACAGGAAAAGCTGGGCTGGGACTATTGGCAGGTCTGGATGGAAAACTGGGATGGCCAGGACTTTGCAGGTAAACCTGGAGCCTCTCTGGGGAAAATGTGAATTCCAGCTTTCCACTGGTCTCTTTTCCCACTCCTGTGCTGTTCCCTGGGCAGTTCTGCAAAGTCCTGGGAGTGTGACCATGGAGACTTGGAGGGGGTGGGTAGCTTTGAGAGCAGGAGAAGAGCAGGGCTGGACACCAAGTGTTGTCTCCTTCTGTATCCAGGTGAAACATCAGAGGCTCCAGAGGGGCTGGAGAAGGTCATGGACCAAAAAGTCCAAATCTGGCTTCAGGAAAAGCACATGGCTTGCCTTTGGCAATACTGCCAAGGAATTAAGCTAGATAAAAAAATCAGATAAGTCTCTATCAGGATATAAATCTAGGGACTGATCATGGCTTTAAACTGAAAGAGAATAGGTTTAGATTGGAGATTAGGAAGAAATTTTTCCCTGTGAGGGTGGGGAGGCCCTGGCACAGGTTGGATCCCAGAGGAGCTGTGGCTGCCTCATCCCTGGAAGTGTCCAAGGCCAGGTTGGAGCAACCTGGACTACTGGAAGGGACCTGCCCATGGCAGGGGGTGGGATGAGATGGGCTTTAAGGTCTCTTCCCACACACTATTCCATGATTCTGTGGTCATGGGATGTGTGAATGCATAATTTGTGTCTTAGTTCATTGTCTGAACACTGACAGCTGGTCAGGGGCTCCAAAACACGGAAAATTAACAAAAAAAAATAAAAAAAATTCTAGTTCTGGGGTTACCAATCTTACTGACCTGCAAAACCATCTAATGTTTGCCTTTTAAAGGCAAACCTTGGTCGTGTTCTTACAGAGAGACCAGGCAGAAAGGCAGATCAGCCGTGGATGTGGCCAAAAGCTGCTCCCTGCCCTCGAGGGGGGAGCTGCAGGGTGGCACAGGGATGGAGGCAGGGCAGAGGGAGGGGGTTTTCCTTTCCCAGTGCCCAGCTGTGCATTCAGGGCTGTCCAACCCACAGGCCAGCGGGCACGGCCCGGCCCGAGAGTCAATAAAGGGGAGGGAGAGGGAGCAGAGCAACGACCCACCTGCAATGGGCTGGAAAAGGCTGGGAAGGTTGGCTGAGCTGTGGCCTGGAGGGAGGGAGCAGGGAGGAAGGTGGACTAACAGCCTTTATGTCTATATTTTTTATATTTTTTTTTTTAAATCAATGTTCAGTGGTTCTGCAATGTCTCTGATGAAGCAGCAAAGTTCTCCCACCAATTAACCCCCAGCCCTTTGCCCCGTGCCCTGGAGGGCACACACGGGGTGTGTGGGCACCACCCGCCTTTATCTTCATCTTATCTTCACCATTATCTCTATCCTATCTCCTTGAAACACCAGCTCGGGATGGGAAACTGCAGAAATCTCCTCCAGACAATAAAATAATTCAATTTACTGCCTCTGACAGAGGACGTCCCTCAGTGCAGGGTGAGAATCGAGGCTGCATCGCTGGGTTTCTGCTGCCATCCTGTGGCCACGGGACCCTTTGCTTTGCCCGAGCCCCGTTTCTCTCTCTTTTTTCAGGGATTTTTGGGTTGAGGAAGGTGGAGACAGATCATCGAATTATGGAATAGCCTGAGCTGGAAAGGACCTGCAGGGGTCACACGTCCCTCATGTCCCCTGCACTCGGATGCTGCTGCATCTCCTGTCACGTGCACACAAACACTTGGTGCTCTTCCCCTGCCCACGGGATATTTTTGCAAATATATTTTGTGGTGAAAGCCTCTCATGGGTTTAGATCTGCAGAGGTAATGTGGGCACTCTTCTCCACCCTAAAAAGTCCATTTTTCCCAAGTTGTGCAGGTGTTTTCCCATCGCTCCTGCTGAGAAAACTCCATGGGTTGCACAACTCACGAGATAAAATAATTCTAAACCTTCGGGTATTCGGGTCACAGCCCAGAGATCTCTTTTATTCAGACCAGTTTAAAGCCAATTCCTGCCTGTGCCAGGTCAGAGTGACACAAGGACAGAGTGAGATGTCACGTCCCATCCCCATCCTGCAGGATCTTCTCCTTCAGCTCATGCCTCAGGCAGGAATTAGTCACTCAAATGCTTGGGAGTTGCTTTGCAAACACAGAGCCCTGGAAATATTCTGGATATTTCCAATGACAATATTTAGAGGCTTTTTTTTTTCTTCAGAGCAATCCAGCTTTGGATGTGAGGATTCTGAGCAGTTTGTCACTCCTTGAAAAAAATCACGTAGATGAAAAAGAGGAAAACGGGGGAAAAAAGAAATAGGAAAACCCATTTGGGAGTCTGGAGTTTTTCACCCTGTTTTGCCCAGTGAAGAGGAGGAGATGAGAGAAAGGTAACTGGAAAAAGTAGCTTGAAATTCCCACCTGAGAAGGGAAGTTTGGCCAATACAAATGCAATTCTTTGGCACTCCTGTCCTTTTTTTTTCCCCTGGAAAATCAACCCAGGGTGTGCATTGGACACCCTAAGGCTCTGAGATGGGGGTCCAGGCAGCCCCACCTCGATGGCATTACACAGACATAGCCAAGCTCTGCAGCCTGGAATTAGGTGTCAGCTCCACTTTGGTTGATTTTCCAGCAAAGTTTACCTAAAAAGACTGAGTTGAAGGATTTTATAAATAGAAAATAGAACCTTTTATTACCAAAAAAAAAAAAAAAAAAAAAAGGAAAAAGAAGAATATCTGCTTTCCTTGAAAGAGCAGCAGTCAGCAGCAAAGGATACAGAGAGAAGAAAAGCAAGTAAGGAAAAATGTGTTTTTCAAGAGTAGAACTACATTTTTTGGGTGAATTTCTTTCCTACCTACATGGAACACCAATGGATGCTTTTGAGTAAGAAAGAATCACTAATAATGACTTAAAAATACAAATATACAACGCAAAGGATCTGCAGGTACATCCTCTAATGGGCTGGGGAATTCTTTCCCTTCTCTGTGAGGACCTTTCCTTTTGTTCTGGCCCTGGAATGCCTTTGGAATGCCTGGCCTGTGTGGAAAGCCGACCTGGAGAGGGAAAATAGATCCTGACTTTTAACAGGGGATGGTGGAAGAGTTGATTCCTTGTCCCTTGTCCCCAGTGGACTTTGCTGGAGCCTTGCAGGGACAGCTGCCCTCATTCCTCACATGCTGCATCTTCCCTCTCTTATTCATCCTAAAATCCCTTCTGAAAGCCCCTGTTTGTGAGGTGGTTTTTTTCCTATAAAACAGGCTGAAAGGCACCTTGAGGGGTCTTCTGGTCTGTCCACATAGGCCTTCTTGGAAGCCAGAAGGAAACACAAGAAAATTATAATAAAAAGAGGATAATTCCAATAAGTGTCCGAGGCTTTTCCCACCCCCAGAGCAGGAGAGCCCTGCCAGGGTAAATTTTGTCTTTCCAAAGCAACTGGAGGCAAACACAATTGTTCTGCCCAATGCCAGGCTTTAGGTCCTGAGAAAGCTGGGGCTGTATTATTTGCAAGCACAATTCCTGAATGTCCAGGGGGAATCCCTTGGTGTCAAAGCAATGAGAAGGAAACAAAGGCTTGGAGGAGAGAGCCTGGGAATGGTGTTTGTGACAGATGTGCCTGAGCCTTTAGATTCTGGCCACAAAACCTGAACCAGGAATTTGCCATCTGTTTGGGCTTTAGAGGTTCAAACTCACCCTCCTCCCTTCCCCCGAAATGCTGGAGAAGGTTGAGCAGGGTTTCCCTGGGGAAGGATGGGGTGTTTGGCACGGGCACTGCTGGTGTTCCCGGGGTCACCACGTGTGCCTGGGCACCTCCTGGCAGTGGCTGCAGCATCCCAAGGGCTGGGATGGAGCTGCAGGGCCATCCCTGCTCCCGTGGGATGCTCTTGGCTCAGAGGGAATCCTGATCCGTGCTGGGTTCTTGCAGACAGGAGCTGGGATGTCGTCGTGTTCGCCTTGGGTCACCTCCCGGGAAATCTCTCCACCCCTCCACACTTCCTGCTTTGGTGAGATTTGGGAATGGAGAGGGTTTTCCAAGAAGGCTTCAGAGGGGGATTTGGTGCTCAGGTGGGTTTGGGCTCACAGATGGCAGGTGGGGGTGATGTGGAGCTTCTCTGGGGGTGGTCAGGAGGTCCCAACCCGCTGTGTTTTTGGCAAAGCCCAGGAAAGCAGAGCACCAGGACACGGGGGGGTGCCAGCTCCACTTTGGTTGATTTTCCAGCAAAGTTTTCCTAAAAAGACTGAGTCGAAGGATTTTCTAAATAGCAAATAGAACCTTTTATTACCAAAAAAAAAAAAAAAAAAAAAGAAAATCTGCTTTCCTTGAAAGAGCAACAGGCACCTCAACACACCGGGCTGGGCCCCTGGGAGAGGTTTGGGATCCCAAAACCAGGGAATGGGAACATCCCTGATAACGTTCCCTGTTAGCTCTGTCCATGCTTGGGATGTGGCAACCAAAACATGCCCATTCCTGTCCCCCTGCAGCCTCGGTGCCTGTTCAGGCAAAGGGCAACATCACCTTCCAGAGCTGGGTACTGGAAACCCATTAATGACTTCTTAAATACAGAGAAGCTGAAAAAGAAAAATCCCTGCTCTGTGGCCCAAAAGAGTGTTTAAAGTTCATCTCATTTGCCAGTTAAACTGAGTTGTGCATCAAATTTATGTATTTTAACTTATATAGGATTTATACATTAATTTATATAGTCCAGGATATATTAATTCATATAGTATCTATTTTAATTGATACAGTATTTATAGTTAATTTTTATAGTCTAGTATATATTAATGTATATAGTCTAATATATATTTTAATTTATATAGTACATATATTTTATTTATATAGTTTAGTATATATTAATTTATATAGTATCTATTTTAATTTATATAGTATTTATAGTTTAATTTATATAGTTTAGTATATATTGACATAAAGTATATATATTTTCTTTATATAGTTTAGTATATATTAATTTATATAATATCTATTTTAATTAATATTTATAGTTTATGTAGTCTAGTATATATTAATTTACATAGTATTCATACTTTAATCGATATACTATAGCATATATTACCTTATATAGTATATATTTTAATTTATATAGTATTGTATATATTACTTTATATAGTATCTATTTTAGTTGATATATAGTTTAATTTATATAGACTAGTATATATTAATTTATATATTTTTCATATTTAATTGATATAGTATGACATACATTAATTTATATAATATATGTAATAATTTATATAGTATAAATTTTAATTTATATAATCTTTCCTTCACATTGTTTAATTAATAAAGTAATTTAATTTCTATAACATAGTATTTATTTATTTAATTTAATTCTTTCTGTCTAACTCTCCCAAGCAGCAAACTTTTCCATGGCTGGTTTCCAGGACGGAAATTAGTGAAAGTGCCTATAAGATATTGCAGTTTCCCTCTACTTTTAACCTCACTTTCTGCTTTCCTTGGCTTTGAAGCACTTAACTATGGAAGCCCAGTGGTTTATCAGCACGGGAGGAAAGATTTGTAGCTCAAACTATCCATTAATTTGGGCTGAGGCCTCCGATTCTTCCTTGCCAAGCTCTGATCCAGGAGGCCTTGGAAGGTGAGTGTTGGGCTCTGCTCCCAGGGAACAAGGGACAGGAGAGGGAATAGCCTCAAGCTGTGCCAGGGGAGGCTCAAGTGGGACATCAGGAGGAGTTTCCTCATGGAAAGGCTGGTCAGGCACTGGAAGGGCTGCCCAGGGAGGTTTGGAGTCCCCACCCTGGAGGTGTCCCAGGAAGGCCTGGCCGTGGCACTGAGTGACAAGGTGGGCATCGGGCACGGGGGGGACTCCAGGATCTCAGAAGTATTTTCCAACCTGAATTCTTTGATTCTCTAATTCCAGTGATTGTTCAGGACTGTATTTATTGCACAGTGACCTGTGCATGTGTTCAGCTTGTGACAGTGCCAGGGACACAGATCCTGTGTCTGCAGCCTGTTGGTTCCTCTTTGCTCACACGTCCTGGGCTCCCACACTGAGCTCTCGGGGTCATCTCGGTCCAGGAACTTGGTTTAAACAACCTGTTCCCAAACACCAACAGACCTTGGCACAGGTTGCCCGGAGAAGCTCTGGCTGCCCCTGGATCCCTGGAAGTGTCCAAGGCCAGGTTGGACTGGGCTTGGAGCAATCTGGGCTGGTGGAAGGTGTCCCTGCCCATGGCAGGGGGTAGAATGAGATGAGCTTTAAGATCCCTTCCAAGCCAAACCATTCCATGATTCTGTGCTCTAGAGAAGACATATCAGAGCCCTGCCAGCTAAACTGGCAGAGGTGTCCATGTGCCAACCCAGGGCACTGCAGCCCCTGTGACAGGGGAAGTGCCATTCACCTTGTGTGTTGGATGAACCTTGTCTGGGGACACTGCAGTGCAGGGCACATTCAAGACGGAAGAATGGTAGAAAAACGTAAATTGAGGTTGGGTGGCAAGAGGGCTTTCCCTACATCTTCCAGCACTGCTTGTGTGGCTGCTGCTTAACACAGAACAGGGAAACAACCAGCAATGAATGATTTCTCCTGAGCTCATTTTGGTGGACAAAAGCTCTCCTGCCCATGTGTTTCCTCCTCCCGGGGCCAGGCAGGAATGTAGCAGTTGAGAGGTTGAGTGAAGTTCACCCTTCCTGAGAGGCTCCTCTTGCTTGGGCATGTCCCCAGGGATGTCATGGTTGTGGAGGGCAGGTGCTCTTGCTGCTCTTGGGAGACCCTGAGAGTGTGGAGCTGTGGGTGCTGTCAGGACTTGTTGGGAGCACCAGAAATGCTCCGTGTGGCTCTGCCTGTGCTACAAACCCTGTCCTACCCTACCCTGCTCCTCTGAGTCACCCCCTCCACCCAGCCCTCCCTGGAGAATTGCAAAACCCACTGTCTATAGGAGATTTCCTGGTGTGCCCAGCACTTCTGGGGCAAAGCTGACGATGCCAACGAGTGTTAGAGGTGGGCCGGGGGGAAAGGAGGGATTCCTTGGGGTGCCCTGGCTCCTTGGGTTGCAGCTCCTTTCTCATCTCATGGCCAACATTCTTGATCAAACAGTGAGAGAAGCCGGGGGCAAGTGACACCATCAGAGCTCTTGAACCTCATGGGGGTAATGAAAAGAATAAATAATTTTTTGGGGGCGTGCGGCTAAAAAAATGTATCACAGGAAAGCACAAGTTGACTGGACCAATTCCTTCTGAACTTCCCTCTCCCTCTCCCCTCCACTCCCTCTCCCTTCTCTTTTAAATATCTTTCTGTTTTTGTAACTAAAATTAGAATGAGAAATGTGATATCAAAATGCAAACTGGAGAAAATTTCCCCTTGGTTTATTGTGCCTATGAAGATCTTGGCTTTTCTTTCCCTAGATCTTTAAATCCAGGCCTGGCATAAACCTGTCCTGAACTCACCTGCTGCCACACTCCAGTTCTCTGTTTTCCAGTGGTTTCGCTCTCCAAAACAAACCCCAGACAAGCCAAGTGCCCCCAGGTCCCCAACCCCAAATTCCTTTACATATAACACCTACAGCACTGCAGTGCTTAGCCCTGGAAATGGTTATCCCACCGTTTCAGGTGGGCAAACCTGGTTCCAGAGGTAATTGAGGCTCCTACCACTTTCCAAGCTTGTTTTTATTTAACCTTTGGCAGGTTCTATGCCTGGAAGTTTTATCTCCTTCACCACGCAGCAGTTCAGCAAGGCTGGGAAGGAGGGATCCGAACCAAGGTGTTATTAGCAGGTTATTTGGCACTTAATGGGGAGAAGAGATGCGAGGTTCTTTTGGCACAGTGGTACTTCTTTTCCCTCCAAAAAAAAAAAAAAAAAAGGAGGAAAAAGGACTTTAATTGAAGCCTGCAATGTTGTATAAATGGAAGATCTAAGTTTTAATTGAAAAATAATTATAACCACTTAATCATTTTAAATGAGGGCTGTAATTGCAGTCAGTTCATAATAGCCAAATACAGACACTTAGATTCCCGCAATAAAGCAGGGATGGTACAGCTTGATTTGCTAATAGCTCTTCCACTTCTCTCCTCTTTTGTCTCAAAGATTAATTCAGGCAAGGGCTATTAGTGCCGTTAATTGGTTCTGCAATTTAGACCTTGTGCTGGTGAATGAGTGAGTGATGCAGACCCATCAGCCAATAATGTGAACACTTTGTCAATGTGTTGCTCATTGTCCGGTTTCTCAGAATTCCCGCGGCGGCTCCTCCGCCACCCAAGCCCGGCTCCCGGGGGGGATCAGGGCGAGCGGGGCTCCTCGGGGGTGAGGGATTCACTTAGCTTTAGATAGGTCACCCAGATGCCTTTGAAATCATTGCTGCCTTATGAATAAAATAATTAGGTAGCCGAGGCGTCCTCCTTGGCGGGGACAAATCCCGTATTCAGGAGGAATCTTGCCCTCTGTGCTGGAAGAAGGAGGTTCAGGGGGGTTGTGAGGGGTCCCCTTCCTTGGGGCAGCAGCACGAGTAAAGCCAGTCTAAATCCCTGAAATCCCAGAGAACCACACAAACTCGACTTTTTACAGGTGTTTTGGCCACAGCATCAGTGATGGGCAGGGGGCACAGCCGGTGGGCACAGCTGGCAGGCCTGAAGTGCCAGGGCAGGGTCAGGTTGGATCTCAGGAGAAGGTTCTTCCCCCAGAGGCTGGTTGGGCACTGCCCAGGCTCCCCAGGGCAGTGGGCACAGCCCCAAGGCTGCCAGAGCTCCAGGAGGGTTTGGATGATCCTCTGGGGCACAGGGGGGCACTCGGTCCTGTGCAGGGCTGAGGGTTGGACTGGACAATCCGTGTGGGTCCTTCCAACTCAGCCCATTCTTGGATTCTGTTCCTTGGAGCAGCCTGTGGTACCATTCCTTAGGAAGAACACCCAGGGAAGGCTTTGCCCTTGCCATGTCCATGTCGTGGGAGATAACTGAGAAGAGAAGGTGCTCTCCCATCAAGGGTAAGTTTGGGTGGTTGAAGCAGTTCAGTCCCTGGGTATTTTCACTGTGAGATGCTCTTGGCAGAGAGAACTCTCCTTTTGGTTACAGTTTGGAACTTTTTGCTTGGAAATGATGCTACTCACACACCAGGGCCCTACTCTTCTGCCTGCTGTAAATTGGCAGAGTCCTTGAAATAAATGGATTGATGATTTGGATGTGTCCCTGTGCAGCACTTCCCCAGAACCAACACGCACAAAACGGAGTCGATGAAACACAAAGTGGATTTCTCCTTTGAGGTAACTTACTGAACACAATCCTTGGCTGCCAGGAGTTTTTTCTGTCTCCAGGTGAATTGTGACAAACACAGGGAGTGTGTTTGTGCTCTGGCCTGGGGCTCTGTGTTTCCTCTGTGATACTGGGAATGCTTTCCGTGATTAAGCTCTGTTGACCGATACTGAAAGCAATGACCAGCCCCAGCACAGGGTGAGGTGTGTCACCAGCACTGGTATCGCTGTGCCCAAAACCAGCCCAGGGAGGGAGAGTGGATTAGGAAAGCACATGAATCACCAACACTGTTATTTTGGGGAAAATGAGGAGAATGGGGTAACGTTACCTTTGAACCCGAGGACTGGTGGTGACACACGTTGAGTTGTCTTTTCCCCGGTTGGTGTTTAATTTTGGGCACTAATTTCATGAGTGATGTGTAACAAACTTCAGTATTAGGCAGAACATTTTCAGAATTGATAATTGAGACTCTGGGATAAATAATCTGAAGTGAGAGTGACGTCTCCCTCACGGATACTCTCTGATGACTGCACAGAGCTTCAGGAACAGCGTTGCTCTGCTTGAGGTGTGGGAACAGACTGGATGACTTTCCAAGGTCCCTTCCAGCTTGCTTGGTTCTCCCAAAAAGATGCAGAGCCAAAATAATCTCTAGGAGCCAATCACAGTGTTCCCACAAAAGGTTGGATCTTCTTCAGAAGCAGCTTCACAGGGAAGTCCTGGAGACGCTTCAGACTGAGGATCTGGGAGAGACCCTTGAGCAAGGGTGAGTTGTAGCCAGATGACAGTGGCCACCTCTTTGTGCTCCCTGATGACTTTCCACTTCCACCACCTGAATGTCACCCCACTGAGCTCCACTTCTTCTGAAGGTCCCTTCTTGAAGCCTCCAGGTGCCGGGTGTGAGTCTGGCACTGCTGAAACAGGGCTTGTCATCCCCTCCCTCCCACGGGGAGCAGCTCTCCTGCACATCCCCCTTTACTCTCCATCCACAAGCAGGTACCAGCAGAAAATTGGGCAAGGAAGGAGGTTTTGAGGGATGGAGCAGAAAAGTCACTCTTTTCTTGCCCTCTTTTTTTGTCCATCTAAACAAGTCCCAATTCAAATTTGGATGAGGGGTTTAAAGTGAATGAGGATATCCAGCTTCTCCTGTTTGTTTATTGGTGCTCCCCCAGCAAACTGCAGGTTTCCCCATTCCCTCCTCAGCAGCTGCTGCCTGTCCCACGTGCTCCCAGCCTGCCCTCCCCCCAGCAAGGTCCACCCCAACCCCAGGGCCTGCCCTTTGCTGTGGGACACCCTCCTTTACACACTGAGCTTGGCTGAAGTGTTTTGGTGGAGCAAACAGCCCTGGACAGAGGCACAGTCACAAATCATGGGATCAGCCAGGCTGGAAAAGCCCTCCAAGACCATCTAGTCCAACTATCCCCCAGCACTGCCAAGGCCACCATTAACCCACGTCCCCAAGTGCCACATCCACAGGGCTTTTAAATCCCTCCAGGGATGGGGACTCCGCCACTGCCCTGGGCAGCTGTGCCAGGGCTGGTTCAATCCCTGGGTGAGCCATTCACTTAAGAGTTGGACTTTGATGATCCTCGTGGGTCCCTTCCAACTCAGAAAGTTCTGGGACTCAGTAAACCCTTTCCATGAAGAATTTTTTCCTAATATCCACCCTAAACCTCTCCCCTTGGCTCAAAAGCATCATCCTTGCCAGGGAAGGATTAGGCTCTCCATAATTTTTATCTATTTCATCCAATTTAGGCACCTCTGTGCTTGTTCTCCCAGAGCTCAGAGTTGCTCCTGCGGGATCTCTCCACTGGCTGTTCCAGAGGGATCTGCTGGTCCCCATGGGACCTGTGCTGGCTGCACCTCTGCCTGGAGGGAGAAGGTAAACAGAGAGCGAGGCGTTCACGGAACAAACGGCTCTTGGTACCGGGCGAGGGAAAATTATCTCACCAGAAACAGATAAAGGGAAGGGGAGGTTCGTGTGGTGCCAACCAGGCCTCTCCTGACTCCATCCGTGACGTAGGCTCTGCCTCCAGCTAAAAGTGCCCCGTGCCCTGGCTGCCTGCCCCACACCCGGCTTGGGGAGGCTCCTGCTCGCCTGGCACCATGTCCGTCACCATCTGCCAGTCCATGGGCTTCGTGGTGTCTGCCCTGGGCATCGGGGGCATCATTGCATCCACCTGCATGGACCAGTGGAGCACCCAGGACCTGTACAACAACCCGGTGACTGCCGTGTTCAACTACCAGGGCCTGTGGCGCACGTGCGTGCGGGAGAGCTCCGGATTCACGGAATGCCGAGGGTACTTCACCATCCTGGGGCTGCCAGGTAGGGCCCGCTGGCTCAGAGGGCAGGGGGTGGGGGGCACCTGCCAGAAGATCTGTGGGAGTGGCTGTGATGGGTGGTTTTCAGTGCAGAGTGGGAACCCCGAATTCCAGCCAGAAAGGATCTCGGGTGCTCCCCCGGTTTGGGTAACAGGTCCCTTGGAGAGACCTCCACCCAAGACCCCTCCCGTGACCAAGCAACTCTGTCCTAACCAGAGTGGGGAGGATCAGCAAAACTCACCCCAGCTGATTCTGGATTGTGTTCCTGAGGTTTGTCCAGAGCTGCTCCGTGGGGCAACTCATCCCCTGCGCCGTGGGGTCGATTCCTCCTGCAGAATTCCAGCTGTGTGGCTTCCCACCAGAAGCCACTAATATTCTTGTCATTGGAGCAGATCCTTTCCTAAGAGGATATGTCACAGTTTGGCTCACAGTATTTCGGGATGGGCTAACACCACCAGGCTGGATTTCCCCTTAATTCTCCTTTGGTTCCATTTTTCTTCTTCCACGGGAATCATTCCCGGGCTGGTTGTGCCCGGAGTATCTCGGGGTGCAAACAATTAGGTTACAACAGGATTATCTGGGGTTTTTTCTTGCCTTAATACAGTGAGAAAAAAGGCACTTAGGCTGTTACACCCATCTGGCCTCTGTGCTTTGACACAGCGAGGATGGAGGGAAGAGCTGCTGTCTGGTGTTGGATGTGCTGCAACATCCCAGAGCAGGTGCCAGGGACGTGTTTTCCTAGAAGGAAACGAGCCTGATCCCGCCTGGACATCCAAAGAAGGGTGTTTGTGCAGGGCTTGTGTTCCATCACAGTCAGCAAAGCTGAGCAGCTTCCCTGTGGGAAAACTCATGGAGCAAAGGGCAGGACAGGTCGGTAAAACTCGACTCCAGCAACTAATTACTGGTTTAATGGTTGGACTTGATGGTCTTAGAGGACTTTTCCAACCTTTATGGTTCTATAAAGAGATTAAAGTTGCCACATGAAGAATAAATTGAAGTGTAAAAACCCAAATCCTCCCCACACACAGATACACCCACAACACGCTGCAGAACTGCCTCAATTCTGCTGCTCTAAAAGCTTAAAATGACAAAAAAATGTGACTCCAAGGAAGAAGCAATTAAACTTTTCAAGTGTTCAGCTCTGGGAACTGCTTTAATCTTTGAAGAAACCAGACTAGTTGAGATTTGGGGGGTTTTGTTCTTTCCAAATATCTTTGTCGCTAAGCTCAGCATTACAGCAAAAAGAAAAAAAGGGATTTTTTGGCAATTCCCAAACCTGCAGAATGGTGTCTGTAGGGTGGGTGTTAGTTTTCTAAAATGGAAATGTTGGGGGGGTGGATTTCCTGCAGGAGCAGGATTTTCCTGCTTTGAGACAGGCTGTGGGAGTTCAGTCTGCCCGTGTCCCTGCCCGTGGCAGGTGGTTGGAATTAGATGGTCTTTGAGGTCCTTTCCAGCCTGTGATTCCATGAATCTGTGATTCTATGAGTCTGGGATTCCTCATCTCTGTCCCACAAGCTCCGTGGATCCCTCCCAGGAATGACAGAAATGAGCATCCTATCCTAAATATCAGGATTTCCAGGGAAACCATCACCTTATGGTGGAATTCCCAGCTGGGTTTGCCAGGTTTCGGCTGCCACCCACAAAAAGGGGTTTAAAAGACCCCAAAAAAGAAATTTAAAATAAATCTGAATATAAAGGTAGGTGGGTGCCTGAACCCCCCAAATTTGCCATCTTCACCCTCAGGGCTGTGGGGGAGCTGTGGGAATATGAATATTTATGTGCTTTTTGTGACCGGTGTTATCAGCTCTGCCCTACAAAATGAGGTGGAATTTTTTCCTTTCTTTTTAATGAATTCTTCAGAAGTCCCCCCCCTCCCTGCTCCCGTTTCCCCCTCCTGTTATAGATTGGCTGACACTTCCCAGTCTCTGGAGGAGCCACAAACCCACTCTCCCCATTGCTGTGTTTTATGGATTGGCTCCATCTCCCAGATCCATCTGCTCCTAAAGGCATTTCTTCCCACCCACCACCAGCAAAGGGCAACTTTATCCCAACTAGAGTGGGGGGGGAAATGAGGCTAAAAAATCTAATTATTAATTTAAGATATTATTTAAGAGCATCCTCCCCATGTTTATTTTCACCTCGCTTGCCATTAAACCCCCCTCTCTACCCACCCCATGGTTAATGGTTTGTCAGCATTTCCATTATAAACCCCTATTTATTATTCTGACAATGGCAATTTATATTGGGAACAATAGTGCCAGAGTGAATAAAAATAATAGGACTCTCACAAGCAGCGAGGTGACCTGAGCACATCGAGGAAGTTTTGCTTTCCAAGGGTTTTTTTGCCTCAATCCCTCGCTCCCCTAGCAAAGATTAAACCTGTCTTGCCCATCATCTATCTTCAATTTGGTTGGGAATTTTAATTTCAAATAGATGGAGGAAAAATCAAGATAATAGATGAAAATGAGAAATAACCCAGGTTCTTTGCTGCTCAGCTATAAACAGTCAGTCTCTCTGGTGGAATATGTCACTTGAGAACTGAACCTGCTTGCTCTTGATTTGGCTTTCTTGTGTTGTTTTTTGCTGCTGGTTTGCTGTGTGAGGGTCTGGAGGACACAGAAGGAATTAGAACACACAAAAAAAGGCACAAATAGCAATAGCTGAGCTCGGGCAAGGCTGGGAACTTCACCTCATGAGGAAATCAAGAGGCACCTTCTGCTAAAAGGAGCATTTTCCAGTTGCTTCCAAGTTTGCTAAACTGCAGGAACAAGGGCAGTGATTTTCCTGTTTGTTCTTGGTGTCCTTTTCCCAGCTCAGTGAACCTGCTTCAGCCATTTCTGAGGAGACAATTCATTCCCTTTTGACCCTTCCAGAAGGGCTGAGGCAACAAAGCTCTGGGGGCTTGAAACAGAGGAATATTTTTGCTTTTCCAACAGCAAGCTTTGAAAGCCTGAGAGTAGCCTGTTAAACTTCTCCAATCAGTAAAAATGTCCATGTTAGAGGGGTCAGAGTGAAACCAATCCCTGGGAATGTAACCATGACTTCCCTGAGACACAGCTGCTCTCAGCTGGCTGGTGAGAGAGGGTGGCAGAGGCGCACGGATCTTCCTTAGGAGAATTCCTGTGAAGGAATTATTAACATTGGCTTCTCTGCATTTCCTTCCTTCTGTATCCATGTTCTGACAGGGTTTTCTTTGAGTTCCTACAACCGACACACATTTTGTGACAAAACCTTGCTTTTGGAGACGGGGCATCCCACCAACCAAGGAACAGCATCTCTGCTCCCTGGAACTCTTTCATGCCCAAAGTTTGTGAGGATGGGGGCTGTTGATGACCTGTCATAAACCTCCACTAGTGGTGGCCATGGGAAAGTCTCTTCCATGTTCTTTTTGCTGCTTAAAATCCCTTAACCCAGTCAAATTTCGAAATATCTGCAGGTAACTCCTGTAACCTTCTTGAAGCATTTGGAGACCCAGTTTTGTGCACAGAAGGATTAAGGTGGCCCAGGTGGGCTGGAGACTTGCCATAAACCCACCAAGGGCACCCGTGGGGCTGTGGGGGGGTTTGTACTCCCAGCAGGAGCTGAAGGAGGTGCAGGGATGGGGGAAGAGCCAATGGAGGGGTCTGGGGCACCCCAACCCCCAGTGACATGTGGGGTGGGAAGAGGTGGCCGTGAGCTGGGTGCTTGTGTCACATTCTTACTGTTTTGTGCCTTCACACCATGCAAAGGTGAGAGACAGGTTAAAAGTGTTCTAAAGGATCTGGGATAAGGGCTGGAAGAGGAGCAAGGCAAGGGAGATCCAAGGGGCTGTGGAGATGTGGGGCTGGGATACAGCTCGTAGGCATCTGGGGCACAGTGCAGCTTCATGGGCCACCTCAAAGGACCCTCTGGACCATCTGAACACCAGTGGGGTGGATCTGAGCTGGGGTGAGGTCCTTCCATGACCCCCTTTCCCCACTGAGCTCCAGAAGGGCCGTTCAGCCCTTCTCCTGGTGGAGCACACACTCCTGGAGCCCGCGGTCATCACAGCAGTGGAGGGCAGGGGGAGAAGGGGGAGAAGGGTGGGTTTGCCTTGGTTGGGTCTGGACAAGTTGGAACGGTGTGAACAACTGGCAGGGTGTGAGTTCTATTTGCAAATTTGAAAGCAAACATGAGCTGTAGGTGGTTTTTGTGGGAGAGGCAGCGATAACATTGCGGGGTTGCCATGGGCCCGGAACGGTCTGAGATAACGGAGAGTCGACGCCTGGGCAGATAAAACAAATGTGAGCTGAGAGAAAGGGGGCAAAGGGGAGTGGGCACAAAGCCCCCTTCCTTCCCCTGGTTTGGGTAAACCACTGGAGATGTCCCAATAGCCATGGGAGCCCCGTTCTCTGCTCCTTGGAGAGGGAGCTTGGCCTTGGCAAGAGCTGTGTCCTCACCGAGCCCCTTCCCAGCGTTTCCACAGGACATGGGAAACCCTCTGGCCTAAGCTTTCAACCAGCAAGCTGGAGAGCAATCTATCCTTCAGCCACTCCTGGCTGTGGACATCTCCCACAGGTGGCTGGAGAGGAGCATCAGGTGGTGCTAAAGATGCTTAGACTTGTCCTACAGCTTTCCTATCACCCAACCACCTCTTGGGGTGTGCTCTGAGCCAACAGCCCAGGTAAAACTCCCAGGTGACCTTCTGTTCTCTGGGGAAATGGGATGATGAGTTTTTGCAAAGGGAAACATATTTTTCCCTGAGTGGTTCAGAAACAACGTTTAAAAATAAGCTTAAAATCAGAATATCTGAGAGGGGCAGAGGAAATGTGCTGGGGAAGGGGTGGGATGGAAACAAGTTTGGGTTTTTTCTCCAGAATTTTGCTTCAACCAACCACTGAGGAAGGTGTTTGCAGGAGCTTTGACTTCCCACTGTTTCCAAGTGTGATGCTGATTAGAGAGTAAGAAAAAGCAAATGTTGGGATGGCTGGATAACACCTTAGCCAATATTTTTAGGGATGAGCAAACAGAACCCCCCCAACCACAATAACTCTTCCAAGATGACACCATGAGGAGAGCTGGGCGTGGCTGGGTGTTTGTCTAGCTCTTAGCTCAGGGCTGCAGCACGAGCATCATCACCAAAATTGCTTCTTCAGCTCCATTTTTGAGGGAGCAAACATGAGGTTTCAGTGGGGAACACACAACCCTGAGCTGGTTTATCTTCTTTGGAGACATGATTCAATCTGGCCCTCAAAATCCAAGCCAGGCTCATCCACCTGGGCTTTCCTGGAGACTGTTGGTGATATTTTTGGGTTGCTCTGGGGTTTAGGTGCCCCTGAATGAGAGGGTGGAGGAGAAGTAGCATCTCACATCAACAGGAGGAGATTCTGTCCCCAAGGAAAGGTGTGTGAGGTGACAGATTGGGTGGCAGACCCTGGCTCAGGGCACATCCAGGGGATGTCCCTCTTTCCAAGAGGTGTCTTGGGGGAGCAACGGAGCTTGGGATGAGAAATGGTGGAGGAGGAGAAGAAAAGATGGGCTTGAAGAGCTGCTCCATCTGCATCCAGCTGAAACCAGCAGGAAGGGTTTGAGGAAGGAGTGGTGGCTCTGAAAAAAAATAGGTTTGCCCTTTTAATTCTCCTCCTGTCCTTTGCTTTTTCCTCCCCAGAGGTTATTTGGAGCTGTCACCAGTCTCTGGGATAATTTCTCTGGGCAATGTTGCACACTCAGGATGCAGGGTGGCCCCACCTTTGGGATAGGGGGAGGAATAGCTGTTCCTCTGACCGGGTTTGAAGAGGTTCAGCCTGGAAAAAGGGATGTGGTCTCTTACCACCAGACAGCAAGAAGAAAGCAGGCGAGTCCTGGGGCTTGAGAAGGAGCAGAGTCATCCTGGAGAGCTGCTGAGCAGCATCAGGGGTTGGGTACAACCAGCTTTTCTGGGCTGGGACACAATTCTGGCTGGGAGACCACAAAGGATGGGATGGAGAACCGTCCACATTACTGGTTTGAACCCTTTCTGTCCTCCTGGCTTCCAGGTCCTCCCCATCCCTAGTTGTCCCCCCAGCTTCTAGGTCCTCTCCAGCCTTGGTTTATTACAAAGATGAGCAGTGTTCTCATCCAAGGTGAGCAATGTTAGCCCATGTCCTCTCCCTCACAGAGGATAAGCAGTTCCTGCCCCCTCTGGTTCTCAAGGGCTCCCTGCTGTGAGTTTTGTTCACCTTATTAGTTTTGCTGGCAACTTGGCACATAGCAGAGCCAGCCCTTCCTCTGACATAAACTTGCCAAAGTCAGTGAAAATTAGGAAATTTGAATAAAACTGCTGGAAGCAAAGACATCTCGTGCCTGGGCCAGTGGTGGCCATGACTTGTGGCCACCAGCCATGGAATGGTGCTCTGGCTGCTCCAGCAGAGCCCAGCACATCTCTGTGTGCTGCCCACCAGCTTGCACAGCCCCATGAGCCAAAGGGGTGTCCTGGGAGGGAGTTCTTCAGGAGGCAGAAGCAAAATCCAAGGGGTAGTAACCCTGTTGTAACTCCTCCATGCACAGAAACAGCCTCTCCTCTCTTCCTTGTGGCTCCCACACGTGCTGATGGTGCCTGTGGCAGGGAGGGGGACCAGGACTGCTTAAAGTGGGAATTTGTTTCTAGGTCAGGGTTGAAGGCAGTCAGTGGAGAGGAGTATGAGATGGGGAGGGATGCGTGTGAAGTCTGGAAGGCCCTTGGAGCTCACTGTGCTCTGCTGGCAGTGGCACAGTGGGTTTATATGGCTCCTCTAAACCCAGCACTTCTCCCCTGTGCAGAGGAAATGAATTTCCTATTTTTTATATCCACACCCCTTTTCCAGGACCATCCTTCCAGTCAATACAGATAAGCACCCCAAAAAGGCCATTTCCCAATGGTCCCTGTGCTCTTCTTCCTCCCCCAAGGGTTTCAGTGGGGCCACGTGTTGGTTGCTGGGATGTGGGCGGGTGGAGAGCTGGGCTGGAGGAGCTTTGCTGGGCTCTTGGTGCCTTGGGTTGTGCCATGATCAGCATCCCACACAACCTCAGTGATGCTCCAGGGGCCTGCAGGGAGCAGCCATGCCCTTGGGCTGAGCTGGTGGCCCCACACCCTCTCCCAGAGCCACCACTGGTGTCCCTGGTTGTTGTCGTTGGTGTCCCCGGTCGTCACTGTGCCTCTTGTGGGGACACCTCCGTGGGTGCTGGGGTATCGAGATCCCCCGTATTGGGCTGGTGGCAAAAGCAGAGGGTGGCCTGGGCTGAATTCCCCTGGGAACACGGTCCTTCCCTGTGCCAGGAAGGCAGGAGGAGCCCGAGGGGCAGCGCAGGGTTTCGGTTTGGGGCCGGCACAGGCCCCAAGTGGGTTACTCAACACTCGGCAGAACGTGGCTGCTCCAAGGGGGAAGGACAAGCACTCTGAAGGACAAAAGCTCATATCTGCAGCCCTGCCAGCACAAACCTCCCCAGCCAGAGTGAAACTGGACTATCTTGCAAAAACACTTTGAGCAAACAGCGCTCCACGGAAAGCATCTGATAAGAGCGGCCGCGTTCCCGTGGCTCGGGGAGAGGACCCGGCTGCTCCCATTAGTGCTGCTGCTCCCCCGGGCATCTCACTGCTCTCCCGGGGACACACCATGTCCACCACCCTGTGCCAGGTCATGGGCTTCCTGGTGGCCTCGCTGGGTGTGGCGGGGACCATCGTGGCCACGGCCACGGACACGTGGAGCACCCAGGACCTGTACGACAACCCCGTCACCGCCGTCTTCCAGTACCAGGGGCTGTGGAGGAGCTGCGTGAGGCAGAGCTCCGGCTTCACCGAGTGCCGGCCCTACTTCACCATCCTCGGGCTGCCAGGTAGGGCTAAACATGCTCCAGGTTTGACCCGGGAGCTCTTCCTGTAGCTCTGCGCAGTTCTCATCCAAAAATGAAGCAGTAGGAGCTTCCCAAAGGAGTTATTCCTTTGGGAGGAATAACGTTTCCAGGCCACTCAGCGTAAAAATGTGTGTGTGTATTTATTGCCAAAATGATACCTTTACTCAGTGGAAGTTACACCTTGGAGAAACTTGGAGCAACCCGGGGGTGATTTCTGGCTGAGCATCACAGGTTCAGGCATAAATCATCCCATCTCCGGTGATGTGAGGGAAGAGAGGGTGTTTAAACCCCCAGGGATTGTCCCTTTGAATGGGAACCCCAGGAAAACAACTGCGTGGAACTGTGTGTTGGCAGAGAATAATGAAAAGGATTGGTTTTTCCAAAGGGGAAACTGGAATTGGAGAAATCCACCTGTGAGCAGGAAGGGTGAGGAGCGAGGCAAGACGTGTTGAGTCACTCTACATTACCTGGGCAGGGTTGGCGCTGCAGAATCGATTGCAGGGGGGTGTTATTTTCCTGTTTGTTTGCCAATTTTACCAAAAGAGCTGTTTTTGCCCTCCCACTGCATGGGAGGGTATTCCAGTGTTCCTGGCCCATGGGAGAGGGGCAGCCAGCCTGGCCCTCTGTGCCAGCTTGGGAGCTCTGGTGCCAGCCAGCAGGAAATGTGCCCTGGGAGTGTCTGTGGTGCCCAACTGCAACCAGGTCCTAGCCATAACTGCTGCCCACAGGCCTTATGAGTGAATGTGGGCTGCAGTCCTGTATCCTCAGGGATGCCAACCTGGCTTCCCTCTGGGAAGCTTTGCCAAGGACCAGGGCTTGCTTTCCGAGGACAGCCTGTGACTGTCCCAAGGGCTGAAATGGGGTAAATGTGTCTCTGTGTTTCTTCAGGATTGCTCAGGCCACTTCTCTTCCATTTAGAGGAGCAAACCTGATATTTAGAGTCCCTTTTCCTATGGCACCATTTGCTTTAAGGAATAACAAATATATTCATCAAACTATATATATATATAAATGTTGTTACTATATATATCTTTAGAATGGTGTGTGGAGGCGATTGGTTTTCAAAGAGCAGTGAGACAATGGTAACCATCCTCTTGGTGTCAATTTATCTTAATCCAGATTTTACATTTTAAGTAATTTTTAGGTAATATGGCAAATATGCAAAGCAATATCACAGGCAATATCTGTCGTGTCTTAGAGATATTCTGTCAGTTTGGATCTTTATGTGTCCATTTAATTGATGAATACCTTAAAACATAAGCAAAGAATGCCCCTGTTTGAATTGGGTTAACTTAAAGACCTTATTTTTTTCCCTGAACTTTCTATATCCCATCAATCATTTGTCATAAAGCCAGATTTCCATTTTTTTTTCCCAAATTTTGTATCAGCAACAGAAATGCAGGTGATTTTTACCTTAAATGACTTAAAGTTGTTTTAGCTCCTCACCTCTCACTACTCTGGGGAGAAAGAGGACTCTCTGGTTTCCCTTACATCTGGAAAACACAGAGATGCAAACTGTGCTTTCAGATCACTGGCATTTATTTTGGTGAAGAAACTTGAATTTTTGCTATTCCCTGGTTGTGGGACACCACCCCTTTGTACAGAAATCAGGTGTGCAGATATGGAGCCAAGTTCTCCCCCCTCATGCAGAAGGTTTATCCCAAACCTCGGTGGTTTCTGTGCTTGCCCTAAACTCCAGGGCTCTTAGCTCCTCAGGCCATTTTTTTTTCCTTACTCTCCTATTTTATTTGTCTAAACCCTTCCACTCCCTACTGTGGGAGGTCATTCACCTCTGTTCAGAGGACTTTTGGTGGAAATGCACTCAAAGCCTCAGTGCTCACTTTCCAAAGGGCTTCCAGTCCCAGGAGCCAAGTGGAGAGGCTTCCATGCCATGGGAAAACTTTCTTCTCCTTCCCATCCCTTTGTGGAGATGGTGCCTAAGTCACTCTCATGGAGACAGGAATGGCTATTTGGCATTTTTTCCTCTGTGTTCCACTCCCTCCCCTTCCCAACAGCTCCTTTTCTATGGAGATTCACCAACTTGGACTTCGGTGCTCCAGAAAAAGTGTAACATCCTTGGCTGCTTGGCCTCTTGTGTCATTCCATGGACACACCAGGAACACATCTCCTGGGGACCAGCAAGCTCTCTGTCAGATCTTGGCTTAGGGTCCCTTCTTGATGGGTTGCAAACACCTCATGATAACACCAAGGAACCACAAGGTCTGTAGGAAACACCCAGGAATGAAGGACCATGTTAGGGACGAGGAGCTCCTTCAGGACTCCCGGTGTCTGCTGCTGGATTATCAGCCTCTCCTGCCTGCCCTGAAACAAAGGCACTTGCAAAGGAACTTCGGTGGTTGTAAAGACAAATGAGATGGAGCTTTTCTTCTCTTTGCAGCTTTGTGCTTCCCATCAGGTGCTGCGGAACAACCTTTGAGGGCTGATAAGGCGTATCCGGAGCTCCTTGTTCTCCGCTGGAGAACAGCTAATGAGCTCGCACCTGGGGGCTGATGAATGGCAGATTGAAAATCCCCGGCTCGTTAGCACTTGTTATCGGCTGATAAGGGCAAATTGAGTCATAAGAGGCAGCCCCGGTGGGACTGCCGGTGGGAGAGGGTGGTGTGTTCCCAGTCTGTGGGTGGCAGGGTGCCTGTTTCTGTGAGCCCACGGTGCCAGCGCTGCTGCTCGGGGTGCTGGTGCTTCACAGCACCCACCTCTGCCCTCTTGCCCACCCTGTGCGAAGCCAGCAGTCTGCTCCGTGCTCCCCGGGCACCCCAAGGGGTGACAGCCAGGCTGAGGGAAGTCCCCGGGGCTGCAGAACACTCTCCTTGCCCTTCTCACCCCACCACGAGCCCAGTCACCTTCCCTGGAGAGGGACAGTCACGCCTGGGGAGCATCAGAGCCAAGCCCAGGGCCGGGAGAGCTCATGGGAGGGCAAGAGAAGGCTTCAAAGTGTCCAAGCCAGATCCCAACAGCCCTTGAAATGCTTTCGGCCCCCCCCTCAGCGCCGCCGCCTCCCTGCCTGTGCCGGGGAGAGAAGGGGGAGAAGTATCTGGGGCCAGCTCTGGATTGCAGGGAAGATGGGATATGTGCCACCTTATTAGAGAATCACCTTGGTATTTACATCCCCTTTCCCCCTCCACTTCTCTGTTTTTAAAGGTGCAAGTTTGTCTTTGATCTCCCCTTTATTTTTCTAGGGAGTCTTGAGGGGTTTTGTTGCCTTCAGCCCTCGGCTCCCTCAGGAATGACCCACCAGCATCCCAGCCTGCCTCCAAACAAGCATTCCCACCTCGTGGCAGGCTGCTGGACAAACTCAGGCTGGGGGCATTTGTGTGCTGTGTTAATGAACATGGACAGTTTTATACAGGACTGTTACAAATCACCATTGAAGGGATATGTGGAGCAAGGTCGTGGCCAAAGTTTTGTTGGTGTGTAATGTTTGTCAAGATGATTTTCTTCTTCTCCTGTGCCATGTGCTTTCCTGTGGATCAGGAACATCCAGAACTGCCTTTGGAGCCATGCAGTAGCTGGAAGTATCATGGAGAGCTGGGTGGAGCTGTCTGCTGTCCTTGCTGCTTAGGGATTAAAAATAAGAGTGTTTTCTTAGTCAATTAAGTAATGAAACAATTTGTGCTTCTCCCAGCTCCCCACTAACTCTTCTCCATTAATTTCAGATGAATGAACCATGGCTGATGAACATTCATAAAAAATCCTGTCTGAGCCATCAAACTCCTTGGGAAGCTGGGGCAGAGAGCCTGTTCCAGAGATAACACTCCAGTGTAAACCCAGGGCCCGTTTGCCGAGGTTTTCTTCCTTAGTACTTATCTTTTCAGACAGAACCAGCCTTTAAAATGCTCCCAGGCTCTGGCAAGTCTCTTGTCAGTCACTGCCCGTGTCTCCCTCTGTTCCACAGCCATGTTCCAGGCCGTGAGGGCCCTCATGATTGTGGGCATCGTCCTGGGCATCCTCGGCCTCCTCGTCTGCATCTTTGCCCTCAAGTGCATCCGCATCGGGACCATGGAGGACTCTGCAAAAGCCAACATGACTCTGACCTCTGGCATCATGTTCATTGTTGCTGGTAAGTGCGTGGTGTCCCGTTTTCCCTGTGCCTGGAATTGAGGGTGGCCAGGTCTCCACGCAGCTGCTCTGGAGCCACCCAAAGCGTTGGTGCTCTCATGGAGTTATTGGCATCTGTCCTCCAGCTCTGGGCCTCCTGGAGTCAAGTGGTTTCTAGCTCTGCTTAGTGAAAAAAACACCCCAGAAACCAGAAATTTGTATGGACAGAACAAGGAAGACTTGGGAAAAAAGCCCACAGATAGAAAGGAAAATATTTCTCTTAATTTGTTATATATGTGTTGTTGTCATGTACTATTTTATTCTTTATTTATGTATCATATTTTTTATGAGTTTCAGGCTTTATACATAATAATTTTAGGAATAATTTTAGAGGTTTCATAGCTCAGCTATGAAGTAATTTTAAATACCTTGGGTTATCAGGAGGGCTGCAGGAATGCCCAGTGTTGCCCAACTACCTCATTTTAAATGCTTAACACATCACTTACAGGTTTTCCTATTTTCTTCTGAGATAGTAATCAAATCAAATCCATATCCTAATGAATGGAAGGAGAATGCCCCTATCTAAAATCCTTAAAATCTCCAGTCTCAACTGGTGAGGAGCTGGGCCCCCATGTGCCTGGTGGAGCTGGCCCTTGGTCACACCTCTGCCAGCTGGAGGTTGTTTCTTCCCCAAACAAGTGGGAGAAGTGTTAAAGGTTTGCTCAGACCTCCCCAGAGCTGTGAGGAATTGTTTTGGGAAAGACCCAGAGGTCTTGGTGGGTGTAGGAATGATAAATAGGACTTTGGATGCCCAGGAGATCTGGAGTCCATATATCTGGGCCAAAAATCCTCACATTACACTTAGTTTTGTTTTGTTCCTCCTTCCACAGTGTCCCAGGCCAGGCTGGATGGGGCTTAGAACAACCTGGTCCAGTGGAAGGTGTCCCTGCCCATGGCAAGGGGTGGAATGAGAGGAGCTTTAAGGTCCCTTCCAATCTAAACCATCCTGGGATTCCATGTTCAAGTGTCCTATGAATCCCTCTGCTAAGGAAAACAGGGGATTGGCATCCCTGCCAGGCTCCTCAGGGCTGGGCATCATCACTCTGAGCCCTTGTGCACATGGATGGAAGAAGGTCCCACCTCTTGAGGCTGGGCTTCCAGACCTGGCAATGAGCAGGTTGTGAACCAAACGTATCTCCTCTTCCACAGGGCAGA
The DNA here is from genome assembly GCF_003945725.1 of Corapipo altera. Lineage (NCBI taxonomy): Eukaryota > Metazoa > Chordata > Aves > Passeriformes > Pipridae > Corapipo > Corapipo altera. The sequence goes on from NW_020884902.1 coordinate 9,122,596, forward strand.
GAACCTGTTTTCCACTCAAAAAAATGATTTCTGGCAGGGAACCTTTTGTCCATGTTTGTCACTGTAAAACAAACCTTTAACACTGAACTATTGGATATTTTCAGCTGCTGAAATGATCTGTTTGTTAAACTCATTTTCTGTGAGAAAACACATCAGGAGGAAGATTCCTGCTGGGCTGATTTGGGATTGTGGGGGGTGACACTGCATTCCTGCTGTCGGAATTGTAAATGCAAAGAAATCCTGGCAGAAAAGTGTAACGTGTTGTGTTGCTGAAGGACACAGAGCAGTGTCTCATCCAGCTTTCCAGAGCTGGAAGGTGCTTCCCCAAGGCCACAGGTGACTTTTGAACCATGTGGGTCTCAGTGTGTCCCTCTCTCTGATCCAGGCCTGTGTGCCATCACTGGCGTGTCTGTGTTTGCCAACATGCTGGTCACAAACTTCTGGATGTCCACCACCAGCATGTACCAGGGGATGCAGAACGTCCAGAACAGGTGAGTGGTCAGCTGGCTCAGGGGGCTCCACGGTGGGGATCTCCCTCAGGGTTGCAGCCAGAGGAAAGGTCCATCTGGGAGCACATTGGGATGGTCACAGGACTGGGAAGATTCAGTCCCTTGGGAGATAAAGTCTCTTACCTGCCCTGGAGACGTTGGCTGGGATGTCTCTGCTCCTGCAGCTCAAGGAGGAGGTGGGGAGCCCATTGAGGGACTTCTGGGTGCTCCTGCAGGGCTGGGGGAGGATGACAAGGCTCGGTGTGTTCTGGGGGAGCAGCCTGGCCCCTGTCCAGCCCTGAGCAGTCTCTGTCCTACAGGTACACCTTCGGCTCAGCCCTCTTCGTGGGGTGGGTGGCTGGCGGCCTGGCCCTCGTGGGGGGCATCATGATGTGCCTGGCTTGCAGAGGGCTCATTCCAGAGGAATCCCGGTAAGCTGAGCTGTGGGACAGGTGGGAAGGTGCTGCCTGAAACCTTGGCTGTTGGGATAGCACCCAACCAGCCCAAGACATGTCTGTGAGATCCCCATCACAACAGTTACCGTGATGGTGGAATCACAGAATCATTTAGGTTGGAAAAAACCATCCAGTCCCACCATTAACCCAGCACTACATCAACTCCACCAATACATGTTTATTTACTTGCCCTTTTTGGGTCAAAAGGGACCATTTGCCTTCCCTGACTGTGTGGCTTGCAAACAAATAGAGCAGGAGAGAGACCTTGACATCTAAAATTTGCAATGTGCTGGTGAAGTCAGGCCCATTAATTGCAGCTTCATTTGCAAGGTGCACAGCAGATCATTAGAAGGTGGAGATTGCATCAGGTTACCCCTATGATTTATGCAGAAACATAGAGTGGTTTGGGTTGAAAGCAACCTTAAAGATCATCTAATTCCAACCCCCTGCCGTGTGGGACACCTCCCCCCAGACCAAGTTGCTCCAAACCCCATCCAACCCAGCCTGGAACACTTCCAGGGATGGGGCAGCCACATCAGGTAGACCTTTGTACACCTACACAGCTGGTTCTTGTATGTGGGTCTTCACTCAACCAAGGAATTCTGATGAGAAGGGAATCATAAGTTCATGAAAAACCAGAAAAGGGTCTTGCAGTCTGTCCATGAGTGGATGGTTTTGAGCTCACTGAGTGTCTCCAAGTGATGATGAAGTCGCCTAAAGTCCAGCAGCAAACAGGAACAGAGGGTGCCAGGTCAGGTGGTCCCAGACCCCCCAGTGCCTGATGGCACCTTTTGTGTCTCTTTCAGGTACAAAGCCGTGTCCTACAAAGCATCAGGACAGAACATCTCCTACAGAACGGGGCCCTATAAGGGCTATGAGCCCGACCCAAAGACCAGGAAGGGCCCAGGGTATGAAGAAGCTCCTCGGAGTGAGGAGGAAAGACGCTCCTACCCTTCCAAATACGACTATGTCTAGCAGACCCTCTGGGCTCAGCTTGTGCTCTCGCGTGTATTTGTAACTTCAGAAGCAAAAAGTGCAGCAACCAAAGCAGTCTGTGAACAGGATTGTGTTTTCTGTCGTGTTTTCTACTCTGAGGTTGCATCCTGGACATTGGTTTTATTGGACTGCCTGCCACGAGGAGGTCTGTAACAAAACACTGCCTTTTGGTGCTCTCAGAGTAGAACATTTTGCTCCTGTTTTATGTATAAACTGATATCCAGGAGCGGTGCCTTGTGCCCTTTCCCAGTTATTCCAATAGTGAAAATTCCCCTTTAATAATAGCTGTGTATTTGAAGTAAATTCAGCTGTGTCCCTTTGGATGTGCCCAATGCAAACAGACCCCACAGTCATGGAATTCTCCTCCCTGGTGACTGTTCCTGCTCAGTCACACCTTTGCTTTGCTGGTTGTACTGATCTGCTGGGAGATTTAATCTGATTTATGTTCCTTAGACATTTGCTGTAACCCGTGATACCAAAGTGTATTTATTTCTTCTGATCTCTCCAGGGAATATGAATAATCCATTGTTATTCCTACAACAGATCTTTGCTGTAACAGCTCCAAGCCTCTGTGTGTGACCAGTGTTCCTGCAGATGTCATCTTTAATGAGGCCAGGAGAGTTTCTCATTTAGAATTAATTACAGTTACATTTGGAGCAGAAATCCCAGGGAGCATTAGATATTTAACTCCATACCCACACCAGGACTTGCTTGTGTTAATTCTTCCCCCAGTGATGTGAAGATTAACTCCTTGGTGGGATGTTGCCTCCTCCAGCCAAGCCATCAGAGAGGAAGTTCATTTGAAGGGGTCAGAGGAAGAGAGATGAGATGTGAGAGCTGAGGTGGGAGGGCAGAGCTCTGTGCTGTCACCTGGCTCCAGAGCACATCCTAACAAAGCTCTGCAAAGTGCCCGTGAGCAGAGCAAAGGGATGAATTGGAGAGAAAAAAGGGCTCCAAACCCTCCCAAGCGGCCACTTTGGTGGGCACCTGCAGGAGGTTTTAGCACCACTTGTCATGGTTATCAGTTCTCTGCAGGAGTTCACTGGCACAATGGTTTTGGTGAAATGCTGGTGTTGGTTTGATGTTCTGGAGGGTTCAGAGTGGAGCTGAACGTCCCTCCAGAGCTGGGCCTTTGGTGGGTGAAGCTGCCACCAGGCTGGTGGCATCTCTGGTGGCTGGTAGGGATAGAGGCAGGCTGTGCTCCCAGTGGGAGCTCCCAGTGGGCACAGTCCACCACCTCCACATCCATCACTGCTCCAGGACCATCCCCTGTCCCCAACCCCCAGGTCCCTACAGCCACCATCCCAGAGGCAAATCCCAGCAAGGTCCAGGAGGGGGGAAGCTGCTGCCCCTGGGGAAGGGCAGCAGGAGGAGGAGCAGGAGGGAACACCTGGGAGCTGATGGTTGGAGAGAGGTGGGAAGAGCTTCCATCCAACTCTTGGATGAAGAGCTCTTGGCCCCTCCTGCTGCCTGGGATAAATCCCTGCTGGATGTCAGGGCTCACCCTCCCTTTCCTACTACTGATGGGCTTGTTTGGAGGATCTGTTTTTAAAGGAGAACAATTCAGTTTTGCAGAGGTAAATCCTGTTCTATCTTAAAAACCTTGACACTCTTTTCCATGGTTTTATCTCCACTCTCAGTATAAACTTAGATTTTTCTGCCTTTTTTTTTTTTATTTTTTGCATGCTGGATTTATTTTTTGGCTTGTTTGTTTTGTTGGTTGTTGTTTTGGTTTTTTTTACGTGAATATTAAAAAAGAAAAATCTTAAAGACCAAAATCACTGTTTCCAGCTGTTTCCATTTGTTCTGTCCTTGTCATGACTAACATCTCCAACCTTCCTGCTCAGCTAAACTCCCCTCAGCTTTGGGTCCTGCAGGTTCTTGGGAAGAGGATGGACAAATACGGGGAATTGAGGATAAAAATAAAAGATTAGGGTGTGTTTTTTTCCTGTTAGTCACATGCTGAGACAAAATCCCAGAAAATCAGGTGGAGAAGCATCAGGGGACCTCAAGTCAGTGAGGTGCTGAAGTCAGAGCTCCTTGCTGGGAGCTCTCTGAGGAGCAGAGCTCAGTTTCAAGGCAGAGATTAAACACTTCCAAACACTTCATTGTTCTCAGGAGGGGAAAAAAAATTGCTGGTATGTTCTCAGCTCCACTGGAAAGGGGCTGAAAAGCACGGGAATGTTTAATTTAGATAGGAAACACACAAGTGGTGGCGAGCTGAAGGTACATAGGGGGATGGAAACGGAGGGAAAACCCCCAGGAAAAATTGAAATGCAGGTTGAGGGCTGTGTTAGAACTAAAAGCATCCCAAGGAAGCAGCTTGGAGAGTTACATTTTATTTTTATGCTGCACAAATTCTCCAATAAATTCCCTGAGCTGGTTCTCCCTGGGCTACACTTGGATGTGTGTAGATGACAAGATTGTGGGCAGGAGCTGAGGCAGACCTGGATCCAGGAATTCCTGCCCTTGGAAGCTTTCTAATCTTCCAGCATCACTTTTCATTTCCCTCAGCCCAAAACTCGCAGGATGGAATATTTCAATGCAGGGAATGTCACTGGAAAAAAAAAAAAACATTCCAAAGGGGAGAATCCTTTCTCACTGAGCCCGTCTGTGGTGTGACCACTCCTGCTGTGACACTGCTCCTGTGTCCATGGTGTGACCACTCCTGCTGTGACACTGTCCCATGTCTGTGGCTGGAAAGGGCCTCATCTCATGTGGCACCTCGGGGAGTGTGAGGATCCTGCTCTGGAGAAGCTGCACCCCCAGCCCTGGAGCTGCTCCTCCTGCCCAGGGAGAACTTGGGGCTTGGGCTCTGACTTGTTGGAGCGAGTCCAGAGGAGGCACCAAGGGGATCAGAGGGATGGGGCAGCTCTGCTGGGAGGAAAGGCTGGAGAGTTGGGATTGTTCAGCCTAGAGAGGAGAAGCTTTGGGGTGACCTGATTGTGGCCTTGCAGGACCTGAAGGAGCTACAGGAAAGACTGAGAAAAGACTATTTCCAAGGGCCTGGAGTGACAGGACACAGGGAATGGCTTCCCACTGCCAGAGCAGGGTTAGGTGGGATATTGGGAAGAGATTCTTCCCTGGAGGGTGGGGAGGCCCTGGCACAGGTTGCCCAGAGAAGCTGTGGCTGCCCCTGGATCCCTGGAAGCATCCAAGGCCAGGTTGGATGGGGCTTGGAGCCACCTGGGCTAGTGGAAGGTGTCCCTGCACATGGAGGAGGTGGGATTGGATGGTCTTTAAGGTCCCTTCCAACCCAAAGCATTCTATGATTATGTCATTCCCTGTCTTGGGACATGGACCTAAATAGCCCAAGGGGAAATCTCTGGGTCTTTACTGAGGACAAAATTCCCATTTCCAGGCTTTCCTCTGTAGGCTGAAAAAAAAAATGAGACTACCCTAATTATTTCTTGGTCTTGGCAAACAAAGGGAGATCCAGAAGCACCTCCAGGATGCCCCAGTGCCTTGGTGGCAGCTCATCATGTCCCAGGGCTGTTTTGTCCCAGTGTCCACACACAAAGGACAAACCCCTCTGTGCCAAGTCCCCAGCCTGTCGTGCAAAGGGACGGGGACACTCGGCCCATGGGCTGCCCCTCACCCCAAACACCACCTCTGCCCCCCACACTGGGCACTGCAGGGGCACCTGCCACCCTAAAAGGTGTGAATCGGGCTCTGCAATCCATGCCCAGAGGAGCAGGAGCTGCTGGCAGGAGCAGCTCTGGGAGGAGCCCGGTGGCTGCAGGCTGGGAGGAGCAGTCCAGCACTGGCTGGGCTAAACTGGGATCACTGGTTTGGCTGATGGGACAGCACCCAGGACCTCTGAGCCTCTGGAATTCTTCTGGCTGAAGAACTGACACAGAAGCCAGAGGCTGCAGATCTCCTGCCCTGTCAGCAAACCCAGCCTTGCCTCCTGCTGCTGTCCCCGGGGAGGGAGGGAACACAACCCCCTCCCACCTGCTATTTTACCTTCACTGAGAACAAACTTCAGGGCAAAGGATGGTTTTGGTAGCACCTGTAGAGCCAAGTCAGGGCAATCCTGATCAGTGACTGATGTGGTTTTCTCTCCATAAATTTGATCATCCTCTGACAAACACATCTTAGAGGACCTGATTAAACACAGGCTTGTCCACCAAAGCCAAGGCTGCAAAGCCTGGCTGCATTTTCTGCCAGCACAGCTCTCTGTGGGTTCTTGCTGAGCTCCTGCACCATTACTAAAGGTGTGAGAGCAGATTTGCATGGATTTGGAGCAAGGGAAGCAAAGACACGCATCTGAAGCTACAAATTGGACTAAGAGATAAGAACTCTCCTGAAATCTATATGCAATTAAAAGCCCAATCTTCCTTCCTACAGTGACAAGGTTATTGCTTTTATGGAGCTGAACAGAGATGGATGAGTCCATGGATTAATAGCACTAAGATTTATGACACTGTGCTTGCCCCAAATATTCTGGGAGAATAGCTCTCTGGGTGAGATATTCCAGCTGAATACATTTGATAGGGTTTTTCTTTTCCTTTTTTTTTTTTTTTTTTCCCCCAGCTTGGTATTATTTGGGAGAGTTGTGCTGCATTCAGAGCTTGTTAGTGCTGTGGGTTGAATATTTACGATATTCACAATTTATAAAAGTATTGCCAGGAACTGGAGCCCCAGGAAGAAAAAGTCATTGAGAAAACCAAAATACCAAATATATTATTTTTGAAGAGCTCGAGACTCCAGTGGCATTAAACTCTCAACAAGGGCCTGAGCAGTGATTTTAGTGTAGCTGTGCTGTTTTGTCCCATGGGAAGAGGGTCATGCTCCAGGGATGTCACAAATGTTTGGCTCTGTTACAGCACCTGGAAGCTGGTTTTTCAGGAATCAGCTGGGACAGCAAAACCAACCCTTCAATTTGGCATGGCAGTGCAAAGGTTCCCTTTTTTCCCCCCCAGAAAATCACTGATCTGGGTGATTTCTCCTTCATGAAATTGGCTACTTCTGGACTTGTTTTACTGTTCCCAGAGACTCCAGGGAGGATAAAGCCAAAGGAGTCACTTCTGGCAGGAGAAATGAGGTGTCGGAGTTGGTGGAGACCCTGGAACAGCCTCTGTGCTGAGCTGAGCTGGGGACGAGGCTAAAACACCAGGAGGAAATAAAAACCTGGGGGAATTTAGGGAGAGAGGTTTGAGGCTGCAAGGGCTGGAGTTCCACACCTGGGGAGGGGACACTGGGCAGGGCACAGGGGGGAGGACTGGGCTGCTGGACTGAAGGACAGGGAAAATGGGGAAAACACGGATATTGGACAGGCCCTGCTCTTCCAAACCTCCCAGGACGGGAGGGCTGCAGCATCCAGCAGCTCAAAACCTTCAGGGGTTGTTTTGGGCCAGGCTGGAGGGGTTTGGGGCAACCTGGGAGAGTGGAAGGGGGTGGGAAAAGGATCCCATCCTGGGATTTTATGACTTTGAGGAAAAGCCTCTGGGTGTTAAACATCCCCTTCTGCCTGCCCTGTGTCTCCTACCCAAGCCTGGAACTCCCTCCCTTCCACACCCAAACCCAGGGGAAGTTTTCCCTCACTTTTCCAGGACATCCTGGACTTGGTGTGGAGAGAGAGGAGCTCTGAAGCACCTCAGGCATGAAAACTGCTGGGAAAACCAATTTAAAAATGATTCTTGCCCTTGCTGGCAGGTGAATATGCCCTGGGCAGGGCACCTGCCTTGGCACCAACTTTGCCATGTTGTCCAGGCAGAACAGCTCCTGCTTCCTGCCCTCTTCCTGCCTGATTTCTTTCGGGGAGAAGTTCATTTTCCCGCTACTTTTGGATGATGACAGCACCAACGCCCAGCCCAGGTTTCCTGTCACCCCTCTCCCAACAGCAAAGGCTTTTTGCTCCCTGCACCTGGAATTTTTTACAGGTGAAAAGGCATTTTCAGCATCTTTGTGGACAGTTTTGTGGAGGGAGAAATTAAGTTAATCATGCTTCCTAATATTCAAACCCACTTGGAAATGTCGGAAATAGGGATGGGTAGAAGTCCAATCCAGGAGCGGGTTGGAAAAGAGAAGGGGGGAAATGGAGAAGTGCCAGTTTTCCTGTTACATTGTCCAAAATGTCCTAATTTCAAGGGAACAAGCTCATAAATGCATTGCTAGAAATGTAGGAGAGAGAGAGAGAATCAGGAAAATGAACTTGATTTTCACTGATCAGCCGGGTCAGGGTGGTGTGGTCACATTCACACTGCAAAAAGTCATCTCTGGGTTGGAATTTCCCCCAATTCAAGCAGGAAAGGAGGGAGGAGATGGGAGCTGGGGCTTACTCAGTGCATTCAGAGCAGGTTCCTCCAGCAGCAGAAAATGAGACTTTTTCCATCCCCTTCCAGAGCAAAGGCAAAGAGAGACACAAGGAGCAGGAAAGCTGAGAGAGCTCCAGGAGGGTTTGGATGATCCTCTGGGACACAGGGGATGATCCTCTGGGGATGTTCCTGTGCAGAGCTGAGGGTTGGACTGGCTGGTCCCGGTGGGTCCCTCCCAGCTCCGATATTCTGGGATCCTGTGGAGCAGCTGCTGCCCGTTCCTGGGCTTGTGGCACCATCCAGTGGCTGCTGGCAGAGCACTGTCACCTCCCTGTCCCCTCCATGTGTCCCCTCCCCGGATTTCCGGAGCATCCTCGGGCTCTCAGCCGGGTCCTCCAGGGAGGAGATCGCCAGGGCACCTCACAGAGGACCCTTTCTCTATTTCCAAGCTCTCCCCAAATCCTCCTGCTTCAATTTTATTTTCACTTCGCCAGGTGAAGGCCTGGAATTTCCTTTTCCTTGAATATAAGGACATAAGGAATAAAATAATAATAAGGAAATAAGGTATAAAATAATAATAAGGAAATAAGATATAAAACAATAATAAGGAAATAAGATATAAAATAATAAAAGGGAAATAAGGAAAAAATAAGGGGAAAAAAAGGAATTTAAAAAAAAAGGAAAAAAAAAATCTGCTGGACCTTCCCCGTGGGAGAAATTTTTTTTTTTTTTTTTTTCTCCTTTTAAAAAAAAAAAAATTAAAAAAAAAGCAATTTAATTCTGACGCTGCCACCACTTTAATTACATCAGCTCTCCCCATAAATTGAGGTTATGTTTAAGTCCTGCTTTAGTAATTCAATCATTTTGTCATTGCATCACTCCAATTATCTCTAGATTTGTTCCAGAGACCTTTTCTCCAGTCGATTCTCTGGTGAACAGACTCACTGTTTTGTTCCCAATGGCATGAATACTGATTTTTTTTCCCCCAAAAAAGAGGGTGAATGGCCAAACTTTAGGGAAAGGGTAGATGTCTGCAGCTGGATGAGGGGCCAAGGGCTGCAGGTTGGAACTCCCTGTGCCCAAACTGTGCCCCTGCTGATGGGCAGGAACTGAGCAGAAGGCCCTGCACGACTGGGTTTTTTTATTATTTTAATGAAAATTATGTCAAACTCCCTCCCTGTGGCCCTTTGGCACAGGATTCCTGGTGGGCTGGATGCTTTGGGCAATGCCAAGCTCACAGCTGGGAAGGGTTTCACCCCCTGGGTGGTCCCTGTGCCCCTGATCCACGTGTTCTCCCACCACGGATGTGGCTGTTCCTGCAGGGAAAAGCAGGTTCAGTGGCAGTCCCAGGGCATGGGGGTAGCACAGGGGGGAAAGACACCCACCTGTGGTCTCCTCTGGTTTCCTCCTGCTCAGGGGGGTTTGTTGTGCCCTGGGCAGGTCCCCTGGCAGGGTTGGGCACTTAGGGTGCCCGTGGATAAAGCCACCAGTGGGCACAGCAAGGAAGGACTTGTCCCACTGCAGCCCCAGGAGGGGGGTGACACAGGGACACTGCTGGTGCTCACCAGTGTTGCCTAAAACCTGCCAATTTTGAGCACAGAAAGGCAGAAAACAGCTCTTTAACTAAGGGGCCTTAAATGCACAAAGGTGTACATGGGCCTTCACAATTTTTATAGTTACATTTAATTATAACACCTGGACATGTGCTCGTGGTTACACCCAGCCCCCAATGCCACCCTCACCAGACCTCCCTAGTTTGGGTCAGTGGTCCCAAAACCACCACCCCTTCATCCCCATCCTCCTCTTCATCATCTCCTCTGCCCTCCTTGGAACAGCTTCAAGGAGCTGAACTCCTTAGTGGAACTACTTCTCAGCAGTTTTGACTTGGTTCCATCCAGTAATGTGCCTGTTAGGTCTTTATTCTGAGTATTTTTTACATTCTGAGTATTATTCTGTATTTTCTAGGGATGAAGTGTCCCTTGGAATCCCCTAATCTTTGTCCCTTGGAATTCTTGACAAGAAACATTCACCAGCACTTTCAGAAACCTTGTCCAAAGGTGATGGACTAAAAGTGCTGCACTAAAATCTATACAGCCAAAGCTGTTCTTTTCCTTTGCCACATTTCCACCTGAAGTTTCCTAATTTCTAAATTGTAAGTTTGTTAAACTAAGACATTTACAGATTTTAAGGCATCGCCAGGGCCGTGCCCACCACCTCACTGACCCACCCTACAAGAACAGGTGGTACCTGAACCAGCTGTTTCCTCCAGATGTGCCCCAGAATCCATGGAATTCCCCGGAATGGCTATGGAGAGCGCGGGCTCCTCCTTGGGGCTGGGCCTGGGGGCACAGGGTGGGCTTCCCTCAGCATCCCTTCTGAGCTGGGGCACAGAGAGAGGGGCTGGGTACTCTGCTGTCCCCCCTGCCCACTCCTGCAGCAGCTCCAGGGCAGCCCTGGGATGCTCCAGGCTTGGAGGGAACCCCCCATTCCCCATGGACACAGGCAGGTCCCTCACCCCCATCAGCTGCTGGAGTCTCCAGTGACTCCCACTCCTCCCTTGCCAGTGTCTGGCCTTGCTCTGCTTGAGCTCCAAACCTTCCTCTGGCTTCCTCTTGCCCCTGGAGCAAACACCTGGCTCCTCTCCCTCCCCTGCTGTGAGCTCCTCTCCCTCTGCCCCCTGGAGCTGCTTTTCTCCAACCTCTGACACTTCCTCCAAGTTTTCATTTCATCCCGTTATTCCCTTTGCTCCAAATCCCCCTGGGAAGTCCCTCAGCCCCTGGCAGAGGTTCTGGGAGGGGCACAAGGAGCCAAACCCCGCTGGGAGATGCCCCCTATTTGTCTCCAGCACCACAAGGTGGGCACAGACCCTCGCGTCTGACCTTGCTGAGCTGTGGGAGTCATTCCATGTGGGAAGGGAGTCCCATGGGGAACAAACCCTGCTGGGGTGTCACAGCACCCACCCTGTGGCAGCTCCCAAAGGTGCTGCTGTTGGAGCAGCACTCGGAATACTCGGGGCCAGGTCGTGGCTGAGGGTCCTGGGCACCCCAAAAGGGGCTGATGGGACCCTCCTGCACCAGGGGATGAGTCCTGGCTGGGAATTCTGGCTCTGGAGGTCAGAGGGTGCCCCAGGGAGTCCTCAGGGGGCTGTGGGTGGAGGGGACTGTGCTCCAGGGATTGGGTTGGGGGTCACCAGGGCTCCAGGCTCTGCTGCAGCTGGTACCACCATGGCACCCACCAAAAGACCAGGGGGGCTTTGGGCTGGAAGGGAACATGGAGCACAAGGAGAATCACCACCCACTCCTGGCAGCCTTGTGGGCTGCCCTTGGGGGACCCAAACCCACCCCCCATGGGGTTGTGTGAAAAATGGGGGGAAAAGGGACCTGCAAGCACTGCCAAAGCTGTATTTCACCCTGTTGGGGTTTATGGGGTCAGCTGGGGGTTTTCCTGACCCCACATGGGGTCAATATGCAGAGAGCAACTGCAGGGACCTGCATCATCACAAATTTGGGGGGCATTTCTGGGGCATTGCCCACCGGGGCAGGGCACAGCATCCCATGGCCATCAGTGGGTGGCCAGAGGTGCCCACGCTCAGGGTGTGAGGGGACAGGAGGGCACCTCACTGGGATAGTGGAGAGCTGTTCAGGCAAAGCTCTGCTGGGCCTCTTGTATGGCCTGACTGCCCCCAGCATGGGGACCAGCTCATCCCTCAGGAGGAGGGAGCAGGGGATTCCTCAGCCTCCTGTTCCTGAGCCTGACCAGAGCCTGGAGTCTCCTGCAGGTCCCAGTGGGGATTCCCTGCACAACCTGGAGCAGAGGGTGGCCAAGGAGCCTGACCTTGTCCTCCCCCAGGACAGGAGACAACCCCTCAGCACCATCACCCCAATCTCAGGAGCATCCCTCGAGCTCCAAGCCCTGCCCAAACCCCAAACTTCCCACCAGCCCTGATACCCACCCTATTCCCAGCACAGCTCCCAGGCAAAGAGCCCCCAATTGCTTTGGGAAATGACTGAAGACAAATCTCTGCAATTTTGGGGCATTTTTTAGGCTCCAGGCTCTGGGCAGCATTTTCTCTTGGGAGGTTTTGGGACCATGAATGTCCTGGACTTGTAGGGATGTAAAATATGGGAAGTGAAGGGTCAGGTGGGGTCTGTGTCTGTGGGTCCAGCTTTGGGCACCTCTGCTGCCTTCCACACCCCCTCAGTGTTCCCAAAGGACGTGCCAGGGCAGGAGGGGCTGTGCCAGTGCTCCAGCCTACATGGAAAAAAAAAACCAGGAATGCTCCTTAAAAGCATCTCCAGGGAACAATGTAAAAAAAATCCTGGAGTCACCGCTTTTCCTTCGTGCTTTGGGACCCGAACCGGGAACTGTGCCTGGCTCTGGGGCAGGGATGGATGGACCCCGCCGTGCTCCCTGCCCGGCCCCTGCAGCAGCTCTGCCGGGTGCTAGGGGGGGGTGTTGCATCGCCGGGAGCTTGGGAATGCTGGTAGGAGGCACCGCTCCATGGGCTCGGCGTGAAAAGGGGTTTGGACAGTGAAAGTCTCCTTGAAAGCCTCGGGACAGGGGCTGCTGTGCCCTCCAACACCCTCCTGCCCTCGAAGAAGGGTAATTTAGCACAGGAAAGGCTGCCTGGGAGGAAGATTTGCTGGAGAGACACGAATAACCCAGCTCAGAGGTGGGAGAAGGGGGTTTATCCCTGTGTAATTCCGCCTCTGCCATCCCATTTTCCTCTCAGAGGGGGGTTGCTCCACGTGGGTGTATTTTTGATGTTTTGGTTGCTCCTCCCCCCAAAATAAAAATAAAAATAATAATTTCAGAGGAGTTTCTGTGGCCCTGCACCAGCTCAGGGCTGGCACTGAAGGACACACTCACCCTCTTGGCCTCCTTCTTCTCCGGCTTTTCCTCCAGCACGTCCTCCAGGACGGGGCAAAACTGCTGCAGGAGGTTTGAGGTTCCCTGCAGAGCCTTCAGCAGCCTCTGCTTCCCACCTGCGGGGCTCCTCCCTGGCTGGACTCAGGGTGGTGCTGGGACCAGTGCAGGGAGGACTGGGAGGGGCTGCTGGGACTCCCATGTCCAAAACAGGGGGAAGGATCCCACCAGTCCCAGAGCAAGGAAGTGGTTGCTCTCAGTAGAACACCCCCCTCTGCAGAGCAGCAGCTTCCTCCTGCAATGTGATTAATTCCTGCCCACAGTTCACCCCAAACCCCACCCCAGGGATCCCACAATTCACCCCAAACCCCACCCCAGCCCCCTGGCACGGCTCTCCCAGGGGAAGGGCTGGCAGCTGGGCTGCTCATGGAGCTGCACAGGGAGGGGATGCCTGAGCTCAGCCCCTCACCCCTGTGCCCCCAGCACCCCTCCCTTCCTCACCACTCAACAACCCGAGCCACATTCCAGCCTCATCCCGGCACTCTCGGGACAGGGATGGTCCCAGCTCCAGTGCCCACCTCCATCAGCCCCCACTTTGGTCACCTGCTGGGTCCCTGCAGGGGGGGAGGACCCTGTGATGCTCAGAAAGGAGCTGAGGCCCCGGAGCAAAAGCAAGCCCTGATCCATCCACACCTGCTTTTCCCACATGGACTGGTCTGTCCCTTGGGGATCCGAGGCTGGCACAGCTCTGGTTCCAGCCCTTGGAGAACAACCCTCCCCTGTCACAGCCACTGGCTGAGGGTGTCAAAGGGCACACAGCCTTCAGGGCTGGGGTCACCATGGACTCCTTGGATATTTGCCAGGAGCCCCCCTTTGTTTTAGGGCTTTTCTGGTTCCTGTCTGCGTTGGGGAGCCACAATCAGGTCACCCCAAAGCTTCTCTCCAGGCTGAACAATCCCAACTCTCCAGCCTTTCCTCCCAGCAGAGCTGCTCCAGCCTTCTGACCACCTTGGGGTCTCCTGTGGACTCTCTCCAGCAGCTCCATGTCCTCCCTGTGCTGTTCCCCAGGGCTGGAGCAGCTCTGCAGGGGGGTCTCCCCTGAGGGGCAGAATACCCCCAGGAATGCCCACGCTGGGGGATCAGCCCATCCAGGTGTAAATGCAGCCCTGCCCCAGAGCTGGGTGTGGCACAGACCTGGTGTGTCCCTGCAGGGGAGGATTTCTGGCCTGAATTAACCACCCCTAAGGGGGAAGGGTTTGCAGGGACCATGAATTCAAAATCCCCCAATGATGTGCTGCTCTAAATGGCCTTTCAGCTCCTTTCCAGCCCAAGGCATTCTGTGATTCTGTCAGCAGGTGCTCTCAGAGGTGTCAGCTGGAACCTCCAGCAGATCCTGGAGCTGGAGGTGGTCCCTGCACCATTCCCTCTGCCCTGTGGGAACCCTTGCTCTTCCACAGTGCTGCTATTCCTGGCTCTCAGAAATCAGGATGGGATTTCATTTTCCAGGCTGGAAGATGCTGTGTTTGCTGTCCCAGCTCCCAGTTTCTGGTTGTTCTCTGCAACCCCTCAGCCTTTGGCAGGGAAATTTCTCCTCGTTTCCTTCTCTCCCACATTTCCCCCCCACACACTTGTGTCCTTACCTTCCTGAACTCCTCAGGAGCTTCTCCACTCCCTGCAAAGCCAAAGGGTGCCCCAGGTGCCACAACCCCTCTGTTCCCTGCCCAGCTGGGAGCCAGCAGACCTTGGGAGGCACTTTACCACGAAGCACAGAGGGGTCAGGAGACCCAGACTGTGCATGGACTGCTTCCCCACCTCCTCCAGACCCTTCCCAAAAGCATCCAGCACCTCCCTCTCTTTGTCAACTTCTCCTCCTGGGACTCACACGGGGTGGGAGCAGGACACAGCCCCCATGTGAGACCTGCAGGAAGAGTGGTTGTGCTTGCTGCCATCAGCCCTGCTGGGCTCCAAGCCCTGCCGGGATTTCTCCCCTCCTGTCAGGGATGGGCTTGGACTCACCTGGAGAGGAGCCACAGCAGAGCCTTGGAAATGTTTCTCCCCTGAGCTCATGTTGGGCAGGGAAGCCTCTGCCTGTCCCCCAGCCCTGTCCCTCCCCTGACAGACACAGGGGAGTCGGGACAGTCGAGTCATGGAGCACAAGAGGCAAATACTCACTTGTTTCCAGAGCCTGAGCTATAAACTGCAGAGGAGAGATGAGGACGGAAGCAGAGAGATGAGTGTGGGGGGTGAGAGGCAGGAGGGACCAGCCAGGGGCTGCCTGGAGCTGTGGGGGAAACAGGGAGGACTGTGACCCTCCCCTGCATCCCCTCAGCACTGTAAAGTCAAAGTCCTGGAGGAAAAGCAGATCCTGCTGCCACAGGCAGGAACATCCAGCTGGGGTGGAGTGTGGGGCAAAGCTGAACCAGTGGGGATGGAACCAGAGCAGGAAACTCGTGGCCCCAGGGCTGAGCCACGAGAGCTTCATCCCAGGAAAGGGAATGGAAAAATATCCCCCCATGCCATGTTGTTGCTCCAACCACAGAATCATGGAATGACAAAATCTGCTGAGCTGGAAGGGCCCCACCAGGACCATCCAGGCCAACCCTCAGCCCTGCACAGGAACATCCACAAGAGTCATCCTCTGTGCCCCAGAGGATCAGCCAAACCCTCCCTGAGCTCTGGCAGCCTTGGGGCTGTGCCCACTGCCCTGGGGAGCCTGGGCAGTGCCCAACCAGCCTCTGGGGGAAGAACCTTTTCCTGAGATCCAACCTGAGCCTGCCCTGACACAGCTCCAGCCATTCCCTGGGTGCTGTCCCTGGTCTCCCCAGAGCAGAGCTCAGTCCCTGCCCCTCCTCTGCCCCTGCCCAGGCAATTGGAACTGCAGTGAGGTCTCCCCTCAGCCTCCTCTGCTCCAGCTGAACACACCAAGTGCCCTCAGTATCCTCCCACGGCTCCAAATCAAGGCTCTTCCCCACCCTCAGCTCTCAGCTCGGCTCCCCCTGCCCTTCCTGGTGCAGCTGGGCTGGTTTTGGGGGAACACGGGGCTGGAGGGAGCCTGGAGCCCTGAGCCCAGCACAGAGGCCTGTGTGCAGAGGGCTCCCTTCTCCTGATAAATCCCGATCAATCCCGCATTCCTGGCTGCAGAGGCTCATTAGCTGCAGTGTTTACAGGAGATAACATTGTGCAGATGGCAAACATTGGATGAGGGTGACTGATCCACCCCCGCCTTTCTGCTCCCAAGCTAAAAACAGCTGCTCAGACAGACTCGGGAGAGGATTCGCAAGCTGGGCTTCTTTTTAAGGAATGGGCTGGATTGGCATCTCCCTGGGAAGGAAAGGAACTGCTGGGGGATGCTTTGCTCTGTGGTAGAGAAGGTCTCCAGGTGCCCTGGTGGGATTCAGTGGGGATTTTTGCACAGCTGGACATGGGTTGCCACCTCATGTCATGTCAGTTGAACTCCATTTGTTTCAAAGGGATTTGGGAAACCCTGGAGGACCATCCCCACTCTTCTTTGGTGCCTCAGCATCTCCTTTCCAGGCATGTGTGGCTCTACAGCCAGAAGTGACCCGGGAAGATGGGGCAGCACAGCCCCTCCGTGGCAAAAGCCAAAGTAAAAGTGCAGGAGCACAGGCATTCGGAAAACGTGACTCACTTTCCAGGGAGAAGCAAGCTCAGAGGAGTGGTGGTTTCTTAACCCTTTTATTTTCACTTGTACTAGAAATGTCCCTCTCAAAAACGTAGGGGGTAAAGTTCATGTGAGAACAACACAGTGAGAAGGCAGTGGGTTGGGCTTCTCTTCAGTAGAAATTTCTGTCATCCACCCTCATTTGCCTCAGAGGCCTCAGCCCAGTCAAAGCCTGCTGTGTTTCCAGCTTTTCTGAGGTGGGAGCTGCCAACAGCGTGGAGATAAAATTCCTCCCAGGAGGCCACGCATCTCTGTAGGAACTTTTCCCTTGGAGAAGCTCACTAGGAGGCTCAAAGGCCCTTTGATTCAGGAAGGTTTGGTTCATGAGCACCTCTCGGGAAGCAGAACTGAGGCAAAGGTGTCCTTAGTGTCCCTGGAGGCAACATCCCATGGATACCCACCACCACCCTCAGCATTCCAAGGGAATGGGGATGGTGGTTATGGAAAGTTTTTTCTTCCCCCTGCAAAGCCAGGTGTGGACACCGATGGTGACTGTGTTTTGGGCCCAGCACGGGGAGGGCTGGAAGGATCACCCCTCTCCTCCTCAGCCCCTGTCACACATCCTCCTCAGAGCCCGTGGAGTCCCTGTGCTTGGCGTTCTGGATCAGGTCCTCGTAGGTGCTGGGGCAATAGGCCTTGTAGAGCTGCTCAGCCAGGGTGTTGCTGCCGGCCACCACGGCCTTCCTGTTGTGGTTCATGAAGTTCCACAAGTGCAGGGCGTAGGAGTGGTTGAAGTTGGGGCTTTCATCCCACACCTGGTAGTACCTGCCCCAGGCCGGGTACGGGATGGGGTAGAAGCGCTGGGGGTTGAGGAAGGAGATGTTCTGGCAGCTGTGGTCCTCGGTGCCCTCGAAATCCGTGAGGTTGCAGAGGGTCTTGAGCATCCTGGTCATCAGGAAGGGGCCCTGGTTGCCCCAGATGTTGCCGTTGTACTTGAGGACGAAGTTCTCCATGCAGTCCCAGACGAACTGGTGGCGGGCGGGGAAGCCGAAGATGCCGTTGCTGGAGAACCGTGACTTCTGCGCCGCCAGGAAGCTGCGCTCGGGGATGGGCCTGATGGAGATCACGTCCGTGTCCATGTAGATGCCTCCGTACTTCCAGATGAGTGCCAGCCTGCTGGCATCAGAGCTGACGTGCACCCAGTTCTTCTCCTGCTCCGGGACCACCTGCGGGGTTGGGAAGGGGAGACGGTGACGAGGAGATCAGAGAAGGGATCTCATCTCTGAGGAGATCAGAGAAGGGATCTCATCTCTGAGGAGATCAGAGCAGGGATCTCATCTCTGAGGAGATCAGAGAAGGGATCTCATCCCTCCTTTGGGTGTGAAACTGCCCCTGCAAATGTCCCTGCCCACCTTTGCTGCTCCAGCCCCTGGATTTCGTTGGGATAAGAAAAGGAGCAAAGCTCTGTTAACACAAAGGGAAGCAGGAGCCTTTCCCAGGTGGTTGGATGGGACCTACAGAGTTAAACCAACGCTGCCATGAGTCACTGCTGCTGTTCCAGTGGGACACAACCCACTTAACACACTCCCAGAGCACTCCCAGCTCTTTGAACCGGGCTCCTCACTGGCATTGTTGGCGTTTGGAGTCATTTTTTCTCGGGAGAAGAAAGGGTTTGGAGGAAATATGCCTGCCCTGCCCAACAGAATTGAGAAAAGCTGCTTTCAAGCACTTTGCCAGAACTTTTTCCAGGGTGGAGCTCCTAAAATCCCACCTTGGCTTTGCACATTGCTGCTATAGAACCTGAAATCTGTCCCCCATGGTATCTGCTGCAGGTTCTGTCGGTGTGTGGCAGCATCAGCAAGAGCTCAGGCAGCACGTTTTGTTCGACCAGCTTCTGTTGGGGAAGATTATTAAGCGCCATTTTCTCGAAACATGTATGAAATCTATTTTTATCAATGTTTCCTCTGCCAAAAAATATCTCATTCTCCAGATAAGGGGGAAAGCTGAACCCAGCCGGTGATGTGTTCAGTAAACAGATTGATGAATACATGGCAAAACACAACCAAAGTGAATCTATTCCCAACCAAAAAATAAAACCAGTAATTTCACACAGCCAGTCCTGTGTTCCTCGTTCCCTCTAACCCAACTTCAGGCCTTTTCTCACCCCTGTTTATGGTTGTTTTCCTATTTTCCCATTGTTACAACACTCACCTGGTTGTACCACTGGAGCAGAGGGGTCTCCTGGAAGACAGTTTCCATCTGGAGAGGAAAAATGAAGACATTCTTCATAGAAGACAGCAGTGAGAAGGCTGCATAGCTGGTGTTGAGGTCCAAGGCCGTCTCGTTGGTGAGCCCCTTCATGAAGAGGATGACGGCCCTGTCCTGGTAGATCCTGGCAGCAGATTCCACGGAGCAGGACACCAGCGGGGGAGGCTCCAGGCGCTCCGTGGTCTCCAGGAAAATGATGCTCTTCCCAAGGTTCAGCACCTGCTCAGGTGTCAGGTAGTGCTGGGACATGGGCAGGTAGTTGAAGACGCAGCTGGACAGTAGAGAGATCTCGTACAAGATGCCCGAGACAAAGCAGAAGCAGAGGCATATCTGGATTTTCCTCAACATTCTTGCTTTCCCGGGGCGTCTGGGGACATGCCTCCGGCATGGATGCTGGGGAGAGACAAGGAACAGCACAAGGAGATGCCAGTTCTTACTCAGCAGGACTGGGAAATGGTAGGGCCTGGCTTTGGACAGTGACAGGCCCGGGGACCAGCTCTCTCAGGGTGCTGCATCTCTGGGCTGAAGTTTTGGGGTCCCACCTCCTCATTCCCAGCTAGGGAAGGGGAATAAGGAAAGGCCTTGGAGGAGGGACAGGCAGCTGTGCCTCATGGCACATCTTCATTGGGTTGGCAGAGAGGGAGGAAGGGCCCAGGGAGAGCAGGGTGAGAAAGTTCACCTCATCCATGCCAGGGCAAGGACCCCCGGGCAGGTTGGTGTACAAGCTCTGCAGCATCATCCCAGCACGTGCTTGTCCAGAAGCAGGAGATACCCAGGGAATCTGTGGAATTAGGTGGCCAGGGGGCTGTGAGAGTAGCAGGGAGAAGGTCATGATTAGAGTTTGGGGGTGTCAGCCTAAGCTAAAACATCAGCATGGAGGCACCAAAGCCCTTTTCCCAGCCACGCCCTTCTGCTCCCACTTGAGCCCTGAAGGATGGGAGGGGTCCTGCAGGGATCAGTCTGCTGAGGGACCAGGGAGAGGCAGCTGGAAGGACAGAAGGTGGGTGGTTCCATACAAGCAAGGAATCAGGACCTACCTGGAGGACAGTTCTGAGGAATCTACATCTCCAGCTCCTTTTTCTGCCCTCGTGCTGACGTTCAGGCTCCCTTGAAGTCCAGCTCCCTGGTGAAGACACCCAAACTGTCTGGAGCATGCAAAGGGATTTCTGGAGGCAGACACTGATGCACAGGGGAAAACCAGCTCTGCTTCACCTGAACCTCAGTCCCAGGGAAGCTGTGGGAGCCACCTAAAGGGACAAAGAAGGGACAGGTTTTAGGTGAGACCCATCTCGTGCCCACATCAGCCAGACTAAGCTCCTCACTCCTGGTGCCACCAGACCAGGAGCCTGCACAGCCCCAGGGGTTCCTGCATGGAATCTGCTCTGCACCGTTGGACAGGCTGTGACACAGGACATTCCCTCCTGAAATGCCACCTGGGATCAGCAGCCAGGCTCCCACAGAGGGGACACACCTGGAATGCCAACCCAGCGTCCAAGAGGCCCCTGGAAGTGTCCAAAACCTGACTGATTAAAGGGAATGGGAGGAAACAGAGCTCTGTGTGTTCAGGTAATTAATGAGCTGCATTTCCATGTCCCCCACCAGAATACAGATAAATCCAGAGCACAACAAACCCCGTGGAAATTCCCCTGCAAGCATCAAGCTGTGGCAGCTCCTGAGCCATTTCTCAGGGCTGGATCTCATCACATGAAATATTAAAGCTGTGCCTGTTCCCTTCATTGCTCCTTTCCGTGCTGCACAGCAGATTGGGTTGTTTTCCATCGAGTTTCCCATCACATCCCAGATTCCCAGCACGGCGTGGGAGAAGATGCCAGGGGTAAAGTGGGTGACAAAGCTGGAGCCACCAGGCACCAGTGTGGTCCTGGGTACAATCTGCTGCACAAAGCAGGCTGCAGAGGGGGGAATGCTGCTTTTTTGTTAGTAGTAATAAAAAAGATCATGTTTAGATGGGATATTGGGAAGAAATTTTTCCCTGTGAGGGTGGTGAGGGACTGGAATGGAATTCCCAGAGAAGCTGTGGCTGCCCCTGGATCCCTGGAAGTGTCCAAGGCCAGGTTGGACAGGGCTTGGAGCAACCTGGGCTAGTGGAAGGTGTCCCTGCAGAGGGTGGCACTGGATGGGCTTTAAGGTCCATTCCAGCCCAAACCATTTGGTCTTTCTATATAATTCTGTGATAATTTTCCCTATTGTATTCCCACTGTCTCTCATTGTCCCAGCACTCTGCTGGGAGAGGCAGCACTCAGGGCCTCCCTGCACACGTGAAATTTGAGCAGAAGACAGGGAATGGAGAGCAAATACCCAGGGATTGGATCCGCCGTGTTCCCAAGGCTGGGATGACACAGCCCTGGGGATGCCCAGTTGTGTCACCCTGCTCAGCCCAGCCCAGCTCCACAGCAGCAGGAGACTAAACTAAACCACAGTGCTCAAAAGACAAAATTTCCCTCCACCTTCCCCTCCTGCCTCTGCCTCAGACAGGTGGTGCCAACCTACTCCTGGCATTGGAAAAGAAAACAGAAAGAAGAAGTTGCTCCCTGGCTGCTCCATCACCCATCTCACCTGGCCCAGATTTTCAGGCTTCTGGGTTTTTTTTCCCTAAACCCAGCTCTGAATCCCTGGATAGTTTGGGTTGGAAGGGACCTTAAAGCTCATCTCATCCCACGCCCTGCCATGGGCAGGGACACCTTCCACTAGCCCAGGTTGCTCCAAGCCCCGTCCAACCTGGGCTTGGACACTTCCAGGGATGGGGCAGCCACAGCTTCTCTGGGAATTCCATTCCAGTCCCTCACCACTGTCACAGGAAAGAGTTTCTTCCTAATATCCCATCTAATCCTACCTCCTCTCAATTTAAAGCCATCCCTTGTCCTGTCACTCCATGCCCTTGTAAACCATCCCTGCTACTGCTCCAGCACAGACCAGGCACTGGAGCTCCCTCCTTTCGTTCCTTTTCCCATTTCAGTGCCACTCTCTTGAAGCAGAAAACCCCAGCTCTGCTCTCATTGGAACTGGGACCATCAGGACATTCCCATTACTGGATCCATATTCCCTCTTTGCTGGCTGACAGGTCTGAGGGCTCAGATCTTTGTAAGCATCCCAGCAAAGCCATGCTGCCAAAAGTCCTTCAAACTTAAACCAGTCCAGGAGGCATTTTATTTGCAAATTGGGGGGGGGGGGAGAATAAGGAGCCACTCCAGCAGATCCCTGCCCTGTGCCTTGGGAGGAGAATCTTCAGCAGCTCATTCCAGGAAATGGTTTTGCTTGGATGGTTTTCCCAAACCCCTCCGTGGCCAGTTTTGAATTCTCAGCACATTTGACCCGGAGGCTGCTGTTATCAAATGTTCTCTTCCCTGCTCCATTAAAGGCACTGCAGAGCCCAGTGTTCAGAATAAATCCTGGTCATTAAATAGATCACCCTGAGGAGGGGAAGGAGTGGGATGAATGGGAGGAGTGGGAGGAGTGGGATGCTTGCCAGGATGTGGTGGATGCTGTGCTGGCTCAGTGGTCCATCTTGGAAAGAGATATTTAGGGGGGGAAGGCAATTTCCACATTCAGGTCCAGGATGAGACTACAAGGGAGATTACTACAGTGTGCACCAGTGCTGTGTGATAACTCCTTTGAGGTGTCCCTGGGACACAGGAGCTGGGAATACAGGGGGATTTTTCAATAAATCCTCCTGCTGGGGTGCTGGCAGCCCTAACCCCCTGCACATCCCAGCCCCACCAACACTGGAGTCCCCGCTGTGGCCAAAGGGATCCCCCACCCAGCACGGCCCACGGGGCACAACCAGCCCCACAGGGACTTGGGATCAGCTTGAACAAGGATTGAGACTTGTCCTCATTTACCAAAAAGAAGGTTTTTTTAAATACCAGTTTGCCCAGCCCTCGAGTTCAGAGCTGATTTCAGTATTAGACTCTCCCAAGCGAGTCCCCTGCATTACAAATTACACTTTATGCACCCCAGGCAAATACTGCACGGCTCAGAGTCCCCTGGCAAACTCCACTGCCACTGAATCCTCATTCCCACAGCTCCTGGGCATCCCTTGGGATTCAAGACAGAGCCCTCCATCCTCTTGGCTATTCCCAGTGCTGTAGCTTTCCTCTGAGAACCACAGGGTCTGCACCCATCCAGCTGGATGACTCCCCATTTCTGGGAATAACCCCCTGGCAGTCCCTGATTGCCACACAAACAGCACTGCTGGACCCCACACCCGTTTAGTTTTGTGTCTTTACAAAACCTGCTCAAGGAAATCACAGCTACAACCAAGCCAGTGCACGTGCCTGTGCTCCAAAGCCAACTTCCTCCCGGATTTAGCACCAGGCACATTTGGGAAGCGCTTGCAGATGGAAAACCTGTGCAAGAATAGATGGTATTCATGGCAGATGAATTAGTGCAGCCCTTCTGACACAAACCAAGGGGCTCCTTGCTGCTTTCCCATCCTACAACCCCCCCAGGTTTGGAGACAAAGCCCAACTCACCTCGTGGCTGCAGAACAGGCCGAGTGTGCAGGACGGGGGGACAGGACCCTGGGCTGGACCCTGCTGGAAGGTGTCCACAGGCACTGGAGAGCCCAGGAGCTGAGCTGCCTCTCCACTGTGCCCTGCCCTGCCAGGGCCCACAGCAGCCTCATGGCTTGCACTGGAGCAGCTCTGCTGTTTGCATTTGTGCTGTGCTGAGATAAGGCTGAGCGGGGAGCGGGGCTGTGCTCTGCCAGGAGTGGGCAGAGCGAGATCCCTGGGTGGCCAGAGGTGAGTCCCACCACCCTCCAGGCTCCCAGAGAGGGGTGGCACTGGGAAAAGGCCCCTTTTGGGGGTAGTTTGCAGCATATTCAGCTTTTTCTCTGTATCCAGACCCACACTTATGGAGGCAACTCTGGGGTAAAGGACAACTTGGCTGGAGGGGGATTGATGCTCTGAATACTTCCAAGAGAGGCAGCAACAGGGCTTCCTATGCAAACACATCCCAAATAACACCAACACCCTGAACTCAGGTGCCTGCCCAGCCCCCTGGGAGACATCAGAGCCTCTGCTTGTCCCCACAGCATCCCCAGTGGGATGCCTTGGGGGGAACAGGAGCACCATCAGGTGCTCCCCGGGATTGGGATGACCCACCTCAGATTGGATGGATTCCCCAGAGCTTTCCTGGCCCTGGGGTCTAAGGAGAATGAACTCCAGTGGGCATCCTGTGCTGGGACAGGAGAAATTGTAATGGAGAGGTGGAACTGGAGCATCCCATGAACTCCCCAGCACATCCCTCCTGTATCCCCAATCCACTCTGGACCAGTGCTGTGAAGTCACCAGAGCATCCAGCTGGGATGCAACCCCTGGCTCCCAGTCACCCACAGCAATCAGGTGCCTTTCAGCTCCCCTCCTGCTCATTTTTTTTGCCTTCTCCTCCTGATTTTTGGCAAGGCCCATCAGTGCCAGCAGCCCCATGTGTCGCAAACGTGGCAAACCCACTCATTTGCCACTCAGAAAACCACCTCTGTCCACCATTAACGCTTAGAAGCCACCAAAAGGTGCTCAGCTCATCCCCTGTGCAGCCTGTGAGGGCAGCACAAAGCCAGCCAGCTCCTAAAACTGAGCCGTGAGCATTGCAGGGTGTTCCCTTCACTCCGGGCCAGCACGGGGGCACCAAGCCTGCATTTCCTGTGCCAAAGGATCCCAGAGCAGCCAAAGTCCTGCAGCAGGCAGAGCAAACACTGCCCACGGGAAGCTGGGGAGATAGCCAGGGCTTAATCAGCAGATAACAACCCAGGCCAAGATGCCAGGAGGGCTCTGGTTCCATGACAATCCCCGGGGCAGTGACGTAGGTGAGGAGCCCACGTGTCCCGGCACACCCGGCACGAGGAACCCTCTCCCTGGGCAAACACCATGGGGCCATCGCTCACAGCGGGCTGGGAGGAGCCACAGGGACAGTGCCCAGAGCTGGGGCTCCACAGGGATCAACATTCATCCATCTGGGAGGGACAGTGTCCAGCTCCAGAGCTGGGGCTCCACAGGGATCAACACACCCATCCATCCATCCATCCATCCATCCATCCATCCATCCAGGACAGTGTCCACCTCCAGAGCGGGGAGATCCACAGGGATCAGCACATCCATCCATCTGGGACAGTGTCCAGCTCCAGGGCTGGGGCTCTACAGAGATCAACACATCCATCCATCCATCTGGGAGAGACAGTGTCCAGCTCCAGAGCTGGGGGTCCACAGGGATCAGCACATCTATCCATCCAGGACAGTGTCCAGCTCCAGAGCTGGGGCCCCACAGGGATCAGCACATCCATCCATCCATCTGGGAGGGACAGTGCCCAGCTCCAGAGCTGGGGCTCCACAGGGATCAGCACATCCATCCATCCATCTGGGAGAGACAGTGTCCAGCTCCAGAGCTGGGGCTCCACAGGGATCAGCACATCCATCCATCCATCCCTCCATCCATCCCTCCATCCATCTGGGACAGTGCCCAGCTCCAGAGCTGAGGCTCCACAGGGATCAGCACATCCCTCCAGTGCAGTTGGTGACATCCCTGCCCGGGACAGCAACAAGGTGGTTTTAAGGTCCCTTCCAACCCAGTCCACTCTATGATTCCAAGGCAATCCATCCCTCCCTTCTCAGTGCCAGCTGAGCCTGGAGGAGGCATCGATGGCAGGACATGTATAGGAGTAGATGGCACCTATTTAGAAGGGTTTATTTATTATTTTATTTATTTTTATTTTACTTTTATGTGTATAACGTAGCGTATATACATATTGTTATAATGTAATTTTATACAAATATATAAAATTAATGAATTATATGATCTATAGTTATATTATTATAATTATGTAATGATACTTAGGATGTATTATTATGTAATATTATTATGTAAAAGTACATAATGTAATACTATGTAATTAATAGGTAATATATATAATGAAATAATAAAATTATAATGTATAACAATATAATAGTTACAATTACAATAATATAATATTGTAATAATATCACGTACTATACATTAAAATATTATATATTATATTTTATTTATTATATTTTATTTTAAAATATCATTATATTTTATTTATTATAATTTAATAAAATATAATATTTCATCTACTATCATTTTAATGATAAAACATTATAATATTTTATTTATATAATCAATTGGTATTGCAATATATTATTTTATATTATTTAACATAAAGTTAAAATATTTTTATTATATTCTTATATATATTTATTATTTTTATTTGTTTTATTAAAAGTTCCAGTCCAGTTTTTATCTTCCATAACGTGAAAACACCCCCCTGCTGCCCCAGCTCCCCCCATTGCCCTGATGGGCTATTGAGACCCGTGCCCTGGATTTAGGAGGAGACTTTTCCCTGCAGCCACTGCCACGGCCTCACTTGGGGGGTTTGGATCCCCAAAAGTCAGTTGGGGGACACCAAGAGGCTCCCACACCCCCGGGAGCCCCGTGTCCTGCCAGGTCACAGGGACTGGGACCGTGAGTGCTTCACACCCACTCCCAAAAAAACTAAATCCAGGGAGCAGCCAAAGTGCTGCTGCTGCTCTGCATTGCCCCCTGGGGGAGTCTGTTTTCCAAGGAATATGGGAATCTGGGAGCAGAGCCCGCGCCTGCACCTCCTGCATCCCAAGGGCCGGGTGACACAGGCAGGGGAGGCAAAAACCACCCCCAGTCACATCAGCACAGTGAGCTCCCACAGCCCTCCACCCCTCCAGCTGCTGCACATCCAACGTGCTCCCAGCAACATTCCCGACTGGAACGCCACAGGAGGCTGCCCACAGCCACAGAGAAAGTGTCTGCTCAGGTTGGGTTCTCAGGCTTTTCCATCCTTCTTGCTATTCCTAACTACTGGCATTTGTATTTTGGGTATTTACTCAAAGCTTCAGACTTTTTGTGAATTGTGTTGATACAGCAGAAAGCTCAGAGAAGCTCTAAAATAACATTTTCGTAGTTATTTCGCCAAAAATCAACAGCTGGTGCTTGGAAAACAATAAACCACTCATAACTTACATGCATATGGACAAAAATGAGTGGAGTTCTTCTCCCTGCTCTGAACAGGGGGACTCAGAGCTGCATCTCCCAGGGGAAAGGGGGATATCCATCCAGGGAAAATGTGGATATCCATCCAGGGAAAATGTGGATATCCATTCAGGGAAAGGGAGATATCCAGTCAGGGGAAAGGGGGATATCCATTTAGGGGAAAGGGGGATATCCAGTCAGGGGAAAGGGGGATATCTATTCAGGGGAAAGGGGGATGTCCATCCAGGGGAAAGGGGGATATCCAGTCAGGGGAAAGGGGGATATCCATCTGGGGAAAGGGGGATATCCATTTGGGGAAAGGGGGATATCCATTCAGGGGAAAGGGGGATATCAATCCAGGGGAAAGGGGGATATCCATTCAGGGAAAGGCAGGGCCAGGAATGCACAGGGGAGAAAAATATCAGAGGAAGGAACACAAGGAGCTGAGCTGGGCCAAGTCCCAGGCAGTTGGAAAGAAACATCTTTGTGCTTAAAGATAAAGCTTTGTGCTGGTTGAGGCTGGCACAGAGTTAATTTTGTGTTTGTCATGCCCAGCTGGGGAAGAAGGAGGAAAGGAGGAATATCTGGAGTGAGGGCATTTGCCTTCCCAAGCCGCTTGTGCCCAGGATGGAGCCCTGCTTTCCTGGGAATGGCTGAACACCTGCCTGCCCTTGGAAGTGTAGCTGGTTGTAGCTGGCTTCCCACCAAACCCCACAGACTACAAAGAAAAAGCTCCCAGGAGAGAGAGAAGAAAAAAACCAACGGAATAGAAAAGCTATATAAAATATATATATTTTACATATTTCACATATACACAATTAAGCTGCTAAGTACATATGAACACGGGAACCCCAAATCGCTCCCAAAAGGGAAAGAGGGGAAGGGAAAAGGGACAAAAAAAAGGACAAAAATGGACAAAACCAAAACAGGTATGCACAATCATCATGTCAGTCATGGCTGGGTTTTGTGAACAAAGATTTGGGGAGGGCTCTACCCACATTTGTTACAAGCGCACTGGTGGCTAAAAAGGCCAATACGAGATAGACATGTCCAGTTGCAAAAGGCACAGCAGAAAGACTCCTTAGGTGGTAAATTCTGCAAGGCATGATTCTTTCTGCATTGTCTTTTCTCCTCCAGAGTGATCCTGTGTGCGTTCTCAAAGGCATCAGCAGCGTTATAGATGGTGTGTCTCCAGACCTCCCGATTGGAGGCCAGAGTAGATCAGTTCTGTTGATACGAGGACTCCCTAAAACAACATCTCAGCTTCGGCCATGTCGATCAACAGGTGCACAATCGAAAAACCCGGTAACCAACAAAACAAAGAACTGGCAAAATCTCACCACTTCCCTTGAGAAAGGCAGGACGGCCAGGCCCGGCCCGGCGCTGTCCCCTCACGCGTGGCAGACACGGCAGTCGCTGCCGCCTCAGCTCCGGATCAGCAAGGCCGAGACAGGGACCCACCGTTCCCAAACCTCGCCGGGAGAAGAGAGAGAGAGAGAGGTCTCTCTAGTTGGCTTTATTTATACCTCAGGTTACGTACAGGAATAGCGTGGAACACTTCCTTGGTCACTTCCCTAGTTCTTTCCTGGTTACAAGTTCATCTCCAGGAAGGCCGAGACCGAAACAATCACAGGAAGCGAGGAATGGATTCCTTCATTTTGTTTGCCTGTGCACACAAACTTCTCACTGTTGTTGTTGGGACGGACTACGACATATAATATTCAGCAAGAAAGTTTATTGGAAAGAAAAAGGAAGCAGCAGCAGCCACAAGCTGCAATTTACAGCCTCTTAAATACAGCTCTTTTGGTACACGTATATTACACAGATAAGTCAATTTAAACACACAAACTACAATTCTTACAGCTAATAGGTGGATTTTAGTTGGACCTTCTCAGTTCCACTTCTCGCAACATTTCTGTGCACCTGTCCCTGTTTTCCTTTGATGTTTATATTTTTCTCAGTCACTCTGTTCAAAACAAGTCCTCGTTCTCATGAGACAGTGTTCCCTGTTCCCACGGGACAGCTCTCCTGCTGCTCCTCTGCTCTCTCAGGATGCATCAGTACGTTGTCAAGACCAGGGCCTCCATTCTCAGCCAACCTCTCGCTCCACCTCAGGGGCTCGGTCCAGCCAAAATTCCCCACATCTTACTTCCCAGTTAAACTGTCGTGACCTCAGCACAGAAATTTTGTCACTTTTACCCTTCCAGTTCTCTCTCCCAGCTGCAGAGTAGAAGGAAATGGGTTAGTTGGGGGTGTTTTTATCTGCCTCCACAGCACCAAGGCTTTTTGTGCTGCTAAATCAGAGAGCAAACACCATTAGACCTCAGGAGCCTCATTTGGCAGAGCCACCTTCTTTCCTCCTGCCATTAGGAACAGCTCTGCTTCCCTGACCAGCACCAAAGTACAGGTTTCCACCCTGCAGATTGTATTTCAGCTGCCAAATCCAAGTTGTGTCAGTCCACGCAGGGCAGAGATCCCACCGTCAACAACAGATGCAGGATGGGCCAGAGCAAACCCACCCACATCCTCCCCACTGCTGCAACCTCAGCCTTGCCGGACCCCTCAGAGCCCCTAAAAGAGAGAAACACTGGAGAGTGAGAAAACTCCACACCTGGGGCTGGTTTGCCTCTAAGCAAAGGCTTTTTTTAAACACAGCAAACAATTCTAAATAATTGTAAACACTAAAGATGAGGAAGAAATTGTTCCCTATGAGGCTGGTGAGGGACTGGAACAGAATTCCCAGAGAATCTGTGGCTGCCCCTGGATCCCTGGAAGTGTCCAAGGCCAGGCTGGATGGGGATTGGAGCAACCTGGACTAGTGGAAGGTGTCCCTGCCCATGGCAGGGGGTGGGAAATAGATGTTTAAGTCCCCTTCCAACCCAAACTATCCCAGGATTTTATGAAGCACTATTAGCACAGGTTAACCTGTCTCACACTGATCCCTGTGCTCCAAACACACAGTGGGACCAGGAGCCAGGAGCTGAGCAGTGATGGATGCACCTCTGGAATAAGTGCATTAGAAATCTCCAGAAAAGAAAAAAGCCTATCAGGAACTCAGGCTTGATTTTATTACCATTTGGTGGACAGGCAGCAACAAGAGCTTTCTATATTCATGAATTCATCAGGTTCATATTTCAAAAATAATAAATGTTGTTGTTATTATTATTATTATTGGAATGAATATCTCTATTATGTACTGAGTGATTGTAAGCACTTGCTGCCTCCAGCACTGGAACTACCTCAAGAAAAACACAAGCAAATGATATTTCTGTAGTGGCTGCCACAGGGCTGTGTTGTTTGTTGGGGTTTTTTTAAAGTGAGAAAGGTATTAACCAGAACAACAGCAACAATCATAACAAATAAAATCATTATGAGGTTGTGTATAACACTACCAGGGTTCTTTCTTTCAGGCAAATTGAGTTTGGGGCACATGCTTTGAAAACGGTGAGGTTTGCCTTGTTTTCTTGGAGACACACATTCCCTGCTCGCTTTAGCCCACGTCCAGAGGCAGGGAAATAAATCCTGGGGGAACCAGGTGCTGCTGCAGGCTGGGATGGAGGATGACAGGGCTGTTTGCTCCAAGCCTCTTATCACCACCCCTTTGTGCCCGTGCCCCTCTGGGCCTCCCTGGCCCGTGTACTTTGGGGGTGGGGCTTTCTCTGCTGCTGCTCCTTCCTTCCTCCCTCTCCTCTCCTTTCACAGAGTATTCCCAGCTGGAAGGGACCCACAAGGATCAAGTCCAACTCTTAAGCTGGGATCAAACCCACAGCCTTGTCAGGAGCACTGAACCAACTGAACTAAACCCAGGCTTTACAAAGAACCAGGAGAGGAACCAACTGGCCATAAATGATGCACTTGCAAGCTAGATCTGGAGAGCTCTGGGCTGGAGCAGGTGGGCTGGGATGGATGGCTTTCCTCCAGCTCCCTGGCAGCCTGGGAAGTGGGATTAAGGCAGAAGGGGCTGCAGAGTTTCCTGGGAGCACAGCCTGGTCTCCCCTGCCATCCCAGAGGGCTTTAGGGAAGAACTAGAGTCCCTCTTCACTGTCCTTCCCCACTGTCCCCTCCCTGCCTTCTCCAGGCTCCCTCCTGACCTCCCTTCCCACCCGACCCAAGAGCTGCCCTGGTGTCATGATACAGGAAAACAGAACCCCAGATTTCTCCAAGAGGCCCAGCCTGACTGTCAGCACGTTTTGACACCAGTCCAACGGGATGGAATCCAAAAAGATGGGATCCCACCGTGCCAAAACACAACATTTGGTTGAGCATCTGCCAAAACAAAACTAGCAGACTGCCGGGAAGGCGGCATTTTCCAGGATTTTTTTTTTTTTTTTTTTTTTTAAGGAATGCACAATGGCAAAGAGGATCACTGGGAGCATCTTCAGCTCCCCAGGCTATGAGGGCAAGGACCCCTTGAGGGCTGGAGGGGACTTGAACTACAAATCACAGAAGATGTCGAGTTGGAAGGGTCCACCAAGGATCCTGGAGTCCAACTCCTGGCCCTGCACAGGATCATCCCCAAATGGTGGCCAAAACTTACACTTCTGGCCCTGGTGGGATGGCAAAGTGCTCTGCTGGAACAATCTCAGCACACCCCTCTCCAGAATCCAGGATTTCCCCCTGGAATGGCTGTGCAAGTTGCAGAGCCTTGGTCTGTCACAACTTCCCTGTCACCTTCATTCCAGTCATGTCATGCTGAGAAAAATTAGAATTGAATTTTAGAGACTGCAATTAATGGAGAACTCACCCTCATTAACTCTGCCCTGTGTGTCCAGGACATCAGAGATGGGAAAAGACCTTCCCATGAGCGACACTCTGGCTCCAGATACTAAAGGAAGTTTATAACAAAGATGAGGACAGAGTTTTAATAGGTCCTGTTGCAAGAAGGCAAGGAGGAATTGCTTCAAACTGACAGAGGGCAGATTCAGACTGGATAGAAGGAAGAAGTTCTTCCCTGAGAGGGAACAGAATTCCCAGAGAAGCTGTGGCTGCCCCTGGATCCCTGGAAGTGTCCAAGGCCAGGTTGGACGTGGCTTGGAACAACCTGGGCTAGTGGAAGGTGTCCCTGCCCATGGCACTGGATGGGCTTTAAATATCCCTTCCAACCCAACCCATCCTGGGATTCTGTGATCTCCACATTAGAGAGGACAGGGAGGGACAAAAATGCCAGAGTGGCAGAAAGGTTCATCTTCACAGTGAGGGAAGTCTAGAGCCCCTTGGAAAGTTAGAGAAATATGTACATTTGGGTCGAAAGGGGCACTGCCGACCAGCAACAGCAGGACCAGGCTATTCCCTGGTTTTCCAGGAATTTCCTTCCCAGCATTCCCTCCAAATTAAACAGATAATTAGTGTTTGATGATAAAGGTGAGTTGGGGAGGGAAGGCAGAGAGGAACCTGGGAGAAGAGGTGGGGACTGAAGGCAGCCACATGTGCAGTGAAAACCCTGGAGGGGACCTGGAGGAATCCTGACGGATTGGGGGATTTCCATCCCATCCAAGGAGAAGCACCACAAGGTTTGCAGAGGGGAGGGCAGAAACTTCTGATGAGTTTTGTGGGTCAGATGGCACTGCTTGAGACCCTCTGAGCTGCTGGATCAGAGGGAAACTGAGGGAAGATAAGGAAAATGAAAAACATGAGTGAGCCAGCTCTGGCTGTTTTAACCCCTTTTTAGTCAGACACGAGATTGCAGGACAAATTCTGAAGGAAACATTAATTAAAGGCACTGAGAAAAATGAGATAAAGTGCTACACGGGTTTACCAAAGGCAGTTTGTGCCAGACTGTGCTGACATCTTCCTTTGATAAGATAATTGGTTTTCCAGACAAGGGAAATTTGGTAGATCTAATCTATCTGGAGTTCAATAAAGCATTTGATATGGTGCCACATGGGAAATTATTAGTGAAGCTCGAGAAAATGAGAATTAACACAACTCCGAGGTGGAGGAGCCAGGGCTGGAGCAGCGGGATCGGCGGGGTGGGGCTCCAGAACCCGTGCCCTGAGGCCGATCCTGGGAAAACCCCCTCAGCTCCAAGGCAGGGAGAGGACTGGGGAAGTTGTCTTGCTTACCTGGATTTCCTGCAGCGTGCCCGGAGCCGGCGACCTTGAGCGCCGGGAGCGGCCCTGCGGAGTTTGCAGGGATGGAGCTGCACCGGGAGATGGCAATGTTGGTCCGCAGGAGAGCAGCCCTCGCCTCATCCTCCAGCTCTGGTTTGTCCCTGCCTGGACATATTTCAGTGCCTACTCCAAGAAATCTGGGATTGCAGCTGTGAGACGAGGGGGATGGTGGAAGGGAAATCTGCCCTGGGAGGAGAACACGGTTAAACAGCTCAGATGAGAACCAAGGCATCCCTGGCTTGATCTTCACTGCAGGTCCAGCCCAAATAACATTTCCCAGGGCACAGAACCCCCCCCCAAAGCACCAAAGCCAGGCAATGTTGCTCAGGGGAAGCAACATTGAGAGAGAGGGAGAGGAGGAGACAACTTTATATAGAAATTAAATCTGCTTATCCCTTCCCTGTATTTTTAGCTTCAATTACACCTAAATGCCACCTGATCAATTCAGCTGAAATGAGCCCTTAATCCTAATAAGTCTTGATCACCTTTTTAAACCTAGTGAAACAGCAGGGAAGGTGTTTGCCTTCGGTATTAACACCTTGATTCAAATCTCTCTGGCATGGAGCTCCCTTCCCTCGGCAGAAAATGCTGCCATTAATATTAAACAAGGAACTGGAGAGGGCCAAAGGAGTGCCTTGGGCTGCTGCTTCTCCCAGTGCATCACACCTGGTCACTCCAGCTCCTTCCTCCAGCGGGAAGCTACGGAAGGCTCATTAAACCTCTGTGAATTCACCAGTCAAGGCAAGTTGTTCTGCCTGGGCTGAGCTAAACACACCCCACCTGGGCTACCCCTGTTTCCCAGGGATGCTTTAACCCAAAGTAATGCAGGAAAGATCAGGGAAACAGGGTTGGACTTCATGATCTCGGAGGTCTTTTCCAACCTCGAGGATTTCCTGATTCTGAAGACACCCCCCAGGAAAACAGCTGGTGCTAAATTCACCTGTACTGCCACAGATTCAGCCAAGAATAGGAATCGTGGTTTTCTTCAGTTCTTTGGAAAAAAAGCTTGGAGGAGCTCATTATTCCTCAAACCCAGAACAGTTTTGTCAGTTTTAATAAACCTTCAGGAGCACTTTGAAATATTGGATTTGCCAAAGGATGCTGTTCTAGAGAAACGTGGGTGGCAGCAACCCACTGTAACCCATCCCTCCATCATTAGCCATTGTGAGTGCTGGAATTTATACATTAGTATTGCTATTTTCCAGATCCCTTACCATTTTTTTTAGCACCAGTGCAATCACTTCTTTGCCAATGGTAGCCTACACAATAAAATAGTTTCTTTCCCTCCTCATTTTTCAGCTACCCAGGAATTCCTTTAGGTCATCTCTCACTCACCAAATGATGGGTTAGAGCTGTAAGAGAGCAGGGGCTGGTGGGCAGAGTCTCTTTTTATAGAAGTCTTGCTCAAGCCTGGCCCCAGCTGCTCCAAATTAGGGGCTGTAAATCCAGGTGGATCCATTTGAATGATTATTGTTCCCAGCTGGGTGTTTGATGGGGGGGGGTGGCTTTTTCTGGTCACCTGCTCATCACCCTTAGGGTTCATCAGTAGAGCTGGTTCTGGGTGTGCTCGAGGTCTCATGGAGGGAGAGGAAAGTGATGGAGGGATCCTGAAGGTGGTAGCATTTCCATTGCTAACCAGGAGCAGATCAACTGGCAGCAGCAGGAAAAGCAACTGGGAAAAATAGGGTGGTGCTGGAGGTGCCCCAAGGACATGGGGTCAGCTGAGCCAGGGGAGGGGAGAGGAGAGGATGCACCAAGTGTGGGGATGGGGATGAGATGAGCACTGTGGAACTGCCTGTTCTGGGAAACAAAGCAGTGGGAAGAGAAATCAAATCAGGGTTGCAGCCTCTTCTGGAGCTCAGGGCTTGCAGGTGTCAGTCAGGGGGTGGGAAACCACGATCAGGAGTGGGTCAGATGGTGGGGAGACCACACTCAGGTCTCCAGCTCAGCTCTCTTTTTGGAAGACTGAATACAACCCATAGGGGGTGGATTTTACCCCCCCTGTTCACCCCCAAAGCAGGGTGGTGGTAAAAGTTTTTCAGGATCTCATTTTCCAGGGGCTACATGGAAATGGGGCTCCCCTCCTGGGATCCACACTGATCTTACCCCCTTCAGCAATGGGACTATTTGGTCTCCACCTTCTACACATTGTCCTGAAGGACCAAATGCTGGTTTTGTAAACCCTTTGGAGCTCCATCCCACAGCTCCTTACACCTGGAGCACTGTGCAGCTCCTGAATGTGGCTGTGCAAACATCCCTCCTCAGGGCAGCATTTCCTTCCTGACCCCAACAGCAGCGACTGAACAGCTTTGGAGCTCCCTCCTATTTAGCAATAAATAAAAGGATCAAGGCCTTGACCTCTGGAAACCCACAGTGACCCCACCATTGTGCTGCCAGGCCCAAAGCACTGCATTCAACTGGCAGGGAACATAAATCTGGGAAGAACTAATGAAGACCCCCAGGGCCACCACTCTCCACAGCTGTCTTGTTAACATGATCTAGGAAAGACAGGGGGGCCCTTAAAAAGGTAAAAACTCGGAGATAAGTGACACATCAATGTCAAGGAGAGACACTGTCAAGGAGTGCTGGATGAAGGGATGCAGAGCTCCCGACCCAGCAGCACCACTGCCAAGGGGCTGGGGGGAGGGGGGCATTTATCCCTCCAAACCCCATCCAAAATCAGAGTCATCTTCAAAGGCAGGGAAAGGTCTCACCTTGTGGCACATCCCTCCTCTCCCTGTCTAAAGCAGAGCAGATGTGAAAGCCCGTTTGGTTTTGTCTTCACGCCAGCAGGGATTGAAGCTCTCGTGAGCAGTGGGACACAGGGTCGCTCTCTCATCTAAAAGGCCCAAGATCAGTATTTTATGAGGGGCAGGAGAATTTTCAGAGGTGCCCAATGAGAAAGGGCAGAGGTTGCTCTGCTGGAACAATCAGCCTCTTGCCCAGTCCAAGCTCCTGAAGTCGGAACTGGGACTGAAGGTCTCTTGGCACTGAAATGGTTTTGGGTTCAAGTGTCACCTCTGGGATGGCTGATCCAGGCAATCATCCAGGTGGGGATGGCCAGGAAGCCTTGGTGGCCAGGGCCATCCTTCTGTGGGTGACAGCAAAGCAGGATGAGGTGAAGCAGAGCCTCAGGTCCCCAAACTCGCCTGTCCTTGCTCTCGACCTTCCAAAATGACTGGCAGATGGATGGGAAAATTGCATGGGACAACAGAGAGCCAGGTAATGATCCTGAAACTGTTTCCAGGCTGGTTGCTCCAGCACAGTTCTCAGATGCTCCAGGACAGAATTACACTGTCTTCCAAGTCCTGCAGGCGCTGATTTCCCCTAAAATTGTGTTTTGGCCACTCTGTGTCCCAGCTGCCGTTGGGGATCCCAGTGGCACCAGGAATCAGGTGGGTTCCCATTGTGTTCATCTGTCAGCCAGGATGACGTGCCAAGAATGGATTAAACCTCAACCCCAGAGAGCTGGGCAGCCCCAGGACCAGCCTGTGGCCCCTGCTAATCCTATTCCCTGTTAATTTGTTATCCCATTAACACCTTGCACATTTCTTTCTCTCACCTGGGAGACTTCTGGGGACCTTGTAATGTGGTATTTTGTTGTTAGGAGAGCGAGGCAGCAAACTCTTCTCATCTCAGCCTAGAAATCCCTTGATAGAGAGAAAGAAAACTGCTGCTTTGTTTCTTTCAATCAATACTATCCATTAAGATCCGTGTCTAACAGCTCCACGTCCCCGTGAATAACTGAATGAGCTCCCTCCTGCTCCCTTAAACCTTTGGAAATAGCAAATGCTCTTCTAAAAAGAACAATTTGATATCACAGCCCTGCCTGGGCCAGGAGGGGCAGAGGGGGGGCTGCTTTCTTCTCTGAGAGATGGAAACAAAATTGCTCCTGACTTGTATAGAGAGGAAAAAGAGGGGGAAACACGGCCCTGCTTCTCCAGAGACCCAGCAGAGGTGGGTGATGGAAGCTGCGACAGAAGTGTCCCCCCCAGCACTCCTGCACTGGGCTGGCAGAGGCTTCAGGAGGTAAAATCTGCAGCACTGAGCCCAGTGCTGGGGTGGGATTTGGGCAGTTCCAGGTGCTTTAGGGGTGGGATCTGTACAGTTCCATGTGCTTTAGGGTGGGATCTGTGCAGTTCCATGTGCTTTAGGGTGGGATCTGTGCAGTTCCAGGTGCTTTAGGGGGGGGCTGTGAGCTGAGCTGGGCCTGGCTGAGCTGAGTCTGGGCTGGGGCAGGGCAGGGATCACAGGGAATATGGTCCCTCTGGAGCACAGCTGGATTGTGGTGGGCTCTGGGCAGGATCCTCTGCACTGTACCCACGCTGGAAGGGAGTTTTACTCTCCAGAAGGGCTCAGAAGCCTCGTGGTGGGGAACCTTCCCATTCCACCTTCACCCTGTCCCAGTGCAGCTCTCGCACTGTTGTCCTTGTGTCTGTTACTGCAGGTACAGCCTGTGCTGCTGGGGGATGATCCACTCCTGGAACATTCCAGGTGAGGGCTCTGAGCAACCTGCTTGAGTGGAAGGTGTCCCTGCCCACGGCGGCGTTACTGGAACCAAAGCAGTGCCAAACTTGAAGTCTCTCTTCCCTTGGGAACCCTGACACAAACTTCCTGTTTGGAGCAGAGAAGCTGACAGCAAAAGCCCAGGTTTCAGCCTAGGATGGCAAAGCTGCAGGTGACCCTACTGGGAAACCACACACAGAGCCCTCAGATGTGCCAGCTGAGGGATTCCTGGGAGGGGAAATGGGAAGGGAAATGGGAAGGGAAATACCCACTGCACAGGCAGCTGCAATGGAGTATTTCTCCCTGTCAACATTCCAGAGAGACATTCCAGCCAGAAACTTGGAATTTTCCAGCTTGGAAGAGGCTGGGAGGGGCTGGCAGTGATGCAGAGCCCATCTGAGGGGGGTTTGGTGCCCAGAGGAACAAACCCACGGAGCAGTGGCTGCTGCAGTGCCTTGCAAAGATGTGGAGCTATGGAATGCTCCTCCCTGCCCTCCTGCCCCTCCAGGAGCGTGACACTGAGTGAGCAGTAACTGCGAGTGCTCCAGGAGTGTGATCTGTGTTCCTCATTGCTTCGCAGGTTTATTGGTTACCGGCACCTGATCAATACTTTATTATTGCACCGATCGATCCCTGCTTTGTTTGTGAACAAATCCATTGATACACATGAAAAAGCTGAGCAGCACTGAGAAGGTTCAAATCTCCAGCTCGAGACACAGAAGAAAAAGAAGCTGCTTTGAAGCCAGAGCTGTCAGCACTGCAATATCTCAGTGGATATGCTGGGGGAGCCTGGAGTGCTCTTCTCTCCAGGCTGGATGGTCAAATGGCCTCTTGGTCTCCTAAAGACTAATTAGAGCCAGAACCTGGGTTGGAATGAGGTGAAAAGGCTCAGGAGGGTTTGTGCATGTAAAATTGCTGGAGCAAATACCAGTGGAGGCTGTTGCTCCCCTTGTGGTCCCTTCTTGGCTCCAGGGGGTAGTAGTGGACTTCATTCTCCCAAAAGCAGCTGAGCTTGGGCTGCCAGAGGTGCTCCTGGGTTGGGACAGTGGTGGTGGTCTCCTCAAGGAGCTCTGTGCCAGTCCAGACTGCATTCAGGACATCCTGGTGTAGTTCCTCTTTCAGTCCTACCTGTCCTCATCCTCAAGGTGCTCCTGCTCCATGCAGGCAGGAGGAGCAGGAAGTTTTCTGACAAGGCAGGACCAAAATTCCTTGCAGCCCAAACCTGCACAGTGGCCTTGGAAGGAGACCAAGGAGCTCCTGGCTGCTCTGCCTCCATGAGCAGGACCCTCCTTTGCCCGACGTTCCCCTGGCCATCCGTGGCATGGGAAAACTCTTGGATAAGATGTGGATTTGGGAGTGAAATCCAGCAGCTTTCCTGTGGCCAGATGCAAATGGAAAAAGGGCCCCACACAATGATTTTGCAGGACAAGAAGTGCCAGGGAGGTGGAACCACAGTGGGGTTGGGGTTGTACACGGAGGGGTTGGGGTTGTACAGAGTGTTGGGGTTGTACACGGTGGTTTTGGGGTTGTACACAGTGTTGGGGTTGTACACAGTTTTGGAGTTGTACACGGTGCCTTTCCTCACCCTCCCTCTGCACACTTAGAGTGTTGTTCTCCAGCTCTCACAGTGACTCCCCTTCTGTTATCCCAGATTTCAAATTTCCCTGGCTGCACACCCAGCTGTTTGTTTGCCACATCCCCTCATCTGGAAAGGGGTTGAAGGTGGGGATTTCAGTGCCAAGGGCTGGCCCTGCAGCTGTGGGGTGAGGAGCTGCTGTCCAACACTCACCCCCACACCAGCAAACCCAGCAGTGCTCCCCCTCAGCTGGTGCCCTGATGACCCCATGGCCAGGAAGACCATTTCCTACAGGGGCTGCTTCAAACCCTGCACAGGTTGCCCAGAGAGGTGGTGGATGATCCATTCCTGGGAACATTCCAGGTCACGTGGAATGAGGGTGGTTGGGCACTATCCAGGCTCCCCAGGGCAGTGGGCACAGCCCCAAGGCTGTCAGAGCTCCAGGAGGGTTTGGCTGATCCTCTGGGGCACAGGGGGTGACTCTGGGGGATGTTCCTGTGCAGGGCTGAGGGTTGGACTGGATGGTCCTGGTGGGTCCCTTCCAGCTCAGCATATCCTGGGATTGTGGGATTCTGTCAGTGGGGATCTGAGCAGCCTGGTCCAGTGGAAGGTGTCCCTGCCCACGGCAGGGGGGTGGAACTAAATGTTTTAGGTCTCTTCCAACCCAAACCCTTCTATGATTCCATGATTCTATGACTCTCCCCCTTTTTAACTGGGTGCTGGTTATCTCCTGACTCCAGTGAGGAGTCCCACACCCCTTCCAGACATCCCATTTCTGGCTTTGAGGGCACTGCAGGTGCCAAAAACCTGTTCATGGAGCGCCCTCATCCCCTGTGTCTTCCTTATCCTGCCTCCAATTCCTTCAGCCTTCCCCCTTCCCTCTTTCTCCAGCAGTTACTGAGGCAGGTGTAAAAAATATCAGGCAGCTTTAGGGGAAAATAAAACACGTACACAGACCTGTTTTACCCAAAGCATCCTGATTAAAAGTGATTTTCTAGTAGGCTGTGAGCTGCAGCTGGAGTCAGCATCCCGCTCCCACCAAACTCCTCGGATATTATTCACAGTTGTAAATTGCTTGGAGATTTCTGGGAGACATTAGAGAGGATAAAACCCCATTTCTCTGCAGTCCTTTTAAACATCCCATTGTAAAATGTATTAACATTCCGAGGGATGCACGGGGATGAAAGGCAAGCAGGGAAAAAAAGCCCCCCCTCAGCAGGAGTGTGCAGTGCCCCCAGCTCCAGCAATTTTACCTCCAAATGAAGCTTTTGTCAGGGTCTTTTCTCCCTGGGGCTTTTCCATTCCCTGATGGAATCTGAACGTTTTACTGTTTGTGTCATTACCGAACAAAAGGAGGGGAAATGTGATTTTTTTTTTAAATTTTATTTTTTTATTTTATTAAAGGGCTTTTCCGCCCCCTCCCCTATAGAAATGGCAAAAGAATATCAAATGCTGGCCTGACAAGGTGCATTTCTGACAGAGGATCAGCAGAGTACAGCAGATCTGGATCTTATCTCTCTGTGGAATGGCAGGGCTGGGAGGGAGCAGGGGAACAGATCTCAGCCAGGCAGGAATTTGGGGCTGGGAGGGAGCAGGGGAACAGTTCTCAGCCAGGCAGGAATTCAGAGTGTGGCAGGTGCTGGGAAGGAGCAGTAGGAACCTTATTGGAGCCTGAATTGTGGGTGAACTGTGTATGAACCAATTTTAATATTAATGAGCTGGGGCCACATGTGGGGTACAGAACATCAGCAGGAGGCTGAGGGGGAGATTGTGGGGGCTGCTCTTCCCTGGGAGCCCCAAAATTGCCCTGGCCTGTGCCTGGAGCTGGGATAGGGATGGAGGGAGACGTGGCTCCTTTTCTCACCACAGCTGGAGACCTTCTGGCCCAGGAGAGGAGCAGGAGGGGGGTTCTTGGTGGCAAAGGGTGGCCCAAGGTGGACGTGCTGCTGCATCTTCCTCCTCTTCCTCAGAGTGCTCTGAGTGGGAAGGGACCCCCAAGGGTCATCAAGTCCAGTTCTTAATGAGTGGCCCACATGGGGATGGAAGCCACAATTTGCCCCAGGAAGAAGCACCAGGTCCTGTATTTTCATGTGGTTTATTTTTGGGGGTTTATTTTACGTTAGAAATACCAATTTTTAACACGAGCAAAAGGCCCTGGCACAGGTTGCCCAGAGGAGCTGTGGCTGCCTCTGGATCCCTGGAAGTGTCCAAGGCCAGGTTGGACAGGGCTTGGAGCAACCTGGGACAGTGGGAGGTGTCCCTGCCCATGGATCCTCCATAAAGTCTGGACTAAAGACACAAAACTCTGTGCGAACAGGGAAAGGAACGAGATGATCTTTAAGGTCCCTTCCAACCCAACCATTCTGTGATTCTGTTAAAACATCATCAAAACTACTTTTCATATAATTACTATATAATATAGTTTGGGTTGGAAGGGACCTTAAAGCTCCTCTCATTCCCTTCCCCCCTTGGGACAGAATTTGTTGTCTTTAGTCCAGACTTTACAGAGAGTCTTTAAAGACCCAAACACCCACCTGAGGCCTGTGACTATCTAAGGGTACTGCTTTAATTAAACCCCAAATAAACACTTCCCCCTCCTGCCACTCCTCGAGCCACAAGTCCTCGCCTCTTTTTTAATTGACGGGGTTTTATTTTGATTTTCCCTTCATGATGTATCCTCTGAGTAATTCCTTCAGATAGGAAATCTTTTCTTCACAAACATTTTCTCAAACAGCTCTTACATTACTGGCTCCAGTGTTCATAAATAGCTTTTCTCCATAACACACTCTCATATATGGTTTAACAGGGAGAGCTGCTGATTTATGGGAACATTAAGCACGTACGTGAACTTACATTTGAGACTGATAAATACGAGTCTTTAATATGCACATGCATCATTTTTATGTTTCTTTTACAAAGAGGCTTTGAGTTGTGTGCACATTATAAAATTACCCTGCAAAGAATGCCTGGAGTCTGCATGGGAGCTGCTGAGGGGGATGAAATATGCATTTTCTGGAATACTGTGTGCAGGTTTGCTCTGGGAGCAGCATAAAATTTATGATATCCTGAGCTATTCATTTTCATGGCTTTGGAGAACTTGGGCCTTGTAAAGGCTGTTGGGGAGAACTGTGGAAGCAGTTGTTGGTTTGCAGCTTTAACTGCTTTTTTAATGGCTGAGTTTTATTGCTGTTGTAATTAGTAAATTAGGCCTTTTTTTTTTTTTTTTTTTTTTTTTTGATTTTAAGCTGGTTTTCCTCCACGTTTTGTAGCCTGGTTTCTTAAGGCAGCAAGGTTGGCAAGCTCTTCCATAAGCTTTTGCTAAAGTGGGGATTGTTCAACCCCCACTTGGGGGTGCAGATGGTGGCTTGGACATAAAGACTTGTGGGAATGTCTGACTGGGAAGAGGAGGGGACAAACATCTCCCATTGCTGCCAGGAAGGGCAAGGGTGGCAGGATTTGGGTGTGGCTGTGCCAGAATCCCCCTGCAGCTGGATTTCTAAGGCAGGCATTACCCAGAATCCCAGAACTGAGGTGAGAATCCCAGAACTGAGGTGATAATAACCATGAAGGCTCCTCCCCTCGACTCCCAGCAGGGAAGGGTGTTTTGGGGCCTGGGAAGGGGGTGGTTGGAGGTGAGGAGATGTTCTAAGTGCAGTCACCCCTCTGCAGCTTGTCCAAGGCCAGGCTGGATGGGGCTTGGAGCAACCTGGGCTGGAGGAAGGTGTCCCTGCCCATGGCAGGGGGTGGGATGGGACGAGCTTTAAGGTCCTTTCCAACCCAAACCGGTCTGGGATCACTGTAAGAATTGTTCTGGGTACAGATCATGGGACAATCATCCAGTTCATGCTTTTTTTTAAAAAGTGAGGTCACCCCATTTATGGTCTCAGCAGCTCCCCAGCCCTCCCTCCAAACAGGAGCAGAGGGGTTGGGGTCCCCTCCAGCCCCAGGGAGGGCACAGACAGACCCAGGAGCTCAGGCCTTGGAGCTGAGACTCCCCAGGGAGACCCTGAGGAGCTGTTGTTGACTTTGTCTGGTGCTTCAAACCCTCGACTCCATAACCCCTCAGCGTCTTCCCGGGGAAAGGAGAGGATGATGAGCTGCACAAGCAGCAGGAGGAGCAGCAGCAGGAGGGAGAGGAGGGTTCTGCAGGTGCAGGGAGGTGGGGAGACCCAGAAGGTTGTGATTCCCAGGAATGTTGCCACTGGACATGGGAAGATGCTTTCTCACTCAAGCAAAGGCCAGGACATAAGTAACACTTTGGATGCTGTGTCACAAAAAAAACACAAGGAAAAGGGGATAAAACACAAGGAAAAGGGGGGAAAATGCCTCTGTTACCTGTGCCAGACCTTGGCTGTTAAACAGGGAAATAAAAACTTGTTACTCTAAAGCCTTCTGGAGAAGAACAATATCCCAGTGACACCGTGGGGCTGGATAAGGATAAGGTGGATAAGGGTGGACAGTCAGACCGGGAGAGCTGGGAACTGAAAAGATCTTCAGGAAGAAGCTGGGATGGGAGAAGCAGGATGAGGAGCCAGAAGCACTGGGATTTTCCAGGCTTTTCATCTGTTGCCATTCTCAAAACACAGCAAAACCCTACAAAAAAGCTGCATGTTTTCCCTTTTTTTTTTTTTTTTAGGTGGACAGAATCCCAGAATGGTTTGTGTAGGAAAAAATCCTTAAAAAACCATCCAGTGCCACCCCCTGCCACGGGCAGGGACACCTTCCACTAGCCCAGGTTGCTCCAAGCCACATCCAACCTGGCCTTGGACACTTCCAGGGATGGGGCAGCCACAGCTTCTCTGGGAATTCTGTTCCAGTCCCTCACCACCCTCACAGGGAAGAATTTCTTCCTAAATCCAACATGAAATGCTGTTTTTGGGATGCTGCTCCAGCCAATATGGAAGAACCTGTGAAATGCAACTGGTAAGAGCATTTTTCAGATCCTTTTTCAGGAGTGTATCATTCCAAAAAGAAATTTTGTGTGGATTTTCTTTTTTTTTTTTTTTTTTTCAAAAAGCCAAGCACTGGGTTCCAGCTCCCAAAATATCCCACGGCTCGTGGTTTGAAGAGGGTTTTGGAAATGAATGGAGCACTGATCACAATTAGTACAAAGCAATTTAAAATTATTTGAAGGGCTTTCATAACATGAAGTGTTCCAATAATTTGTAATTACTTAACATTTCACCTGCTCTGAATCCCATTTACTTCCCAAATCAAGCCCTTGAAGGGCTCTGAAGTGGCACATTTCAAAATGAACAGGGCAACCTGGAGTAGCTGCTAATTCTAGAAGCACTTCTGGTGCTCCTGCATAACAACCAGGCTTTTTTTGGATGGGTCACTTAAAGATTATCCCCCAAGGCACGTGGGAAAGGCTGAGGTAAGGCATGGCATGGAGCAGGATGGCTGTGCCATCCCGTGGGGCCTCTGCAGAGCAAACCCAAGGGAGTGGAACCTGTGCAAAGTGATGGAAAGCCACCAAAAAATAGCAGAGAAGCCTAGGCAGTGACTTGTCAGAGCAACGGGAGCAGCCCTGCAGTGCAGGAGGGTTATTCCTGCTCCAGGTTCCCACATCCAGCCCCAGCAGGAGCAGGATCTGCAGCACTGATGGGCTCAGGTTGTCACAGGAGCAGGATCTGCAGCACTGATGGGCTCAGGTTGTCACAGGAGCAGGATCTGCAGCACTGAGGGGCTCAGGTTGTCACAGCAGCTCCAGGAGGTCAGGGCTGAACCCAAACTCCAG
Organism: Corapipo altera; assembly: GCF_003945725.1. Taxonomy (NCBI): domain Eukaryota; kingdom Metazoa; phylum Chordata; class Aves; order Passeriformes; family Pipridae; genus Corapipo; species Corapipo altera. The sequence goes on from NW_020884902.1 coordinate 9,167,517, forward strand.
GGACCGGCCTTGGAAACTCGGGTTGCACCTCTGGGGCCTCTCTGCTGGTTCCTTCTCCCATTCCTGCCTGTCCCCCGGGCACAGGAGAGCAGGACTTGGACAGGGAGGTCACCCTGGAGAGCTGCCACTAATTCCCAGCTTCAGCAAGGGCTGCAGCCCCCTGGATGTGTCAGCTGGGCCACAGACAGGGTTTGTAGACTCAGCTCATTCTCCTGGGGCACAGCAGGGTCCTTCCTGCTGCACACATTCACTCCCCTCAGCCAGCAGACCTGTGAAAATGCTTTATTCTTGTCCTGAATTTAAGTTCGTAGAGTCACTGAATGGTTTGGGGTGGAAGGGACCTTAAAGCTCATCTCATTCCACCTCCCCTGCCATGGGCAGGGACACCTTGGAGCCCAGGTTGCTCCAAGCCCCGTCCAAGCTGGCCTTGAACCCTTCCTGTTTCATTAATCCTGGGGTTTGATGTCGTTTCCCTCTGCAGAGCCTTCCAGAGGCTCCCGAGCCTCCTGTGAAGTGCAGTTTGGCTGGAAATCCAAGGAGCTCACACCCCTGCCGAGCCCGTGTTGCTCCCAGGGTCACACCCACCTCGGGATGAGGAAATGTGGGTTTCTCGGCACAAAAGCAATCAAATAAACAAGGATACAGGTCCCTAAGTGGGGCTCTCGGGGCTGAAAACGTGCTCAGCAGCTCAGCAAACACGGTGTGAACCGAGGGCTGGGCTGGCTCCTCCTGGGCAGGGAAACCTCCTCCACCCACCCCCCAACCAACCCCCTCCCTCCCTCCCAGCTCTGATCCAAAGGATTTAACGAGTGTGACGAGAGAGGGCAAATATTTGCACTGATGAGCTCAAGTGGACAAATAAACCAGGCTTTTAACAAACGAGGCACACGAGACATGGGCTGGGATTTAAAGGCCAGTTTGGATTTCGGGGCTGGGTCTCCCGAGTTGCTCTTTTCCTTGGACAAACTGTGCTCCTTGTCACAGCCTCGGGAGCAGGGGCATGGATTTGGTCCCTGTGGTATTTGCTGCCCTAAACTGGGGTGGAGAAAGGAAGGTTTGCAGTCACATTAGATTAATTTTTGCCCCTTTGGCAAGGAGGGACCAGCTTCCCAGTCTTTGTGCTGCCGGCGGGGCACATTCCAGCCCACGGTAACCACCTCCCCGCGAGCCCTTTGTGGCAAATAACTCTAAAAGGTCCCCGCAAAGGCTCATATAAACACGGCGTTGACCTTTTCCTGGGCTCTGCGGGCTCTTCTGGGGGCGATGGGGGGGTCGGAGCTGCCTCGGAGCGGCCGTGGCGGCTCCTCCGGCTGCAGCCAAACCTTGTCGAGAGCCCGGGAAATAAATGCCATTCCCTTGCGCTCCCGGGGCGAGGCAGATGCTCTGGCAATTAAGGAACACGAATCCTAGAAGAGCCTCCATCAGGCTGGGATCTGCGGAGCCGGAGGTGGGAAGGGGCTCCAGCAGGAACAGCGGCTCCCGAGGCAGTTTGGAAAACCATCCATCCACCCCCAGGACTGCCCTCAGTGCTGCTGTGCCCCTGATGGGTGGGCATGGGGCAGCTCATGCCCCTGGGACCCCACAGGTCGCTGTGATACCCCCAGACCTTCATTTTTGGGGCTGCTGCCCCCAAACCCTGTTTGCAGCAGCACAGGGGGGCGGCTGCCTTGGGATTTGGTGCTGTACCCAGTCATGGGGACTTAAAGGGATTTCCTTGGCTGGTAGAGGCGCCCTCATTGCAGAGGGTTGGGGGGCTCAGATCCCATCGAGGCTGCCCTAAAATCCACAGGCTGTTGCACTTGGTTCTCAGCAGGAAAGCTGGAATATCCTGTCCTGTGGGAACACAGCATGGCAGGGGAGGACGAGAAGTGGCCAGGCAGTGATTTGGTGTCAGATTTTGGGGTCAAGCCCCAGCCAAGTATCAGTTTAGTCAAGAAACTGGTTCAGTTTCTTCTTTTAGTTTTTTTTTTTTAGTTTCTTTTTTCAGCTGCAGTCAGGCTCTGTCCTGCTTTCCCAGGGCAGTCCCTGGGTTCCCCCAATCCAGCTGCTCCCGGCACAGCGTTCCTGTGGCAGCCCAGGAGTGGGAACCATCCATTAATGGGCATCACAAGCTCATTTAAACAGATGGGCTTTTAGGAGTGAATTAGAGGAAGTTGTGCAACTAGAAAAACATGAAAAATGCATCTGATTCCTCAGACTAATCACAGCAATAATGCATGTTTGCTGACAAGGTTTGCTGCACGGAAAGAGCGACTCTCATTTATCCAATTTATCCACTTCTCTGGGAAGCAGATCCCACGGTAAACAGCGACTCACAGGCAAGTCCACAGCCATAAATCAGCATTTTTTTCCACAGAGCAAATAGAAGGACAGGCCTCTGCACAGCAGCTTTGCACCTCGAGTAGAAATCACTCAATCCCGGAGGCTGAGAGGGCACCAGCAGACCTTGGCTGGAGTTTACTCAGGTTTCTTCTTCATTTGCCATGTCAGCACCAGGCTCTGAGTTAAAAATATTATCTTTGCTGTGCTCTAACCACGCTCCAGCTGAGCAGCCCCATTGCTTATGGGAAATGACTGTATATTCTTATTACTGCTCACGATATCCCTCACAATCAAATCACTTCTCATTCTCCTCTCCAGGCTAAACAACTTCAGAGCTCGTGATGCTTCTCTGCAGCGGCTTGTTCTAGTTAATTATTTCTGCTCTCACTCCCAAAAAACCTAAGGAATAGAAAGGCAGCGAGAGAGTGGGAAAAAAAAAATAATTAAAAAAAACCAACCCACAAAAATTTGATGTGGTTGTAAAATATTTACTTTCTTTGCATGAAAGGGGTATCCAGTGCACTTGAATATATTTATGTCCAGCAGAGAAAAGTGATTTCTGCTTGTAATTAAATGTTTAGATAAAACCTTCATCCAGGTTTGTCTTCCATAAGGGCACAGGTAATTAATGACCTGCAGCAATGCAAGGGTTGGAACTCGAGGATTTTTAAGGTCTTTTCCAACCCAAATCTTTGCATGATCGATGTTATTTGTCTCCTTCTTCCTGCAAGTCCACCTGGGAGAAGAACAGTCAGTTATGAGGGGGAGGAACCTGTTTGGGTCAAAAAGATGCCCTTTTAGGAGCATGGATTTAAAGTCCCAGATCTTGGGACTGGAAATACAGATCCATGGAGATCTGTATTTACAGTTCTCCTCATATATGGGAAGATTCATTAATGGGAGAGGCAGAACCAGGCTGGAAGATGCTTTAAAAGGGCAATTTGTTATTTCAGCAAGATGAGAACCCCCTCGATGGATTGGTTTCCATTAGAGAGAGAGAGAGCTAATCCTTCACTCCTTGTCTGTAGTGTGGTGTCCATTGCTGCTGGTGGAGAGAGTCAAAAACCTCCTCTCCTCGTCGATTTTGATCAGGAATTCTCTCCTGGACACAGAGTGGGATTTGTGCTGTCAGTGTTTGCCCCCAGGACAGCGATGTCAGGGTGAAGGGAGCTCTGAAATGCAGCAACAGCGGAGAGGAGGAGTGAAAGTCTCTACGGAAGTCCCTTGAAGGCTCAGGCTTGAGGGATTGGGATTTTCACAAAGTAAGAACAGAAAATTCTGACGGCAACACTCAAACCTGCTGCCTTAAAAATAAAGGACACTAACTAACACCACAGAAGCTAATTTGAAGGAACTGTGACCTGAAAAGTGACAAAAGGACTTTTCTCATTTCTTCCTGGACTCTCATTGAAGAAAAAGAGAAATTTAATCTAATGTAAATATTTTATCATAGAATAGATAGTTAAGTTGTTACCTATATATATGTATGTAAATAAACCTTGTGAGTATTTTCCCCTTCCCCCAATGCTGAGTAGCTGTGTTTTGTCTAAAAACCCTCTCACACTGAAGCAAATTGTGGGAGGGGGGTTTGGACTTGGAAATTAGAGTTTTGAGGGTCTCAAACCACCACATTTTTGGACCTTGGAGGTGGGCCTCCCCAGCTGTCTTTTGGTGCTCTGGGCTCAAAAATCTGCCTGCAACTTCCTTCACATGGTTTATATGCCCGTGATTTACATCCTTTCCTCTCCCAGTTGTTTTCCTGCCTCTGCCACGTGTGGATGGACAGCCCACATTCCTGGCAACCCTTGAGCCTCCTGACCCAAACACACGATTCCACATCTTCCCAAACGACTGGGATGCAGGACTGGAAGGGACTCTGAGCAAGTCTGGAGACGACACAAAACTGGGAGGAGCTGCTGAGTCCCTGGAAGGCAGGGAGGGCCTGCAGAGAGACATGGGCAGGTCCGAGGGCTGGGAATCACCAACCCCATGGAGTTCAACAACAAGTGCTGGATTCTGCCCTGGGATGGGGCAACCCCGGATGGATGGACAGACTGGGAATGAGAGGCTGGAAAGCAGAGTTGGGAAAGGGCCCTGGGGGTCCTGGTGGGTGCCAGTTGTCCCTGAGTCAGCAGTGCCCTGGCAGCCAGGAGGGACATCCCTGTCCTGGAGCATCAGGGAGGGGATTGTCCTGCTCTGCTCTGCCCTGGGGCAGCCTCACCTCAACACTGGGGCAGTTTGGGGGGACACAATGGAAGGAAGGGATTGAGCCATTGGAGAGTGTCCAAAGAAGGCAACAGAGGTGGTGCAGGGCCTTGATTTGAAGTTGTGTGAGGACACTGAGGGCACTTGGTGTGTTCAGCTGGAGCAGAGGAGGCTGAGGGGAGACCTCACTGCAGTTCCAACTGCCTGGGCAGGGGCAGAGGAGGGGCAGGGACTGAGCTCTGCTCTGGGGGGACCAGGGACAGCACCCAGGGAATGGCTGGAGCTGTGTCAGAGCAGCAGGGTCAGGTTGGATCTCAGGCAAAGGTTCTTCCCCCAGAGGGTGGTTGGCACTGCCCAGGCTCCCCAGGGCAGTGGGCACAGCCCCAAGGCTGCCAGAGCTCCAGGAGGGTTTGGCTGATCCTCTGGGGCACAGAGGGTGACTCTGGGGGATGTTCCTGTGCAGGGCTGAGGGTTGGGCTGGGTGGTCCTAGTGGTTCTCTCCAACTCAGCACATTCTGTGTTTCTGTGCTTCAGTGAGCCACATTTCACTCTGAAATGTGCTCCTGGGGAGTGTTCTCACATCAGCATCTTGTTGATGTTCCCAAAGTGCCAGACTTGCCAGATGTGTAATGGGAAGAGCTCCTGTTAATGCTCCTGCTTCCCTCCAGGAGCTGTTCTGGCCCTGGGACTGGGATGTGTCAGCTCTGTGAACAAGTGCCACCAAAACACTCGGTGGCCTGTCTGGGAGAGATGTGCAGATCCAGGTCCTGGAGCACAGGAAAACCTCTGCCACGAGGAAAAAATCCCCTTTCTCAGCTGGATGACCTGCTGAGAGCTTGTGGAGCTGCAGTGAGTGGATTAGAGCAGCTCCATGGGGAACATAAGATCAGAGCAGAGATCACTAACCCAGAGCACTCATCTCCCAGCATGAGCTCCCTGACAGGACCTACTTTACCATGATGAGTCAAAAGGGTTTTGGGGGTGGGAATCATTGCTGCATGGAGACACTGGAATGGCTTGGGTGATTCCCCTTGGAAGAGCTTCTCTTGCATCCCACAGAAAGAACCTGGATAACAGCTCCTTCTATGTGATATGTGATGTATTTTATGGATCAGTGTAACAGTGGGAGCAGCAGGTCGAGGAAGAGGGTTCTGCCCCTCTGCTCTGCTTTGGGGTGACCCCCCTGCAGAGCTGTGTCCAGCTCTGCGGTCCCAACATCAGGACATGGAGCTGCTGGAGCAAGTCCAGAGGAGGCCACAGAAATACTCCGAGGGCTGGAGCCCGTCTGCCCTGGAGCCAGGCTGGGAGAGCTGGGGGAGTTCACCTGGAGAAGGGAAGGCTCCAGGGAGACCTGAGAGCCTCTTCCAGGGCCTAAAGGGGCTCCAGGAGAGCTGGAGAGGGACTGGGGACAAGGGATGGAGGGACAGGACACAGGGAATGGCCTTAAGCTGAAGGAGAGCAGGTTTGGATTAAACACTGGGAGGAAACTCTTCCCTGGGAGGGTGGGGAGGCCCTGGCACAGGTTGCCCAGAGAAGCTGTGGCTGCCCCTGGATCCCTGGAAGTGTCCAAGGTCAGGTTGGACTGGGCTTTGAGCCTTATTCTATCTACATCCACATCCTCCACATCCATTCCAGCTCTGTCTCACTGCTAAACCATCACTCCTCCACTCTCTCTCCCTCCTTCCTGTTCCTTTGTTGCTTTTTTCCCTTTGGTCAGAGCCCACATTCTGAGGTTTCAGCTTCTAGTCACCAACCAACAGCTGCAGGGATGGTGTAAACTGGCTTTTCCAGGAGCTTTTGGCTTGGACTAATTTTGGATGTACCTCCAGGAGGCCACCACTGACCTCAGCTGCTCTGCCTGGGAGCACAGAAGCTCCTCAAGGTCGTAAAACTATTTAAATGTGAGAGAGAAAAATGAGAGTTTGCTTACTTCACTCTGCAAGGAAAGCTGAACCCTGTTAGGAACCCAGCCAAGGAAGTTTCAGCCCAAAGAATTAAAAACTATCCAAATTATAAGCAGGATTGTGGTTTTCTTTAAGGAAATACTGTCAGCAAACTGACTGGTTCTCGCTCTGTGTAATATCAAAGAGCAATAATTGTGTGCCATATATGTGCTCTCATCTGCTCCCTCTCTCTCAGAAAAGGCATTTAAAATAATTTATTATGAAGAAACGCTCAGAAACGAGGAATTCTGAATTTATTATTATTATATATTATTCATATAATGACAACACCCAAACTTTTCTCAGCTCAGAGAGGGAGATAAAGCCTCTGGCCCAAAGAGACTTCTAAACACATGGAAATAAGGTTTGGATCTGCCTCTGTGTGTGTGTGTGTGTGTGTGTGTATAATTTTTAAGTATTACTGAAGAAACTGTGGGGGGAAAATTGAATTATACATCAGCTTATTCACCAACAGGGAAAAAAAAAAAAACAACCAACCAGGGCAAGTCTGCACGCTCTTGATAACATTTTAATAATTTACAAACTCAAATTTCACCCTGGGAGTGACTCTCCTGAGGAGTGAGAAATGCTGTGACTGTAAACACGGCTGGGGAGGGAAGGGAGGGGAAATCAGGGTGGATCTGCAGGAGGAGAGGAGGGGGCAGGGGGAGAGGGGGATGTGTGGGCTGTGGAGATGGGACACTCTGGGAGACCTTGGAGAGGACAGTAGGGATGGGGCAGAGCCTTCCCAGCCCTCAGCAGTGCTCAGAGGGAATCCTCCTTTTAATCCTCATGTTCTCAAAATTGATGGGACTTGGAGCAACCTGCTCTGGTGGGAGCTGTCCCTGCCCCTGCTCCTGGGAAGGGCTTGGAACTGGATGATCTTCAAGTTCCCTTCCAACCCAAACTGTCCTGTGACTGATTCCATGAAAACAGGCAAATTGTTCCCTGCAATCCCTGGGATAGCCAGAACTTCCCGGTGGTAAAGCACCACCCTGCATTCCCTGGGATAGCCAGGATTTCCCGGTGGTAAAGCACCACCCTGCATTCCCTGGGACAGCCAGGATTTCCCGGTGGTAAAGCACCAGGATTTCCCGTTCTGTGGCCATTCCCACCCAGCAGGAGCAGCCAGTGCCATGGAAATGCTGCCCTGGGGTCTGTGCCAGCAGGATTTGCTGCACCCCCGAGGTCTGGGTGTGCCAGAAGTGCCTGTGGCAGCCACAGCCAGAGGAGTTCCAGTGGCAGGAGTTTGTGTGTCCATCCCAGGGCTCCCTCTGGCTGCTGCAGGAGAAGGAGGCAGCGATCCAGAATTCCCGGGATGTCCTTGAGGAGTTACTGACGGCTCCCCTGGGAGTAACAGTGTGTTATAAGTGTTATAACACCCTTGGAAGGTTGTGTTTCACCTCTCCCATCCCAGCCCTGCCTCACCTGCTCAGGGGGAGTTCTGGGGGCACCACGACACCCCTACCCGGCTCAGGGGACTGGCAGTGCCAAACTTCCCGGCTGGGCAGTGCTGAAGGACCAACAGCTGGAAAGCCCTTGGCATGGGAGGTTGTGGCTTTCCCACGTTGCTGAGAAACCCGGTGCCAGGAGGCAAAGCCTGTGGCAAAGGTGTGACCTCCCTCCCTGGGCTGCCCAGCCCTGCCCGCAGCGCTGCAGCACCGCGGGCGGGAACAGCAGCCACGGGAATCTCCCCGGGATGACTGTTCACGGCTTTTTCCCTGCTTTTCCAGCTGCTTTGGTGTGAATTCCTTCCCCCAGCGGCCGCGGCAGGACCTGCGTTTCTGTTTGCAGAGGGCACAGCCTTGGTTAACCGTGGGTCTCTGCGGTTTCCACCCTTGGGGTTATTTTCTTGCCGGGGGGAGCCTGGGGAGCTTTTCCAGCTTGTCCCGGGTGGATGTACTGGCAGGTGGATCAGGGAACCCGGGCAGGGGCTGGGGGATGTGGCAGCAGGGTTGGAAACGCAGTTGGTGGCACAGCCAGGGGACGGGGACACCAAAAACTGAGTGAACTGAGGCACCTGATCCCCTGCAAGGGAGCAGCCAGGCCACACACATCTCCCAAAATCTCCCTCTCTCCCTCTGAGAGCCTGCAGTGGGTGGGTGTTTCTGTCTGGAGAATCCCTCCTGCAAAAGCCACCTTGGCAGCAGGAGTGGGAAGCTGGACCCTCTGTTGAGCTTTCAAGAGCATCTTTCTCCTTCCCCATTAAAATAGGAAGAAATCACACTGAAAACTCCCTGCTTGGCACCTCCTCCTGCTCTTGGAGCATCCCTGGAGCATTTCCAGGCACACAGGAACCTTCAATGGTTCCACACTTTGGCTGCCCAAGGGGACCATGGAAAATCATCCCCTGGGCAGGCTTCCCAGGGCACAGGGATTATCTGAGCCAGAGCACCAAAACCCAGCAGCCTGAGGGGGAAACAACAGGCTCCAAAGAATTTCCCAGAGATGACATTATTAACAACATCCCTCGGGGTGCTGATGATTTGGATTCCTTGGTTTGCCCCGTGGAAAAGCTGTTGGCTGCACCCATGGGAAGTGGCCTTTGGAGACAGCCCGTGGTGCCTCCCTCCAGCTTTTCCCTGCCCTGCTCAGCTCGGGGATGTCGGGATTGGGGCTCTGGAAGCCACTAGGTGTCAGGGTTACTCCATCTCAGCCCCGACACCTCCAGATGTGGCACAGCTGGCGTGACCTGGAGGTGCCCTGAGTGTCCCACCCGCTGCAAGGGACAGGAGCTGTGGGTCCTGCCAGGAACCAGGGAAAACCCCCAAGGAAGTGGGATGGAGGCTTTGTCCTTTGCCTGCGGGCTGTTCCCTCTCTGCCTTTGGTTTGTCCAGAGAACTTCGGATAAACTGCAGGACAAACCTGTCCCCAGAGTCTGGAGTAGCTTAAAAATGGATTGCTGGTGATCCTCCGACCAGGAATGGGACTGAACAGCCAAGGGGGGTTTGGAGCAGCTGCTGGAATCCTGACAATCATCACCTGGATCCCCCACCCTTGTGTTGACCATGACTGTGACTGACAGTGACCCCTCAGCCCCCTGTCATTTAACTCCTAAAATCACCCTCTTCTTTGCTTAAACCCCACCAAAACCTACTCATCTGTGGGGAAAAAAAAAAAAAGGTGATAAATAGTTCTGATTTTAGCAAAAACTCTGAAAAGTTCCAATTTTAGGAATATTTCAATGTTTTCTTAAGATTAAAAATATTTAGGTGAAACCGCCCAATTTCCTGAAACATGCCAGTTGTTTTATTGCATTTATTCTGATATTGTACCCTGAGTTAGTCCCATGAATAAGGGTTATTAACAACTAATTTCAGTGTATTAGGAACTAAAGGAAGTTATTTTATTATAAACAGAAGGATGAAGATTTATATGAAGCCTAAATGATTGAGATTTTTTTTCTTTCCCTGTGGAAACATGTTCATTGGATTGGAGTAACTGCATCCAGGTCTGGGATCCCAGCACAGGGAGGACATGGAGCTGCTGGAGAGAGTCCAGAGGAGGCACCAAGATGGTGAGAGGATGGAGCAGCTCTGCTGGGAGGAAAGGCTGGAGAGCTGGGATTGTTCAGCCTGGAGAGGAGAAGCTTTGGGGTGACCTGACTGTGGCCTTGCAGGACCTGAAGGAGCTTCAGGAAAGATGGAGAGAGACTATTTCCAAGGGCCTGGAGTGACAGGACAAGGGGAGTGGCTTCCCACTGCCAGAGGGCAGGGTTAGGTGGGATATTGGGAAGGAATCCTTCCCTGGGAGGGTGGGGAGGCCCTGGCACAGGTTGCCCAGAGAAGCTGTGGCATCCCCATCCCTGGAAGTGTCCAAGGCCAGGTTGGATGGGGCTTGGAGCAACCTGGGCTAGTGGAAGGTGTCCCTGCCCATGGCAGGGGTGGAATGGGATGGGCTTTAATGTCCCTTCCAACCCAAACCACTCTGGGATCCTATGGAAGAACAGCCCTGTGGAAATCCAAGCTTTGGGAGGTCGGATTCTCAGCAAGTTGTTGCCTTTGCTTCTCAGCAGATACTTCAAAAAGTGGTACCAGACTTTCAATCTTTCCTGCTCCACCTTAAGGCTCATCCCAATCTCTGGAAAAAATGCAGCAAACTTGGGATATTCAGCTCTGTGTCCCTTCCAAACCCTTCTCAGGCACACCTTTAATAACTCTGGGTTTCTGGGTACCTATTTCATGCCTGAGCTTTTCTCATCTTGGAATATTCTCAGGCTGAGCGACTTTCCGTGGTGAGGAGTCCCACGAGCTCATTAGGCCACACACAAAAAATTTATTTTCATTTATCAGCTTGAATTTTCTGCCTTTATGGGAAAGCAGGGTTATTTATTAGGGGAAAGAAATAACTCCAGGGCTTTCTGTAGTTACGGCTTCTAAACTCACCTTCTGGCTGAGAGAAAGCAACAATTAAAGCTGGCTCGGAGTTCCATCACTGCTTAGACATGATAGATATGCAATTTCGTAGTTTTCATTATAGAAAATAGGCAGCAAAGTACATCAATAAACTATCTAATGTGAGGGGAGACTGATAAAAGCCTGCTATTAGGTTCATTAGTGCTCATCAGGAGGGAAGCAGCGACGGGGGCTCGTTGGTAACTCCCAGTTAAAGGAGCTCTTTCTCAGGGTGAATGATTTTCAGGGGTGTGGGAGCACTGAAAAGAAACTGAGAGCAAATGTCAAACCTGCCTCATTCCTTGAGCATTGCCACTAAAGGAAGGGAAAAAACCCTCAAATGAGATCATAGAATGAATATTTTCATTAGTTATGAGGGCAGAGGAGAGCCCTTAATGGCAGCAGATGAGGTGGTGAAGGGACAGAGAGGAGGGAAGGGCTGGGGGAATATTTCCAGTGGGAATGTGATGGACACTGGTTTATAACTGTGGCATTTCCCAGTATGTCTCATGGGGGAGAAAATGGGAGAGGTGGAGGAAAACCTGGGACCTCCTGGCACACAGGGGAAAGGAGAGAGCAGGGAAACAACCCCTGTAGGTGCAAGGAGGTCTCTTTGGGGAGGATCCAACCCAACAAATTCCTTGTCATCTTAAAATCCCAGAACCTGGTGAACTTGGTCCCAGCTCCTGAATTGGTCACAGGAAATAACTGTGGGGGCTGACCATGCCAAAGGAATTTGGAATTGCAGGGGAAGGAAGGAAGCATGGATCTCTCCCGGAGTCACAAAGGCAAAGTTGGGGAAATCCAGGAAATTTGTTAGGAACTTGCTGGAAAACTCAGGGACCTGAAAGTTAAGGAGGGAGCCTGGAAGTTGGTTGACAGGGAAAATCTGATGCAAAAAAATCCCAGCTGTGGCAGGGTGACTAAACATATCTGAGCAGTAAGGTGGGAACCTTCCAGGAAGGAGAAAGGATCAGGAAGGGTGGAAAAAAGACTGATCAGCAAAAAAAGCTGTGACACAGAGGTCGGGAAACGTGGAGAGAATGAAAATGGGGAAATTCCAACTTCACTGGAACTCACCAAGTATATTAAAACCTCTGACAAAAGGCTGTCCCCAGAGCCTCATTTCTGCCTTGTTCTCTCCTTGTGTAGCTGAAGATTGGAGCTGATCTGGGCAGGAGTGAACTGAAAGGAATGTGTTCCCAGGGATTGGGCTGCAGGCTGGGATGGAGGCAGAGGAGCTGCAGGAACAGAGAGGAGCTGGATGCAGAAGGCAATGTTAGCTGGTGGGATGAGGGTGAGAGAGGAGAGTGAGACAGCAGGAACAGCCTCCATCCCTAATCCTGAGATCCTTCCAGGGGTTTTCCATGTCTCCTGCCAGGGGCTGGATGTGCAGCTGGTGGGGATGTCACCCAGTGGAAGAGCAAAGGCAGTGCCTGAGGGTATGGGAGGGACCAGCAGTGAGAGCAGCAGGTGAGATGTTCTGAGTGCAGCTGTGCAGGAAACTGTGCAACAGGGCTGGCAGGAAAAACTGGAGAGTTCCAGGAAACCTGTGGAAAATGGGGGGGAAACTAGAACAGGGTTTCTGCTCAAACCAGGAGGCCTTCTAAGGAGATCAAAGCAAGGTGGGCACTGGGAAATCACATGGTGGTTATTGACAGGGAAGGAGACTCCGACAGGACTCTGAGAAAATACTGGGAGCGTTGGGATTGTTCAGTCTGGAGAAGAGAAGGCTTTGGGGTGACCTATTTGTGGCCTTCCAGGACCTGAAAGGAACTACAAGAAAGATGTAGAGGGGCTATTTCCAAGGGCCTGGAGTGAGAGGACAAGGGGGAATTGCTTCAAACTGGCAGAAAATAGGGTTAGGTGAGATATTGGGAAGGAATCCTTCCCTGGGAGGGTGGGGAGGCCCTGGCACAGGTTGCCCAGAGACCCCTGGATCCCTGGAAGTGTCCAAGGCCAGGTTGGATGTGGCTTGGAGCAACCTGGGATAGTGGAAGGTGTCCCTGCCCATGGCAGGGGGTGGTACTGGATGGGCTTTAAGGTCCTTTCCAACCCAAACCATTCCATGGTACTGTGAAGCCCCCCAAGGTCAGGGATCCCCCGCTGGGGGTGGTGACCAGCCCAACACTGCTCACTCACTGTTCCTCCTCAAGGCACACTCTGAGCTCTCTGTTTTTAGGGACAGCTGCTGGATCCTGCACAACCACCACCAGCCTGGTGGACACAAGCCTTTGGTACCTCTCCATGATGCCCAAAGGAATGTCAATTCCAGGGGCATCACCTTTCCTGACAGCACAAGGTTTGAAATCAAAGCGAGACTTCCTTTGGAGCACCTTGGAAAGACAGAGGAGCCTCTTCCCTGTGCTTCCACACGGCCCCAGCAGGGCTCCAGGGGGTCTGCTCCAACCCTCAGCCCTGCCATCCTTCTTGGCAAATGGCCCTGCAGCTCTGTTTGCCCATGCCATGGGTCAGAGGATGGCCCTGCCTTGCTCTGTTCATGTCATCTGGCACCACCGCTGGTGGGTTTGGAGCTGGTGGGAAGGACAGATGTTGGCAGGGGCAAAGCAGCAGCTCAAAAAGCACCCAGAGCTCAGCCAGCCTGCAGGATCCTCCCTGTGCTCTGGACAAATATTGACAGGGGCCAACTCCACCAGCTTCCTTTCCTAAGAGATGCTCCACCATCGAACACGAGCGGGGACAAACTGGAGCAATTACTCACCACGTTACTAATCACTCCATTGCCCTCCCCCTGCTATTGATTTTGGAAACATTGTTTGAAAAGAGGAAAAAAAGGGAAAAAAACCCCAACCCTTCATTGCCTGTAATACCTAAATGGCAATTTAATCCCCCTTCCATCCACCATCCCCTCGCTGCATTTATTTTCCAGACAGATCTTGATTGTTTTGTTTACTGCTTACTGTGTTTATGATTATTTTAATAGCGAGTGTTGCACGATACATTTTGTATGAAGGTCACTGCTCAGATATTCTCCATAGATGCTTGATTTGAGCAGCACTGATTCCTAATGAATTCACACCAGCCTCTTGCAGGGGGTTCTCTCCATTTCCAGACGGGGGTCCCGCTGTAATCCCACATTAGCAATGTGCTGAATAAATAACATTATCTGCTGTGGAATTGAGCTGCAGACAGTGTAAAGGCCACTGGGAAGTTGCTGAGGCTGATCATTCCAGGCAGAGGTTAATGCAGTGCCAATAAACAGGCCAGCAGTGCTGCTGGAGCAGTTGGCTCACCAGAAGCCCGAGACGGGGTAAATGGAAGATGTCAGGAATCCTTGTGCGTGCCCCAGGCAGTTCCTGAACAAGCTCTGAGACACCAAACGTCACTAACAGAGAATTTGCCTTTCTTAAGTGGCCCTTTCTCCCCAGCTCTCGCTCTCAGCCTGCTGAACTCATCAGGATTTGCTCTGGTGAGCTGAGCCGTGACCGCTGTTGGCGAATCCTCCTCGCTGCTCCCCACGTTCCCCTTCTGCTGCTCCATATTCATGAGACAAGCCTTGTTTTGTCTCCTTGACCTCCTAGGGGTCGGGTCCCCTCCTGGCTCTGCTCTGAGCTCGTGGTGAGGGGGGTTGCAGGTTCTGCTTGGCAGGAATATTCCTTCCATGGGCTGAAAATCCACTTGTATTCTCCAGATAAGGTGTGGTGAGCACTGGGGAGCAGCTCTGCCCCAGCTGGGAAGGGAATGGCTGCTAAACAACCATCCAACCTGCCCCCATGGGAGTTTCAATGGATTTTCTGAGCACCTGCACCAACCAGGGAGAGGGAGAAAGGCTGTACCAGCACAGTCATCCCTCTAGACCTCGGCAGACCACAGAGTGTTGGGGTGAAGGATCCACTTCCATGTGAGTTAATTTGGGAGCCAGGGAATTCTCCCCACAAACACTCCCTCAGGCTCCAGCTCAGGGGATTTGTTGTCTGTCTGTAGAATCCTGGAATCACTAAGTTTGGAAAAGCCCTCTGAGCTCATCAAGTCCAACCATTCACCAGCACCTCCAAGGCCACCACTAACCCATGTCCCCAAGTGCCTCATCTATATGTCTTTTAAATTCCTTCACCACCATCCTTTCCATGAAGATATTCTCCCTAATATCCAACCTAGACCGGCCTTGGCACAACTAGAGGCCGTTGCCTCTTGTCCTGGGGTTTCTCTGTATCCATGGATTTTTCCTCCCTGGTCTTGTCTACTCTGCCCTTGATCCCAAGTGGGCTCTCAGCCCTCACCATATCCTTTGGCACAGGCAGCACCCAGGGAATGGATGGAACCCATCCAGGGAAACTCAGCTCCTTCTCTTTGTCTGAGCTGCTTTGTGTTCCCATCCCTTCAGATCCTCTTATTCTTGTACAGGAAGAAAGGATTATCCAGGGATACCAATGGATTTGTGGCTCAGGTTGCTGTGGAAAGCTGTGCTTGCTCTGCTCCAGCTCTCCTGCTCCTTACTCCAGAGAATGGGATGGGAAGGGCCCTGATGGTCTCTCAGGTGTATTCACCTTCAAGCCTTGGCTGAAACATCTGGATCCAAACCATCTTTGGACACTTTGGGATGCTTTTCCAACTTCCTTTCTTCCTGGGAAGTGGACACTGAAGAGCTCTGGGCTTGGTTCCCATCTCCTGGTTGTGATTAGATGCTCAACAGCTCAGCCTTGGCAGAGGAAGGGATCCCTCCAGCTCCCCCCCCAGCTATTATTGTTTAGTTTGGAATGGTCTGGGATCCATTAGCATGAGGCAAAAAAAAATAAATCACAGATAATAAAAAAAACACAGCTCCTAATGATTTTTTCCTCAGTCTGGCTTCTATTTCAACAAAACACAAGCAGAACTCTCCTTCCAAATGTTCCTGGAGAACAGACAGACCCAAATGTTTGACTCCACTCCACAGGCCTTGTGCTTTCATCTCAGGACATCAGGAGACACCACATTTATCTCTGCATTCCTCATCTTCCATCCCCACCACTGCTGGTACCTGGGGCCATACCTGGAGGGGTTTTTCCCTCTTTAGGAATGTTTTTGGTCATGTTTTCCTCTTCTGCTGGTCCATCCCAGAGCTCTGGGAGCATTTCATGGTTCATTGTCTCCAGGAAGGGATTTCTCATGTAAATGCTCAGCGATGCAGCCACTGAAGTGGAAATGGGAATTACAAACAAAGGGAAAGGAGCTGGGAAAACAAAGCCCTGATTTACCTCGGCCACACAAATGTTTGTCCTTCCCTGCAAGGCAGTCCAAGTGCGTGGCCAGGAAGGTTGGCAGGGATCCTTCCCCGTCACAAGGAGAAGATGTCCACAGGTACAACCAGGAATAAAAAGCCATTCCAGGGACTATCCAGGAACTCTGGATACCAAAACTGGTGCTTTCTAATTTTCTTAGTGGACAGTAGAAGCACTCAGAGTGCGAACAGCTCTGCCACACAGCCCTGTTTGCCCATGTCTGGGGAAGTGGAGCCCAGCATTCGTGGGCAAGGAGGTCCCTCCTGCCTTCGGAATCCCATCCAGGAGCCAGAAGCAGCCTCACCTGTCAGTTTTGCCAGTCCCAACACCTCACCTCCTCCATTTTCCTCCTCTAAAACCAAATCATGACTTGTCCAGGCTTCCTCAGCCCTCCTGGGCTCTTTGGCCCAGGAACTGTCCCCATCTGGCATTTAACCCTGGAAGGGGAATCCTTTCCCACTGTCCTGAGCTGGTGGTGAGGACAGGCTGGCTCCACCTCCCAGTCATTCCCAGAGAGACTCCTCCTCTCTCCAGAGGGTACAGGGGGGTCCAACTCCAGAAGACAGCTACAGGAAGACTTTGTGACTGAACTCCTGGTTAAATAGCAAGGAGGGCTCTGGAGACAGCTCCAGTCCTGGAAGGGAACCAGGTCATTTCTCACACCCTTTCTACAGGCAGGGCTGGGATCTGGAGCCTGAGGGCTGCAAATATTAAGGCTGATGCTTGGTGTGCTACAGCTCCTCCTCCCAACTCCCCACCTCCCAAAAAACCACGTGCAGCCCTTGGTGTGACACAAGGGGTTGGTTGGGCAGGGCTGGGGAGCATCTCCTGGGGAGCTGGGTCAGGTTTTGATGCTCTCTGCTGCAGGACCAACAAGAAGGAGGGACCAGAATCTGCTCCCAGAACATCCAGGTCTGGAAAATCACTTCATGAGGTGAAGCTTGAGGAACCCAGCTCAGCTCCACTGATACAGGTGAAAAGGAGGGTCCATTAAATTATGCAGGTGCAGGGTGCTTGGTCAGGGCTTTTGTCTTCCATGCCATAAATTAAAGAATATGTTGG
Source organism: Corapipo altera (assembly GCF_003945725.1). Taxonomy (NCBI): domain Eukaryota; kingdom Metazoa; phylum Chordata; class Aves; order Passeriformes; family Pipridae; genus Corapipo; species Corapipo altera. The sequence goes on from NW_020884902.1 coordinate 9,184,665, forward strand.
TAACATCCTTCTCTCTCCTGTCCTTGTCTGTAACAGATGCCTTCTGTCTTTAGGTTGGAAATACTAGCAATAATTCATATTTTGGCTTTCTGCAGATATCTGGGTGACCTTTAGCAGCCTGTGATATATAGAAAAGCTGATTACGTGTTCCTTGGTTTCATAGGAGGGATCAATATGAACAAGATTATGAAAAAATACAGTTTCATTTGGTTTAAACACACTCTGACAGCGGCTTCTTCGAGAAACTCTTGTACCTCCAGCACTTGGAATAGGGATTGGAGAACTGGGGGGGAGTCACTTTGCTGTCACAAACAGGGCTTTGGACACAGCTGTAGAACTTCTGCTCAGATTTGTCCAACCCATAAACATCTGAAGATCTTCATTCTTTCAGTGCTTGGTTGGAGAGAAGGAGCTGAGGCCCCTGAGAGCAGATCTGAGCACACAGGAGGGTGCTCCTGCAGCCCTGGGTGCAGGTTGTCCTCCCCCACGGTGGTTCCTGTGTTAAACCTCCTCACTGCATTTCTCTGTGCCCTTCCTCTTGGAGCAGCTTGTTGGGATGGCTCTCCCTCCTCTCCACCAGCAGCATTTTCTGTGGGAATTCAGGTTTGGGCAGGAGAAGCCTCATTGCCAAGCTCTGGGTTAAGTGCAAGTGTTGGGGAACAAACCAGGACAGGCTCTGGGTGGGTGAGTGGGTTTGTGCTCCCCCTCCAGACCCCATGGGGGCTGCTGTGACTGGGGATCCAACCCTGGGGCAGGACCAAGAGAGGATCTGCCCCTGACCTTCTGTCACACAGTTCTCTGAAGGTGCCCGTGTTCTCCTGGGCTGCTCTGACGTTGTGTCTTTGCTCACAGATCAGGCCCAGCCCTCCTGCCTCAGGTGGGATCAGGACAGAGCCTGATTTCCCTCTGGGAATGCTCTGTCAGCTGGAAGTGGGAATGTTTGCTGTCTTCTGCAGGCTGAGGGGTCTCTGAGGGCATCATGGGTCAGGAACTGGCTGGAGGGCCGGGCCCAGAGAGTGGTGGTGAATGGAGCTGCATCCAGTTGGCAGCTGGTCACTAGTGGTGTCCCCAGGGATCAGTGTTGGGCCTAGTCCTGTTTAATATCTTTATTGATGATTTAGATGAGGGGATTGAGTCCATCATCAGCAAATTTGCAGATGACACCAAGCTGGGGGGTGTGTGGATCAGCTGGAAGGCAGGAAGGCTCTGCAGAGGGACCTGGAGAGGTTGGAGAGTTGGGCTGATTCCAACGGGATGAAGTTCAACCATGCCAAGTGCTGGGTCCTGCACTTTGGCCACAACAACCCCCTGCAGCCCCACGGGCTGGGGACAGAGTGGCTGGAGAGCAGCCAGGCAGAAAGGGACCTGGGAGTGTGGATTGACAGGAAGCTGAACAGGAGCCAGAGTGTGCCCAGGTGGCCAAGAAGGCCAAGAAGTGATTCTTCCCCTGGACTCAGCACTGGTGAGGCCACCCCTGGAGTGCTGTGTCCAGTTCTGGGCCCTCAGTTCAGGAAGGACATGGAGGGGCTGGAGCAGGTGCAGAGAAGAGCAGCGAGGCTGGGGAAGGGACTGGAGCACAAGTCCTATGAGGAGAGGCTGAGGGAGCTGGGGCTGTTCAGCCTGGAGAAGAGGAGGCTCAGGGGAGACCTCCTCACTCTCTACAACTCCCTGACAGGAGGGGGGAGCCAGGTGGGGGTTGGTCTCTTTTCCCAGGCAACTCTCAGCAAGACAAGAGGGCTCGGTCTGAAGCTGTGCTAGGGCAGGTTTAGGTTGGATATTAGAAAGAATTTCTTTACAGAGTGAGTGATCAGGCATTGGAATGGGCTGCCCAGGGAAGTGGTGGATTCTCCGTCCCTGGAGGTTTTTAAGAAGAGACTGGATGTGGCATCAGTGCCATGGGCTGGGAACCACAGTGGTAGTGGATCTGGGGTTGGACTTGATGATCTCAGAGGTCCCTTCCAACCCAGCTGATTGTCTGATTCTATGATTCTGTGAACACACTGCAGTCCATCTCCAGAGGAAATCCCCTCTCCCAGACCCTCCTGCTGCAGGTTTGGATGTGACTCCCATCTCAGCCCTTGGTCTCTGGAGCTTTGGGAGAAAGACCAAGCCAAGCTGTGTTGCTGCGAGGGCTTCATGACACCTCCAAAATAATGCCCTGCAGAGCCCCCTGGGAGGACAAGGACACTGAATGAGCCCTCACAGTGTCCCCACCTGGGCAGATGAGCAGGGCAGCACAGCTCAAACCCTGGCACTGGATGTTCAATAACAGAGAGAAGTCCAAGAGTTATCCCAAGAGACTTCAGGGCCCTGGGATGATTTGTGGAGGGACCAGGAACACAAGTAGTGATTTTCTTGATTCTTCCAGTAATGAGGAATAGTACTGATAGGAAGAGGCAGATCCATCAGGTCAGTGAGTGGCTACGAGTTGGTTTAATTCTGTTTGTTTTTTTTTTCCATGGGATGATCTACTCCACACCTGGTCTGCTGACACCTGGTGGGATGCACCTTCCTCAGTGGGGAGAAAGCCAGCAGGGCTTGTTGGCAGAGCTTTAAACTGGCTTGGAAGGGGGAAGGGACAAACCCAGGCTGGCCAGTGATGCTGTGCCAAAACCTGGGGACACCAGCACTGGTGGGATCCCTCAATCTGCCTCGTGAGGGGTCCTGGGGTACAATGGACCACACCTGGAACATTTCTACCCCAACACTGCAGTGTGAGGGACAGACAGGAGCTCCAAGCTTTGGCCCAGCCCCAGAGATTTGACATCCCTGGCAGAAGAGAACCCTGGTGGGATGAGCCCTGTGCCTGGAGATCCCAACAAACCATGTGGGTGTCATTGTGGGAGTCTCCTCTGGACCTCCCAGCCAGAGGGATGGGGCTGAGGAATTATCCTTGGAGGAACTAAGGGACAATACCAAGTCAACTGTCCTTATCCTTGGGGGGGATTCAACCTGCCAGGAATTAACTGGGAGCATCACACAGCTGGTACAACCCCGGGCAGCAGGTTCCTAAAAACCTGGATGACAATTTATGGAACAGGTCCTTGGGGAGCCGACTTGGGAAGTGTCCTCCTTGTGGGTCCCTTCCAACTCAGCATGTTCTGGGATTCAGGGATGCTGGGATTCTGGGATCAGCCCTTCTGTGCCCACAGGAATCCTCCTCCACAGGGATGATGATCCCTGCTGTCTAATGTCTTCAGATCTTTCTTACATAGTGGTGACCAACTCTGTGTTCCTGATGCACAAATTTTTTGTGCTTATGATGAAAGTTTTTTTCTTTTGTAACAGGTGCAAAAAACCTGAGAGAAATGAGGCACTTGTAGATTTTTTTTCCTAAGGGAGCTTTTTAGTCCAGAAGAAAACACAAAGTCCAAATACCTCCTGCTTGGAAAATATTACTTTATAAACGTTATATTACTTTAAAGACTTGAACAAACTGTTTTGATTCAATACTAGTTAATCGAAGGCACGAGGAAAAACTTGATGCTGCTTAAACTTGGAGTCAGAACTAACGGATTTCTAAGACTGCTCTCACTCTGAACTTTTTTTCTCTTATCCCAGTTATTATAGTAGGAAGGACACCTACTCAGATACAGCCTGGTTGTATTTTCAGGCTGTCTCTGGTAGTAGACACAAGATGTGTTGTCACTGGGGGGTGGTGGCACTCCCAGCTCCATGAGGAATTTCCCAGCTCCTGCAGTTTTTTTCTGGAAAGGGGGGTGACCACAACCACTGGCAGCACCACACAGTGCTCCTGCTGTCCCATCATGGCCCAGAAAACCTCCAGAGCTTCACAGGATCACAGAATGGTTTAGGTTGGAAGGGAAATTAAGGATCATCTCACTCCACCCCCTCCATGGGCAGGGACACCTTCCACTAACCCAGGTTGCTCCAAGCCCCATCCAACCTGGCCTTGGACACTTCCAGGGATCCAGGGGCAGCCACAGCTTCTCTGGGCAACCTGTACCAGGGCCTCCCCACTCTCACAGGGAGGAATTCCTTCCCAATATCCCACATAACCCTGCCCTCTGGCAGTTTGAAGCCATTCCCCTTGTCCTGTCACTCCAATTCCTGATGAAAATTTGACAATCCTACAATTCAGCCCCGAGCCTGGTCCCCTGGGCTGATGGAGCAGCTCCAGGGCTGATGGAGCAGCTCCAGGCCTGCCCAACACATGGAGCTTCAGCCTGACCTGTCCTCCCCAGGGACACCTGGCTCAGTTCTCCCCAGGAACTGTCCCCACCCCTCAGTGGGACAGTCTGACCTGATCTCCATGGCACTCCCATTTCAGGGCATCCTCTGTGGGTTTAAATAAACTTGCCAAATCCTCCTGGTTCCTACCCTAAGGAATGTGCAGCTCTGCCTGCAGGAACATGAGCACATAATGCACTGAAATCAGTGTTTGGAGTCAATGTTGGGCTGTTCCTGGGAAAGCTGATTGTTGCTCTGAAATCCTACATTTGGGTCATTAGGAGTGTGTGGATATGACTTTACTCCTATTCCAGATCCTGCACTTTGATTGAAATGTTTTGCCATCGTTTCAGTTGGATCCATTAAAAGCAAATCCATCCCAGTCGTATTTCTTCACAAAGGGCCATCATTGAAAACAGGAGGATGCAGGAAATCCAAATCCATCATCCTGTCCACAGGAATGACAAATCCAACAAGTGGGAGGGCTGGACTAAATGATCTTTAAGGTCTCTTCCACCCAAACCATTCCAGGATTCCATGAAGTTTATCCAGGATTCCAGTCTCTGCCACATGGCTCTAACAGAGGTTGTGCAGACAACTGGAGGGGTTTTTTTGGTAAGCCTCATGCCAAGCACCTCAGTTCTCTTCTGAAAGTAATTTGTAGCATTTTTAAAGGGCATCAGATATTAGAATTGTGCTGTGGGGACTGTGGGGTCCAGCAGTGCAGCAGCTCAGCCCCTCCTTGCACCCCCACCTTGGCCTCTGAGAACCACGTCCTTCACCCCCTGCCAACACCATCCTTGTCTTCCTTGAGTGCTCCCACTGCCTCTCCCCAATTCCAGGCAGGTTTCTGCTGAACCTGAACTTTCCCAATCTTTGGCTCTACTATTTGCTGTGGATTCTGGCCTGGAGCCCAGAACTGGCCATTTCCCTGCAGTGCTCTGCACAGTGGACCAGGGCTGGTGGAGTTATCCCTGCGATCCCAACCCAGCTCTGAGGGATCAGGGGTGGGGAATGAGGCAGAACTGGGAGCTGGCCCAGCTTTGGGTTGATCTGCAGGCAGAGGAGGGTCTTGGATGGAGGGTCTCAGCTGCCCACAGAGGTGCCCAGGGTCATTTCAAGGAATATCCACCTTGGGCTGCTGAAAGTCATTTCAGGAAGCTCTTCCATGTGAGGATTCATGTGCTCTTTAACATGGAGAACTGAACACCCAGAGACATTTCCAGTAGGTTTCAAAAGGAGCTTTGTGCCCAGGAGGTGCTGTCCCACCTCCTGGAGGTCCTGTCCCACCTCCTGGAGGTCCTGTCCCACCTTTTAGAGATTCTGTCCCACCTCCTGGGTGTCCTGTCCCACCTCCTGGGCATCCTATCCCACCTCCTGGAGGTCCTGTCCCACCTTTTGGAGATTTTGTCCCACCTCCTGACTGCCCTGTCCTACTCCCTGGAGGTCCTGTCCCACCTTCTGGAGATCCTATCCCACCTCCTGGGTGTCCTGTCCCATGTCCTGGGGGTCCTGTCCCACCTCCTGGGGGTCATGTCCCACCTCCTGGGGGTCATGTCCCACCTCCTGGGCATCCTGTCCCACCTCCTGGCTGTCCTGTCCCACCTCCTGAGCATCCTATCCCACCTCCTGGCTGTCCTGTCCCACCTCCTGAGCGTCCTGTCCCACCTCCTGGACATCTTGTCCCACCTCCTGGCTGTCCTGTCCCACCTCCTGGGGGTCCTATCCCATGTCCTGAGGGTCCTGTCTCACCTCCTGGGGTCCTCTCTCACTCCTCACGTGCTCACAGGCATCGCTGGAGAACTTTTCCTGCCCGTCCTTTCCCAGCCGTCCTTTCCTTTGCCCACCTTCCTGCAAGAATTCCAGGCACTCCTGAGCCGCTGAAATCCAGGCAAAGCCATTTCCCAGCTGGAATGGGGCACAGGAATGCAGTTGGTGCCGAGTGTTTGTGCCGTGGCTCCGAGCCAAAGGCAATCAGCAGCCGACATGAATGTCCCCTGCTCTGCACTCACCCGTGAGCAAATGGCACTGCTTGTCCTGTGGGTTAAGGAATGGCACTTCAGGCTGTCAGGTCGTGCTCAAGTTTGCTGATTGAAGGGCTTTGGGGCTGTGCTATTACAAAAACTGTGGTGGAAAAAAACCCTCTTAATCCCTGTTTTATGAGGCACGAGCCGGAAAAAAAAAAAAAAAGGCAAAGCCATCAATTTCTGGAGAAGTAGCAGAATCAGCAGCTCCGGCGACAGGAACGCATTTGTACCCTCCAGTTTGAGCAAAGTCAAAGTGGAAACTACAAATAAAGGTGTTTATGAACTTCTGAGGGCTCCTACGAGTGATCTTGGGCTACCACCAGCCCCAGAATATCGTCTCAGTGGGGGGGGGGGGGGGTTTGCCCTTCTGCTGCAGCCCCGTTTCTCTCTCTGTCTGTTTTCCTTCTTTCCCATTTTTAACCCAGTGATGTGGTTTCATGCTGTCATTTTTCCAGGGCTGTTTGCTGCTGGAGTTGCCGTGTCCTGTGGGGAGGGACAGGGGAGAGGCCAAGGGATGAGCCCAAACTCACCACCAGAACTGCAGGGAATTCATTTGAACTGCAGGGTGAGAAGCAGCTCTGCCTGTTGAACAGACTCCAGCCCTTATCCCATTCCTAATGTATCCCTAAAACACTGACACTCCCTGTGACCACTGACCTGTGGGATGAGGGGCTGAGCTGGACCCACTGAATTAACCACGGGCAAGACTCCAAACATGTGGAGATTTGTTTTGCCTCCGAGCAGAAGCTCTTCTGGTGCTTTGATAAAGGACTCTGGGCAGTGTTTGAGGTCCCTGTCCCCTCCTCCTGCCCTCCCCAGGCCCCTCTGACCTGTTGACTTCTGCTTTGGGGTCTTTTCCCACCCCAGCCCAGCACCATCTGTTCAAACCCCTGTAACTCTTCAGCTTTCACAGGAATAAAGCTTAAGGGATCAGTCTGAATGAACATATTAACAACTCAGCCAACTTTAACCTCAGCTGCTGGAAGAAAAGGGTCTCCAAAATACTAAACCTCCTAAAAAAATCAATGGGAGAAAGGAGAAAGTGGCACCTGAGCAATACCCCCATAGGGAGGGGGAACTCAGGCCGTTTAACCCCCACCTCCTCTACCTAAAGCAATCCAGGGCATTCAGACGTGGCTGAGATATAGAAAACAAGCCACTCCTGAAGGAAACCCATTTTTTTTCTCAAGTCATGACGGGGCACAAGAGGCAAATACATCCACAAATGCCTGGGCAAAGCTGTGTGGGAAATCAGCGAGCAAACGGGAAAGCAGAGTGAAAAATGGAGCCAGGAAATAAACTTTTTAAAGCTGGGGGCATTATTTCAAGCTGCCTCCTAATTTTCTCCAAGCTTTATAGCGTGGCAATGAGCAGCATGGAGGAATGAATCACCTGGTGATGCAGAGAGGCTGAGGAAGAGGAGGCATTTTAGCTGCTTCTATCCTCTAAAGGTTAATTCCTGTGTGTTACCTGGCTTTAATTGCTTCCCTTAGTCTGCAACAAGTCCTCACTGGCAGACATTAAACCCTTTTCCTGCCTTCCAGTGACAAAACAGTGGTTGAAGCCCAGCAGGGTGAGAAAGGAAGATGTGGGTTTGCTTTTAGAAAGGTTTTCTAGCACAGGGTGGGGAATTCCAGCAGCACCCAAAGGGTTGGCAGCAAAGATCGGGAGGGGAGGAAATAAATTGAGGAAAGGCTCCCGAAGCTGCTGCTGTTCCTTTTGCTCAGCTCTGGCCCCAGAGGTGGGGGTGGGTTTGTTTCTGCTCTGGTTTGGTGGCTGTGATGGGGGAGAGCTCCCACTCCAGCCTGGGGACACCGAGAATATTGAAGGTTTCCCACTCTGACACTTCCACGAGCTCCTATTCAAGCTTCTCATGACAAAAATACAATGATTTCCTGTAAAGTGAAAGTCAAAACTGAACTAGGAGCAAAATCAGCCCCGACTGTTTTTACCTCATGGAAATGAAACATTTTGGTCTTGTCAAAACAAAGTGAGAGGGTTGAAACAATCTGTTTTGATCCTTCCCAGTCGAAATCAACACGTTTCCTTCCAAATATTTTGATTTCAGTCCGACTGCGTTTTCCTGTGGGGGAAAAAAAAGCCCACAACACTCGTCTGAGATGTTTCCTACCAGCTCCAGTGAGGAATTTATTACAAGAACCTTGGAGAAGTTTTAGAGGGTGGTGAAGGAGCAACATCAGGTTAGGAACTGGAAATGTTTCTGTTATTGCTGTGTTATGATGGGAAAGGAGGAAAAGGCATCCAGTGCTTTCTGTGTGTTCCCACAGATTGGGAGAGTGACCCTTAGGAAAAGAGGATGATGGTGCTGTCTCATCCTCTTTGACCTTCAGACAGAAAGTGTCCTGAAGAAGCCACTGGACTCTGGGATAATGGGATGAGCAGGAATTTGCAGAGGAAAATGACCTTAATTGCAGAGCAAATGGAGAAGAAGGAACTGGAGGGAGTTGCCACCAAACCCTCCTTAGGAAGAGCAGGAAGGCCTGAAGCAGGAGCTGGAATATCTCCATGCATTCCCTGAGGATGCACGTGCTGCCCAGCCCGGGGGCTCAGGGTTTGGAACCTCAGCTCTGGTTGCAGAGCACCACCTGAGGGAGGGAAAAGCTCCCTGGGACAGGTGTCTGAAGAACTGGCCTCATGGTACCAGGTCAGCGCTGAGCCACAGGGCCACCGCCAGCCCTGCCACTGGGACAGGCTCCACCAAAGCCAAATTGCCATCACCAGATGCAGGGGAAGGTTCTGAGGCCCCTGGCTCTCACCTGAAAGCTGAGGAGCAGCTCTTGTCCCTCAGTCCATCCCCAGCAGCACACCCAGGGCGGGTCAGTGGGCTGGCAATCCATCCAAGGGCTTTGGAAGTGCTCCCAGGGCAGATTCCATGCCCTGCTGCAGCCTCACGTGTAGGAGCCTCTCTCCCCCCTCCATCCTCTCCTGCCTCCCTCTGCTCAGCCCAGAACAAAGGGCAGAGTTGGCTCTGCTTTTCTTTCAGTCCCACTCTCTGACAGCCCAGATGCCTCTGATCCCGAATTCTTGGCACGTGGCTGGATAGTGCACATGGAGCCAGGCATGGACTTCATGACATTCCCACACTGTTATTATCTCTTGATCTCCTGATTGCACAAAGCAGATAATTCCTCTCTGTGTGTGCTCTGCCCTGCCAGGGTCACTCACCACCCCCTCAGGAAACAGGATTTCATCCCAATATTTCCCTACCCAGCAGTGCTGGAGCTGCTCTGGGGGGTCACCCACTTAAACCATCCCCTCGTGGGGGTGTGACAGGGACATTATTACCTCCACAGCAAGGTCAGATCTTTTTCCTGTGTTAATTAATCAGTGAAATTAAATAGTTTGTTCAGCTAATGCCAGTCCCTGGGAAAGCAAGGCCCTCATTAAAATGCAGCAGGAGCCAGGTGAGGTGTGACACGTGCCAGGGAGGTCTGGCAGGGCCTCTCAAGCTCAGCTTTGGCCACTGTGCTCTCTGTCTCAGCCAGGTGTTCCCCTTCAGGGGGGTGGACAGAGCAGCTCCAGGACAGGCAGTGCTGGGAAGGAGCCTTCAAGGTCTCATCCCCAGATGGGGCGGGTCTGTAGAAGGACCCCTGGGGACATCACCAGGCTTTGAATGAGGAAGTGTTGGTTGCTTGAAATCTTTGAATCATGGATTGGTTTGGGTTGGAAGGGACCTTAAAGCCCATCCAGTGCCACCCCTGCCATGGGCAGGGACACCTTCCACTAGCCCAGGTTGCTCCAAGCCCCGTCCAACCTGGCCTTGGACACTTCCAGGGATCCAGGGGCAGCCACAGCTTCTCTGGGCAACCTGTGCCAGGGCCTCTCCACCCTCCTAGGGAAGGATTCCTTCCCAGTATCCCACCTAAATCAAAATGGTGGGTTTAGGTTTGGCAAGGCAGGGCAGGGAGCAGGTCTAGGAGGTACAAACAGCTTTCTTGGCTGGGCTGGGGCTCCCACAGGACTGGGATGCCCTGGGCTGGATGTGGGATCTGCAGGGAAAGCTGGGCTCAGGCAGCCCCCACTGCCAGCAGTGTCTGACAAGATCCATCTTCTCCGGAACAGGGAAAAGAATTAAAAGCCTCCTCTGGTTGGATGGTTCCCTCTCTGAGCTCCATTAACTTTATGGACTAGACTCCACAGAGTGCCAGGGGAGAGGAGCTCTCCTGGAGGCTCTTCCAGCAGGGATGCCCATGGGGGAGGTGATGGAACCAACACCAGGAGGGAGTTTCTGACCTGGACAGACTTTGTGCCCTGATCTGACCTGTCCTACTCCTTCATCCTGTCAAAACACAGGAGCTGCCCCAGCTGATTAAGTCATTCCTCACTAGGAGGGGGGACAAACCCCATCCCTCACCCAGACTCCACATTCTGGGGAGGAGTTTGGCTCTGAGAAGATGTTGGTGCTGGAAATTTCTTATTATCAACTTGCAGGAAAACACAGGGAAAATCTGCTCAGCTGCAGATGTAAAGAAAGCAAAGGGGGAGAGTTTTCCAAATCCATAGGATCCCAGACTGGTTTAGATTGGAAGAGACCTTAAAGACCATTTGGTTCCAGTTTTGTGCCATGGGCAGGGACACCTTCCACTAGCCCAGGTTGCTCCAAGCCCCATCCAACCTGGCCTTGGACGCTTCCAGGGATCCAGGAGCAGCCACAGCTTCTCTGGGCAACCTGTGCCAGGGCCTCCCCACCCTCACAGGGAAGGATTCCTTCCCAATATCCCATCTAACTCTATTTTCTGTCAGTTTGAAGCCATTCCCCCTTGTCCTGTCACTCCAGGCCTTTGGAAATAGTCTCTCTCCATCTTTCCTGTAGCTCCTTCAGGCCCTGCAAGGCCACAATCAGGTCACCCCAAAGCTTCTCCTCTCCAGGCTGAACAATCCCAACTTTCCAGCCTTTCCTCCCAGCAGAGCTGCTCCAGCCCTCTGACCACCTTGGTGCCTCCTCTGGACTCTCTCCAGCAGGTTGGTGTCCAGTGATGTAAATGATGTGTCCCAGTGAATTCCATGTGCAGGAAGATCCAGCTTCCTGTCCTGATCCTGGCTGTGCCTGAGAAGCTCAACAGGTTTCCCAGTATTCCTAGAGAAAGGTGAGAAGGCACCACATTTCCATACCCCCTGTCCAACAGAGCTGCACTGAAGGGCCCCACAGTGAGCTCTGGGACCTGGAGCTGGATGTTCATGGCCTGGGGTTGCAACTGGAGGATATTTAAGGTCCCTTCCAAGCCAAACCACTCTGGGATTCCATGAATCTGCATGGAACGAACTTGCCTTCCTCCACAACACCCCTGCCAACTCCCTGGAATCCCTGGGGTGGAAGGAGACGTTTCCCCCCCCGGGAAGCTGAGCCATGGGCAGAGGGTGCCCATGGGAATCCCAGGACATCAGAGAGGAGCTGCCCTGGGGAGCAGCCAGGCCCTGACTGGCACAGCAGGACGATGCTTCTTCCACTCATATGCTGGAAAGAGAAGCTCAAATAATTCCAACCTGTCAACATTTCCTGAAGGACCCTCAGAGAGAGTTTGTGGGGTAGATGTTGGCCTCCTGTCCTGCCCATGGGGACAAGGGGAGGGCCAGCAAGTGAGGGGAATGGGAGGGACAAGACTGTGAGTGCTGGGGAGGGTTTGACTCCAAAAATGGGCTCTAGCAGACAATTAGAACACTCTCAGCCCAGAGGGGTCACCACGGGGACAGGAAGGGCTGCTCCAGCTGGGCACAGCAGCCTCCAGGCCAAGGGACAGGATGGGACCTCCTCCTCAGAGCCTCTTCTTCAGCAGGAGGAGAGGAAACACTCTGTGTTGCCCCAACCAGCACAGCTTGCACAGCCCATGTGCAACCTCAGCCCCTGCCCACTGGAGCAGCTTCCAGAAGCCTTCAGAGCTGTGGGGCTGGGAATCCAGCTGGAGCTTGGGGTGAAAGGAGTCCTTGTGGGATGGGACAAGCCTGGCCCTGGACAAACCTTCCCTGAGCCTTTCCCTGTTTGTCTGTTCAGGGCTGGCCGTGCCCATGGGACCCAAAAACCAGCTCTGCTTTCTCGGGGGTTTTATAACTCAGCTCTGAATGATGGAGCAAAGTCAGAGATCCACCTCGAGCCAGCGGGATGGAAAACCCTCCCCAGGCTGGGAGAGAACTCCAGGGGGAACAGAACAGGATTTGTCCTTCTCATTTACTCTCAGGCACAGGGTGTGACCCCTGGGGATGGGCCTGTGCAGGGCTAAGGGTTGGACCCTCATGGATCCTCCATGATCCTCGTGGATGCCTTCCAGCTCAGCACATCCTGTGACCCTCACTCTGCTTTCCCAGGATCCCGTTACAACTTCCAATGCTTTCATTTTCAGGGTGTTTTTCCCCAAACTGACTGTTTTGGTTGATTTTTTTTACTCAATCCACGCTCTCCCCAGACCTGCAGGGTTCATTTGTTCCCTTCCCATGCTGAAAACATCAGCGAGAACCCCCAAGCTGAATTTCATGTCACCTTTTGAAGGCAAATCTTCAGCTTGTTGATGTCATGAGGTGTGGGGGGGTTATTGCTCTGCAGTGAACTGTCCTGATGGTTCAGATATGGCCCATTTTATTGGGAATTTTCAGCTGTTCTTCAGAGATTCCAATCTCCTCTCTCTGCACCACAAGGTTACTGCAGAGTGGCTGCATCCCTCAGAGTTAGATAACAATTACTGGCAGATATAAATAGCCATTTTCACCAGCAATATTGTTTAGTGTGCTAAAAGCTGCTTTAATTTGCTGCTTCAATTTAAAGTGAATTCCTGTCATGCACAGAGCAAAATAGATCAATTATATTACTACTAATTATTGTTATTATTTTCAACTGTGCTTCTCAAGCAGATTTAACAAATTTGTCAATCCAGCTCGTTCACCTTCTTGAAACCAAACCAGGCAGCCTTGCATGCAAATGAGCCTGGATTTTTAATGAGCAACAACGATAATTGCAACTCTTTTGTAATTATCTCACCCCAGACAGTCACGATTTATCATTTCTAGGCCTAAAGGCTCCAACATCTTCATCTTCCCCGAGTATCCATACATAGTCCTGTACATTAAGAGCCAAAAAATGGCATTTTGCAGCAATCCTTCCTGCCAGAGTCAGAATAAATAGGGACAGATATAAATATTTGGGGAGAAAACATATTTAACAACCTGGCCAGAAATTTCGTGCTGGAAAACCCAACTTTTCCAGCAATATTTTGCGACGATATGTTAAAAATATCAGCAAATATCTTCATTTTCCACCCAGCTCTGACAAATAGCCTTTTATATGTGTGTTTTTAGCCCCAAAATAAAAGTTCAAAGCCCATAAACTATGTGACACCTCTCCTGCCTGCCTGTAAGTGCAGCTTTTCTCCATCAGGATTCCTTTATCAGGAGGTCATAAATCACAGCCACTGCCATTAGAGAGGGTGAGTCTGATAGGGCTGTGCCAGGGCAGGTTCCAGCTGAAGGTATTAAATTTATTTACTCTTTTGGCTGCAATAACCCAGCTGAGGTCAAATATATGTACACATAAACCAGGCTCAGAGCTGGAAAAAAAATTCCTAATAAAGCCCTGGCAATGGGTGAGCAGAAATTCTGTCTTTGGGGAGGGGTTTGAGGTCTCTGAGGGGTTTGATTTCCTCTGGAAGTGACCCGGCAAAGCACCGGGGGGGGGGGGGGGGAAGTTAAAGGAGAAGGGAAAAGGGAAAAGCAGAGGCTGTTGTGCAACATGGAAGATGAAGATGAGCATCCCAGGACAGATGGGAGAGGGGAAGGCAGGAAAAGTGAACCTACAGCCCTTTCCAGGCACAGCAGGAATGGGAATCCCACAGAGACCAGGCAAAGGGAAAAGAGAAACAGATTATTTCCTTCTTTGTTCCCAAGCAAAGTTTCTCCAGGAGCCCTGGCCCTGAGCTCCTGCCAAGTGTTTAATTCAACCTGGGAGATGGGCAAGGAAAAGCTTCCAAACGAGCTCAGGGAGACACAGACAGGGAGGGTTGGCCTTTGGGATCATCGGTGGGAAACAGGACTGAGGACACCTGTGGATCAATGGGATTTTTGAGGGATGGGTCCCCACCCTTTCTAACTGGCCCTCACAGCTCACAGACCTGTGGAATGTGGTGAGAAGGACTCTCTGCTCATGTGCTCTGCAGCTTCCCAAGGCTTGGGGTTGGATCCTGCCCCAAAAACCCCGGAGGTGTCCCGGGGAGAGGCCGGGCTGGCAGGGCAGGAATGAGAGGAATGGAGCAGTGCTTTCCCAGCAGGGCACAACAGCCAGCTGGGAGTCCCAAAGGTCTCTGCTGGGACCCCCAAAGATCTCTGCTGGGACCCCCAAAGGTCTCTGCTGGGACCTGAGGGGCTCTGGAGAAGGCGGAGCCATGGGAAAAGGGGAGCATTGCAAGGTGAAGTGTTTGTTGGGCATCACAGAGTCATGGAATGGGTTGGATTGGGAGAGGCCCATCCAGTGCCACCTCCTGCCATGGGCAGGGACACCTTCCACTAGCCCAGGTTGCTCCAGCCTGGCCTTGGACACTCCCAGGGATCCAGGGGCAGCCACAGCTTCTCTGGGCAACCTGTGCCAGGGCCTCCCCCCCTAATTGTAAAAAGCTTCTTCCTCGTATCTAATCTAAATTTGATTTAATCCCTTTTAATTTAAACCCATCACCTCCTCTCCTTGCACCAGGGTGTCCCCCAGGGCACGGAACTGGGCAAGGCCAGAGTCTCCCTGAGGACCCTGCAGTGGGTTTGTGCAGCACATGCAGCTCTGGAAAGACCTTTTCTCCAAGGATGCTGCAGGAAAAGAGAGTCCTAAGTCCTTTCACTAATCTGTTTTACTGCTCCCTGCTCTCCAGGCAGAGCCACCTTGCTCAGATGTACCAATAAACCCCAGCTTTAACCCTGTGGGGTGCCCTGGGAGGAAGGGAAAGCTGCTCTGCCACGTGGCCCAGGTGGCTCCACATCCTGGTTCATGGTACTGAATTCCTTGGCTTCAGGACATCCAACAGGGAAGAGCTGGAGAAGGAACTCCCAGGGCTGAGCTGCAGCAGGGAAATGACACCTGGAGTCAGTGTTGGAAAAAGCAAAGGACAGCACGTGGGTGGGGAAACAACAGTCTGGGCACTCCCCAGGGAAGGAGCGAAATGATCTGTTCCTTGGGAATGAGCCCTGGGAGTGGGAATATGCCCTGGGAGTGGGAATGAGTCCTGGGAGCAGGTGCTGTCAGCAAAGGAGCTCAGGGGAGGGGAGAGGGTGCAGGGCTCCTGTGTCAGGAGCTCTGTCACCTCAGGATGGTGCCACTTCAGAGGATGTCACTGAGCCAGGGAAAATTCCCAAGGGAAGCACAGAGGGGAAGCAGCATCTACCCCAGCCCAGGGGGTTTGGTGGGAGCATAGGCTGTGGGACTGGGAGGAATCCCTCACCTCCTGAGGGATGGGCAGGTGCTCCTGCCCTCACCTCCCATCTCCTTTAATCACAAATCTGAAGCCATCAGAGAGCATCCAAAGGAGGTTCACAGAGATGGGGAAGGGCCTTGATTTGGAGCTGTGTGAAGACACTGAGGGCACTTGGTGTGTTCAGCTGGAGTAGAGGAGGCTGAGGGGAGACCTCACTGCAGTTCCAACTGCCTGAGCAGGAGCAGAGGAGGGGCAGGGACTGAGCTCTGCTCTGGGGGACCAGGGACAGCACCCAGGGAATGGCTGGAGCTGTGTCAGGGCAGGGTCAGGTTGGATCTCAGGCAAAGGTTCTTCCCCCAGAGGGTGGTTGGCACTGCCCAGGCTCCCCAGGGCAGTGGGCACAGCCCCAAGGCTGCCAGAGCTCCAGGAGGGTTTGGCTGATCCTCTGGGGCACAGGGGGTGACTGTTGGGGCTGTTCCTGTGCAGGGCTGAGGGTTGGGCTGGATGGTCCTGGTGGGGCCCTCCCAGCTCAGATGTTCTGTGACATTTCCCCAGGGCATTTATGAGCTGCAAACCCTCTGATTTGTCACCCAGGCCAACAACCACCATCACCCCTCCTTCCAGGGAGGCTCCAAAGGAATTTTCTCCTTGTGTTCAGACAACACCCAACCAGGTTGTGCCCATGCCGTGACCCAGAGGGCGATGCCTGCTGCCAGATGTGAAGGTGTGGAGGTGCTGGAGCTGGGCAGGGTGCCAGGGGAGCACTGGGATGCAGAGCCCCGGGCACAGGATGAGTGCAGGCAGTGTTTCGCTCCAGCAGATTGCCAATTTTACACAGCTCCATCTCTCAAAACCCATGTAATGAAGAGAAGATGTTTAAAGCAACAAAAATAGGGAGAATGTAATAAATGCAAAAGAGAATTATGTGGAAAATGCACTGAAGGAGTGTTTTCCTCGCTGGTGAGATGCTCACAGTCTACTTGCTTCATGAATATTTAGAAACAAGAAGGTTGGCTCCAAATGTCAGACTAAATGGACACAGTTTGCCTTTCTATAAATATTCCATTTTGTTCCCAGACAGCAGAATGCAGCAAAGGAACAGCTCAGCCCTCGAAAGCCCCCGTCTCTTGCTCCTCCAAATTGGTTTATTTGGACTGTAAATTCTTCTGGGCTACGTGATAAAGAGACTTTGCTTTCATCTGCCTCGGAGGTTGCCAAATCCCAGGGATAGGTTGGCCTGGAAGATAAAAGGGGGTATTGTTGTAAATACTTCACACTCTTTCTGGAACCAAGAGCAACAACTGCAAATGCTGGAGAGCAGGGAAATCCAGGGGCTGGTGGTATCAGTGTGAGATGAACCCTTTTTATTGGTATCCCGTAAATGAAGATTTTGTCCTCAGAAAAAAACACTCTGAGGACAAAACACACTCGTTCTGAGTGCGATTTGAAGAGGAATTGTAAATCAGATGGAAATGACAACATATTAGTCCTCCTATCCTGCTCCCGAGGGTAAATTTGAGGTCCTCTCCTTCCTAAAGAGGCTGTTTGGGTTTCCTGGCTCTGTTGGGGTTTCCTGGCTGTTTCAGCCAGTCCAGAGGAGCTTTGCTGGTCCAGACTGGAGGAGAAGTTAGGACTGCAATGGGCAGTGGGAGATGGGAAACAACCTCACCTCAGTCACCTCAGCCCAGACAGGGTGGGAGCCTCAGCAGAGGGATCAGCAGGAGGATTCCCCTTCTCTCCCTCAAGGCCATGTGTCTGCTGGCTGTTAATGAGATTTAAAGCCTTCCCTAGCCTCTTCTAGGCCCGGCTGACACCTGGGATCCAATCAAAAAGAGCTCACAATTCATTAGGAATCCCTTATTTGGTGAATTAGGGTCAGTTTTCTCCTGGTTTTCCAATGGCCTGGGAGCAGCACGGTGGTTTTTGGAGCCCTGCCCCTCTGAAGTGCCTGCTGACCAATTCCTGAGGGACATCTTGGCCAAGAGACTGAATTCCCAGGCAGCTGGGGTGAGATTTTCATGTACTAACCCACAGTGGCCTCTCACCATGTCAGTCCTACACTGAACCTGCCCATCCCAAAAACTCCCATCAGGAATTGCTGACTGACAGGTCTTTGCACCAGAAATGTCCCCAACTTGGCTTGGGGCAAAGGTACCCAAGCTGTGGGAGCTGTTGGTGTCCCTGAGAGGTGTTGAGTGTTCCCACCTCCCACTGGGCTTCCTTCTCATCCCGTTTGGATGCTCAACCACTGACTTCAAGGACAACCCTCAAAGGTTGAGGTGGGGGCAAAAAACTCTCAAGTTGTCTCATTTCCCAAGGGTTTCATTGACCAAATCACTGTTGCTCTCCCAACTTGACCAAGATTAAACACCTCAAAACCACAAAAGCAAGACCAGGGGTCGCTTCAGAAAATCTGGGGCCCGGCTTTAGCTCTGACTTAGTGTCAGTCTTCCAGCGAAAACTACATTTTAAGAGTTGCTTTTCTGAGATAGTTCTCAAAAAAAAAAAAAAAAAAAAAAAAGAGTGCACTGACAAATTCCCAGTGAATGAAAATTGGGATTTTGGGATTTTGTCCTATTTATACCTTCAGCAAATCCACAGACAATGTGAATGGATTTGAAATACAAAAAGGGACGTATTAGGCAGACTAGTGAGAGGTGGTTACATCTCCTTCATACACAGTCTGCAGTAATCCAGCCAAAATATTTCAGAACTAATTACTCTACAGCCTCCTAATCCCTAGTAGAGAGGGAAAAAAAAACCAACACCCCATATATTTTTGGAAGTTCATTGGAAGCATCTGTTTAAGATGTTGTTAATCCTTCATTGCAGAATCGTTGGCTGGATGATAATGAAACAGCCCTGTTTGTGCTCAGTGTGTTGAGACCTAAAACTCATCTTGGTTAAAGCTGATTATTTCCTACAAAGGAACATAACTCAATCCCTTTCCTCCTTGTTTTTCTTTTCTTTCTTCTGGTGAGAACTTTTCATCCCTCCTCCTCCGGTTTTCTGGATGGCAGCTGGCAGGAGAAAACGCCTCCAATCCCAAATTTCCAGATCAATGTGGCCAAGGCTCCGATTGATTTTGGCATGGGGGGTGCTGACCCCGGGGGTTCACAGCAACCAAAGAGGACTTTTGATGTTTCTGGACCTTCTTCAAGCAGAATTTTTAAACCCCTCACACCCTCCTAAAGATCAGCCAGAGGGACTTTGCTCTGTGGAGCCGCGGCACCGCGGGGGCCTGGCATGGGATGCCCTGAGCCAGTGGGAAGCATTTCCGTCTCCACCTTGGAGCCAGGGAAGGGGAAAACACCCTGTCGTGCCTCAGACAGGTTAAAGGAAACTTTCAGACCCTCATTTGGAGGGAGAAACAGGCACAGCTGGCCCTGGAAGTGCAGCCAGGCTGTGTCTCCCATCGGAGCCCTGGCTCTGCCGTTCTTCTTCCAAGAGCCTTTGCCAGCCCCTTAAATCCCAGGATTCCTCACTCCTGAGTGCCTGACTCTGTGACTTTACTGCTCTTTAACCATATGGGTTTGTCTGTAATTGGAAATGAGATTCTGGAGGGGTCTGGATTCAATTGCTCTGACAGTCTCCGTGTTTCCAGGCCGGCTCGGATCACTCCTGCAGTTTGGTGGGAGTTTGGGATGTTGCCCAGAGCAAACAAAAGAGGAGCTGTGGGCTTTTTCTTTTCCTTTTTTCTTTTTTCTTTTTTCTTTTCTTTTTTTCCCCTCCCATAAATTTCCCAAATTTCAGATTTATGGCTGGGGAGCTTTGACATGTTTTTTTAATCTGATTAAAGACGGATGAAGAAGGAAATGGAATCCTCGGAGCTGCCAGGCATTGCCAGGCACCCACCTCTTCCTCCAGCTGCCACCAGTCTGGGACAAACTAAGAGTTCTCTCAGTGCTGTTGTTGGCCCTTTTTGAAGCCACCTATGCCATGATCAAGGGCCTGTCTCTCCCCCCAGCAGCCCTAAAAGCTACGTGAGCACCCTAAAAATAACAGATGTGAGACTGGTGTGTGTCCCACTAAGTCAGTCTGATATCCAAGGATAAGAGGAATCATTTCCTTACCTCTAAAAAGCATTTCAAGGCACTTAAAAATGAGGGTTTGCAAGATCTACTCTCGAGTCTGGTCCTCCAGAACGCTTTTGTTTAAGATGTTGTTACACCCATCGACAAGGAGATATTTCTGTCCTCCTCCATGGACTCACTGAACAAACCCTTCTCTGCTTTGCTGACACTGAACACATATTCCCATAGCCCAGAGTGTTTTCCCTTCAGTGTTCTCTTCTTTGAATTAACCAGCCCACCCAAATTCTCTCAATTTTTCCTTGATCGGTGCATTTTCCAAACCTCTGCCCGCTCCTGTTGCCTCTCCCATGGGTGGAACTGAAGACTTTGGGAACACCAAAAACCGTAAATGTTTTTCCTAAATATTGATCCAAAATTACTTTTTTTTTTTTTTTACAGAAGGATAAAAAGGATATTTTGTTGTTTTCCTGACCCTTCTCTTCTGAAAGGACCAAAACAGCCCAAACTGTGCAAACTTTGCCTTGTGACACACTGAGATTGGCAACTTGGTTTGCTGCCCTCAAATCTGGAGCTAAAATAAACCAAGCAATGCAGGGGGGGGGCGTCTTGCTTTTTATTTATTAATGTGGAAACCCAAGCTGAAATATTCCAACTGGCCCGAGCAGCAGCACCAACTGCTCCCCATTCCCTGCTCCCTGGAATGTGCTCAGGCATGGCCAGATTCCTGCTGGCCCTGTCTGGGGTGGGATGAGGAGGAGAAGAACCAGTCTGGATCCTTCAGCTCAGCTCAGGGTGGAAGAGCTGCTCCCTGCTGCACTTCCCAGGCCAACAGGAATTTGAAAACCTGCGCTTTTTTGGGGTGTGTTTTGAAATGAGTGAAGGTTTTTGAGTGGGAAGGGGACCTGTGAGCGCTGTCCTGGTGAGAGGAGATGTGGATGTGGAAGGCAGGGAGTGTTTCAGCTCCCACCTCACTTCCTAGGGCTCTTCCAATTGCTTGGGCCAAGGGTTTTTTGGAATGTTGTGGCCCTGGCAGGGGGAACTGAACCGGGAATGGTGGGATACAAGGCACCCAGGAGCAAAACTCATCTGCAGTCCCGAGCTCTGCAGATGTGGGAGATCATATGTTGGCATCTCACTAACCCAGAAGGTTTCTTTGGAGCTCTTTAAACTTTGCAGACAACAAAAAAAGAGGCAAAGAGATAACAAAGGGTTCCCTTCTAAAAGCAGAACAATGAAGGCTATTGGTTCATCATTTGAATTTCTTGCCTAATGAAATTGGATACAGCCTGAAATCCCCCCTAAGCCAAAAGCTAATTCATTTCCACATCTGAAATGCGTGGTATCAATTACTGAGTGGAGATCTAATGATTTCCAGCACTGGGTTTGATTCTGATACAAGGCCCTTGGAGGGTTTATTGATGACTTGTGTGTAAAAGTCAATCCTGAGCTGGGCACTGAGTTGGGCTCAGCGGTGTGGGAGCAGATATTGGGGCTTTGAGGCCCAGCTGAGCCAGGCAGGGAAACACCTTCTTCTCACCAGGACATTTGAAATGAAACCCAAATTTGAGAGTTGCTCTTGAGTCCTCCAGATCTTCTGGACAACCTGCACCAGGATGTGGGGTGAGATGCAGGAGTGTCCCAGGGAAGGAAGTCAGAAATGTCCACAGCACCCCTCCAGGCTCCAATATTTGGGATAATCAGGGTAATACAATAATTACCCAGCACCTCTTTAATGAGGGCATAACCTGCTGTGCTCCCCAGCTTTGCTCTCAGGAACAGGTGGATTCCCTGAGCTGAAACAATAAAATAATACCTCTACCTGCTGGCAGCAGATTTCAGGCTGAATATATAGATTTTCAGACTGAAAATAAGGAACTGAGTTGATCTTATCACAGGAAGGCCATGACAGCAGCAGGACAAGCTGTCCCTTGGCCCTGTCCTGGCCTCTCCCAGCAGATCCATGTCTGCAGGAACTCCTTCCACACAAATGTCTTGTGGAGTTTTTCTGCCTATTCCCAGGCTCAGGTTTTCAGGGTGACCCTGTGACCCCCTGCTTTAGCCTGAAGCAAGTGAGAAAGCCACAGGGGCCATCAGGACACCAAGGCTGGCCAGCAGCCCTGCCTCACCCATGGCAGCACTCCAAGAGAAACTGGAGCTGCTTTTCCTCTGCTTGGGGATTTGGGAGGGGAAGAGGAGTATTTTTGCCTGTTTTTTATCAGTGCAAAACTCAGTCTGTCATCAGCTGTTTGCTAAACTGCCACCTAGGCCTGGCTTAGCCCCAGGAGCCCCTGCTTTCCTCATTGTCCCATTTGCACCTGGTTGATGTGTTGGATTTGCCTCCCGTGCTCGAGCAGGGGGAAGGAGATTGATGCCAGGAGTTCCTGATGCCAGGAGTTCCTGATGCCAGGAGTTCCTGCTCCCTGTGGGCAGAGAGAGGGGCATTTATGGGTTTCTGGGGGTGCTGGGAGCACCAGCTCCCACAGGGCTGGACAGGGAGGGCTCCAGAGCCAGCACATGGCCCTGTGTTGTGCTCATCCATCAGGGGTGGGATGTGCCCCAGCAGGCTCTGTGGGACCTTCCTTAGGGCAGGAACCCCAGGCAGGGACAGTCCGAGGTGCAGCAGCTCCCTTGGGTAGGTCCACTGGGCTCCTACTAAAGCAACAAGACACTGCTATAACCCTGAGAATGGTTTTATAGGGTTTTATAAAATACCTCATCCCGTATCTGTGCGTGGCAGTGTAGGCTTTTCCCCCCTTTCTTACTGTATCCTATAAAACCAGCTTCAGATTTTCTTAACACAGAGAATTTATAGAGCCAGAACCCCAATCATCATAAATCAGGCAGAGCACAGGAACACAAGAGGCAAAATGTAACAGAGTACATTGCAAATCATTCAGTGTCAATAATCTGCGTATTTATTTGTAGCCAGCAAAGGAAATTGGAGTTTTTAATATGTAACACATTAACCCCAGTGTCTGCCTAAATGGGGCTGCTTTTTAACGTGTTGACATATTAACACAAGTGCTCTTTCTCCAGTTCCCCCAGCCTTAACACAACAATAATATTGTTAAATCATTAGCAGACCTTTAAAGAAGTATTAATTCTCTCTAATAAAATACTGAGTAACACTGTGTGCTGTTCCCTCCCCGGCACTCACCTGGTCACACCTGCTGCTGCTTCGGGGGTCAGGGCTGCAGGGAGCAAACAGGAGCTGGGAAGAGATGTAAATGTTTCCATGATAATTCCAGAAGTCTGGTGAACTGGGTTGGTTTGGTTTGCAATGGCAGAGGGCAGGGTGGTTGAACCCATAGAATCATGGAATGGTTTGGGTTGGAAGGGACCTCAAAGCCCATCCAGTGCCACCCCCTCCATGGGCAGGGACACCTTCCACTAGCCCAGGTTGCTCCAACCTGGCCTTGGACTCTTCCAGGGATCCAGGGGCAGCCACAACTTCTCTGGGCAGCCTGTGCCAGGGCCTCCCCACCCTCCCAGGGAAGAATTTCTTCCCAATATCCCACCTAACCCTGCCCTCTGGCAGTGGGAAGCCATTCCCCTTGTCCTGTCCCTGCAGGCTCCTCCTCTCACAGTGCTCTTTTCCCTCTGCTGCTGTGGTTCATCCCCAGAGGGGAGGGTTTGTGGCCAACCAGCTGCTCCTGCTGCCACGAGCTGAGCTCCCAAGAGGTGCCCACACTGCCCTGCCCCACTCTGAGCCTCCTGAGCTTGTGCCCAGCTATGACTTTCCCCTTGCCAGAGTCCCAGGAGGGCTGAGGGGAGCTGGGAGTCGAGGTCTGACCCAGCTCCAGGAGCTCAGCAGAGCCAACCACGTGTCTGGGCAGAGGAGGCCACGGAGCTGCTGCCACGGGAACTGGATCCTCTGGGAATGAATGTAAGGAAGTGTCACCACAATGTAAGAAGGATCTGAAGCCATCAGAGAGTGTCCAAAGGAGGGACACAGAGATGGGGAAGGGCCTTGATTTGGAGCCATGTGAAGACACTGAGGGCACTTGGTGTGTTCAGCTGGAGCAGAGGAGACTGAGGGGAGACCTCACTGCAGTTCCAACTGCCTGGGCAGGGGCAGGGACTGAGCTCTGCTCTGGGGGGACCAGGGACAGCACCCAGGGAATGGCTGGAGCTGTGTCAGGGCAGGCTCAGGTTGGATGTCAGGCAAAGATTCTTCCCCCAGAGGGTGGTTGGGCACTGCCCAGGCTCCCCATGGCAGTGGGCACAGCCCCAAGGCTGCCAGAGCTCCAGGAGGGTTTGGCTGATCCTCTGGGGCACAGGGTGTGACTCTTGTGGATGTTCCTGTGCGGGGCTGAGGGTCGGGCTGGCTGACCCTGGAGAAGTGGGCAGTGGTCAGCTCCATTCACCTCCCTCCTCCTGTGACTCTCTTTATTTTGCTGCATTTTTTTCCTTGTTTAATATGGTGTTTTTATGGGCAGAATGTGCTCAGGCTGGTGTATAATGGGACCAACTGTGCAGAAATGTCATGCATGCGAAATCTATGCAAAGCCCCTGCTATGCTTTTGCCTGAATCAATTTAAGGAAGATGCTCCATAAAACAGGATAAAGCCAGATTAAGTGCATACAAATGAGGCAGCCCAGGCAAGGCTTTCAGAATTTGTTGGAGGCAGATGGAATACAAATGGAGGCCGAGATTGCACGGGTGCATGTGTAAAACCCACTTGACAGATCCATCCAGAGAGCTGGGAGGGGAGAGGAGCAGCCTGACAAGAAGTCCCCTCGCAGAGGTCACCTGAATTCCAGACACGAGGCCTGTCTGACTTCCCAGGGACACGGCCTTCAGTTTTCCAGCATATTCCCTGGAAAGCAGCAGGGGTTTTTGTGAAAGCCTGTGGCAGCTTCCTGAGAAATCCAGGGAATTCCGCAGGGGAAGAAACCTCTCGGCATCACTGGCCCAACCTTACTGGCTTTGCTTTTCCATTTCTTTGATATTCTCCCATCATTCCCAGCTCTCAGCCTGCTGCAGATTTTCCTGCTGCCTCCCCAGGATGGTGATGCCACACGTGGCAAGGCTGGTATGCAAAATATCCCGGGAAATAAAGCAAGCAGATTGAGAACTTCTGTTCTTGTCATCTGAGCACAAGGGGAGCGCCCGGGAAATGGATGGAAGGAAATACTCCTTTTTCACACAGTCAGCTGCTGGAAATCAGTGCCAGGGGATTTTACTGAGGCTAAAAACTTGCCAGGCTGCAAGAAATGGATGGGATGTTGCTGGGGATGGCAAGCACACCCTGTGGCAGGGATTTGGGGGGGTCACAGCAGGGTGTGGAATCCACAGACTTATCTCAGTCAGGGGGTTTTTGATCAAACTCCTGCAGAAATGTGTCTCACCACCGGTTTGCAAGTCTGTGTCCATGTGCCAGCCTGGGGGTTCTTCCTTCAGGGAGGAATTCGTGTGTCTTCTGGTCACATCCCATTGGAATCACAGAATTGTGATTGGATTGGCTTGGGAGGGATCTTAAAGATCATCCAGTGCCAGCCCCTGCCATGGGCAGGGAATTCCCATGGGAGTGGGAGTGACCAAGGGCTACATAACAAAAACAATTCCCTTCCTAGCAGAGCTGTGAAACATCAGTGTTCAGGCAGAGATGAAGGTGCTCTCCCAGAGTGTCTCCTGGGAATAACCCAGCTCAGCCCTGCCTGGGTATAAGCACTGCTAAATCTGGCTGCAGACTCCTCTGGGCACTGTATTCATGGAAACAGCCAAGGTTTCTCATGGATGCTTTGGGAAAACAACATGTCCTCAGGCTGCTGGGCAGAAACTCGCTTGGAAACAGAGCTCAAGGGGCTTTGGAAGCAGAATAAAAACCCCTGTGAGGAGGAGCTGCTGCTGTTTTGTGCATGTCCCAAGGAAATGTGGGCTAGTGGAGACGAGGGGCTGCCCCACACGGCACCAAAACCCATCTGCTGTTTTGTTTGGGGCCATATTTGAGGGAAAATTTATGCTGAATCTATTTAGACAATCCTAAATATTTCATTGGCACTGCTGAAGATATTCCCACAACTTCAAACCAAGCATTTGGCCCTAGGAGGAAAAGAGGGATGGAAAGTAATGACTATCAAACTCCAAAAACTATCTGTGATCCCCTTTCAACAACAAAAGGGAACATTTATTTCAGAAAGTTAAGTGAATACAGAGACTTATGTAACTGGCAAAACTGGAATTATTTGGAGGCTGCACTTCAAATCCTGAGGTCAGTTTTGGGCCCTGAATGAAAAGAAAGACATTGAGGGGCTGGAGCATGTGCAGGGAAGGGAACGGAGCTGGGAAGGGGCTGGAGCAGCAGGAGCAGCTGAGGGAGCTGGGGGGGCTCAGCCTGGAGAAAAGGAGGCTCAGGGGGAACCTTCTGGCTCTGCAACCCCCTGACAGGAGGGGGGAGCCAGGGGAGTCGGGCTCTGCTCCCAGGGAACAAGGGACAGGAGGAGAGGGAACGGCCTCAGGCTGTGCCAGGGGAGGGTCAGGTTGGACATCAGGGAAAATTTCTTCCCCACAGGTGTTGTCCAGCCCAGGGCAGTGGTGGAGTCCCCATCCCTAGACGGATTTAACAGCCCTGTGGATGTGGCACTTGGGGACATGGCTCAGTGGTGGCCTTGGCAGGGCTGGGGGATGGTTGGACTCGGTGATCTTGGAGGGCTTTTCCAACCCAAACAATGATCCTTTGGTTCTTTTGGGTGGTTGTTTGCAGAGATGTTGGGTTTTGTTAAACTGCTGGTTACTCAACCCTTTGAGAGGAACCTCCTGTGGCCAAGGAACACCTGGAACTGCTGTGGGGGGTGAGAATTCACCTGCTGATGTTCAAACCCACACGGCCATTCATTCTGATTAAAAACTGGAAGCTCTCACAAAGCCTGACTTCCCAAGTGTGAAAAGCTGTTACTGCTCCTCAGCAAGTAATTTTTCATGGTGAAAACGGGGAGATGAAGCAACACAGCCCATGAAAACACACCCACCCCACCTTTCCTTTGTGTTTTTCTCTGTGTGCTCCCTCAGAGAGCTGTGCTGGGGACACAGCCACGTGCATCCTGCCGGAGAAGAGTGGGATCCTGGAGCCTGCCACGGGGGTTCTGTGAGTCAGGGAGGAGAAAACACTGTTTGGAGCTGAATAATTCAGGAGTTAGGTTTTAATTAAGGTGTCTGTGATGCTGAGAATTTCCCTGCCTTCTCCAGAACAACAAGCCCTTCATTTAAACATGAGATTGGCTTTGGCTGCGAGCCCGAACTGCTCCTTGTGGATTTGAGGAGCACCCAGAGATGCCCAGAGGTGACCAGACAAGCTCCTGTGGTCTCCTCAGACAGTTTAAGGACCTCTGCCAGGCCCAACCCATTTCCCTGTGCTCCTTGCTCTTAGCAGGGGTGTTTTCTTGGGTGGGAAGCATCTGGGACACTCTGGAGGCAGCTCCATGGAGATTTTCCCTTATCCCAGAGCAAAGCCTCAGGAGCAAGACTTGGTGTGGGTTGGTGGTTTGGTTCCTCATAGGACACAGGCAAAATCTGGGATGGGAAGCTCCTCCTCACCCACTCCTTCCCAGTGGGAAGCACTCGGCTGCCTCGGCAGGAGGGATTTCACACATGGGAGGGGCTGGAAAAACCTTCCCTTTGTCCATCTTTCCTCCTTGCAAACCAGGACATTTCCAGTCCTCCTCTGCCTTCCCCCTCCCCAGGAAGATTCCTGTCCTTCCCAGCTCTCCTAATCATGCTCCACCAAGGGAGGCTGTTTTCCACTGGGATCTCCTTTACCTTTGTCGGAAGTGTTGAACGTAATTCCAGCAGAGTTGTTTCCACTGACATATCATTCTCCCCTTTTCCCACCCTCCCCAGCATAAAGGATTTTTAGAGAGGTTTTTAGGCTTAGATTACACTTGATGAACTGTTTTTCTTCCCAAACAAACAAACAAACAAACAAAAGAAAGAAAAAGGACAGAAGGAGAGGGGAGAGACAGGGGTGGATTTTGAATGTGTGAAAAGTATTGTTTCAGGATTTTCTCCCTGTGCTGTGGTTCCCTCAGGAATTACCTCGCTCTTTCCTTTCCATGTTTTTTATTGCTCAGCTTTTCAGAAATAACATTTCTTCATTTAACAACTGCCCCAGCCAGGAATCCAAATGCAAGACTGTTGGATCTGCAGCCCCTCCTGGCAGAGAGTGCCCTGGGCTCCTGCTGGGGCTCTGCAAAAGCTGAGAGGGCTTTGGCATTCCCTGGGAAAGACAGGGTATGGAAATCAGAGAGTCTGGACACCAAGCAGAAAATAAATCATATTTCTTGGCTTTTGGGTGGATCCCAGCAGGATTTGGGAATATATATCAGGTGAAATGTCCTCGTAGAGCTGGAACTGGGGAATAAAGTCAGTCCAGCCATGTCCTGGCATCCTGTGGGACAAACATCACGTGAAGGAAAAGAGCAGATATCCCAGGCAGGACATTCCACAGGACTTTATACATCCCTAAGGAGACATAATTCAGAGCTTTCCTCCCAGCTTTGTGGGCTGGTGCTGTGCCAGACAGCAGAACCAAAGGACAGCTCCCACAGCAAACACTTCCCTCCTGATGGCAGCAGGACACTCCCTCTGCTGTCCAATTCCAGCAACCAGCCAGCTCTCCATTAGAACCATGGAATCATGGAGTTATGGGATGGTTTGGGTTGGAAGGGACCTTAAAGACCATCCAGTCCTACCCCCTGTCATGGGCCAGGACACCTTCCACTAGCCCAGGTTGCTCCAAGCCCTGTCCAACCTGGCCTTGGACACTTCCAGGGATCCAGGGGCAGCCACAGCTTCTCTGGGCAACCTGTGCCAGGGCCTCCCCACCCTCCCAGGGAAGGATTTCTTTCTAATATCCAGTCTAAATTTCCCCTCTTTCAGTCTGACCACGGGCTCTCTGTCAGCCCCAAGATCCTCGAGGAAAGCTGACAATCTGCTTCTAAATCCTCTACTCCTGATTGTACCCAGGGAAGGGTATTTGGGCACCCCAGGGAAGGCTAAAGAGGAGGTTAATGCTGAGGGAGCCCCAGAGCCTCCCTGAGTGCCACAGCAGCAAGGCACAGGGCAAGGAGACACTCCAGCTTCAAGGGCCTTAACAGAGAAACATGTTTCATAAATCCCCTCTCACCAGGCACAAACTGGGGCCTAAAAGCTCCCGAGTGGGTCTGAGTTCAAACAGAAAATCAGGCTGGGCCCAAACCTGGCTCTTCTAAGTGAAGATAAGCTGCTTGCACTGGCACATCTTCTTTCCCAGCCCCAAATTGCACAGGCCTGGAAGAGATGATGTTGTTGGCTTCCCATTGTCATGATGAGAAGGGAATGATCACCTCCAAGCCGTGTGTCCCATGAGGAGGAATCTCCCACTCTTTCCTAGTACTGATATGACTCATTCCTCAAGGGGGAAAGATGTCATTTCCCCCTTCTTTACACTACACTTTGGAAATAGAAATGTCTGGATTGAGCTGGGTTAGTCTCTGTTTGGATAACTGAGAGTGTCTCCCCCTCTCCACCTCAGAACTTCCCTCAGGACGAGGTGTGACCGACCTTACTCCTGCTTCTGGTAGCTGGACTGACCCCCGTGGAAGAACACAAACCATTTTAAGAGCTGCCTGTAGCAAAGTGAAGCCTTGTTTCCTTCCTGCAGCAGCAGCTGCCTGGAGCTCCTTCAGAAGCTGCTCATTTGCAGAGTCATCCTTGTCATTCACTCCGGAGCTGCTCCGATGAGGAACGCAGCGAATCCTCCACGGGGCCTCAGGGCAGGGGATTTGTGGCAGCCAGGAGGGGGAAGAGGGGAAGGTGACAGGGATTGGTGGGTTTGGACACGACAGCCAGGACAATCCCAATGCACAGGTGCTGCTGGAGCTGGGGCTGTGCTCAGGGTGGTGTTGGAGAAGTGGTTTGGCCAAACACAACGTGAGAGTTTGCTGCTGCCTGTCTCCTTCTTGCCCAGGTGGCTCTGCCTGACACCACTCTACAGCTCAAACAGGCTGTGAACGCTCCAGCGAAGATCAGGGATTGGTGCCCAAGGTCTCCCCAGCTTCCCAAAGAGTCCCCTGAGAGTTCAAGGAATCTTTCTGGGAAAGGAGAGGAGAGGGGCAGTGGAAGGGCTGTGCCTCGAGGGGAGGTGTGAGCAGCGTGTGCAGGGCTGGGGAGCTCTGGGAGTCACCTGGGGCAGAGGAGGGAATCCCACTGGAGCTCACAAGTGGACACAACACTGTTGCTTAATGTGCAAAAGTACTTTTGGATCTCCAGCCTGGCAGGGCTGAAGCTGGGCTGGGAAGGACCCAAATCTGTGGCCGTGCCCCTCCCTGGCAAAGAGCATCGTTAGAAACAAAGTGGTTTTCAGGAGGAATCAAAGGGAAAAGTAAAAGTTCTGGAGAGGTGGATGGGGAGACTGAGGTCTTTGAAGGTCCCAAGCAATTCAAATCATGTTTCCTACCTTGGCTAAATCCCATAAGCAGCAATGATCCCAGACTGGACTGGGAGCTGCTGGTCCCTGGCTGTGGGTGGGGTTGGGTTGGCAGAGGATGCAGTGTCTGCACAGCTCTGGAAATGCCTTTGTGGCCCATCACATCCCCCTGGGGAGGACACAGATGCTGGGAAGGGGGTCCCTGCTGTCTCCTGTGGCCTCTCACAAGGGTCACCACGCTGTTCCTCAGACCTCCTTCCAGAGCACATCCCAGAAACTCCCACTTTGTTGCCTCCCCAAATCCATCTACAGGCCTGGTGGGCTCAAACCCCGCTGGGAGACCCCACCCCGCTCCTGGAGGCCCTGCTGGAAAGGCACTGCCTTCCCCATCCCTGGAAGTATTCAATTCCAGCTTGGACAGGGCTTGGAACCACCTGGGGCGGTGGAAGGTGACCCTGCCCACAGCACGGGGTGGAATTGGGTGATCTTTGAGGTCCCTTCCAAGCCAAACCAGTCTGTTTGTCCCACAAAAGGACTGCAGCACAGGCTCTGAAATCACCCCAAACTTGGGCTGTAACCCCCCCCCGGGGAGCAGGGAGGCAAAGCAGGTAAAGATTTGCACCAACAAAGGACTCGCATTTTCTGCTCTGATTTTTTTGTTCCCCAAAACAAAGCCGAGCCTGTTTAATTCTCGAATTTCACAGATCCCTCTCGCACAAGAGAGGGGGAAAGAAGCAACAAAAAACCCAATGACAGGCATGGAAAGAGCCCCAAGTATTAATGGCAGCTGATCAATAA
This sequence comes from Corapipo altera, assembly GCF_003945725.1. Lineage (NCBI taxonomy): Eukaryota > Metazoa > Chordata > Aves > Passeriformes > Pipridae > Corapipo > Corapipo altera. The sequence continues at coordinate 9,215,519 of NW_020884902.1, forward strand.
CTAATCCTCAGTGTTCCAGTTACCAACTTGATGGAGAAAATTCACGGTGCTTAAGTAATTCCAACTAATCTTAATGAATGCCTCCATGCCTCCTGCCTGCAGAGCTCTGTGAAATTTATAGAAAAATGTCATTTCTGCTCTCAGAATATTTTTTTTTTCCCCCCTCACAGTCATCAAAGGAGCATAAAAAATGCTCTTAGAAATCTGCTATCTCTCCCTGCCAGATGAGGGCTTCAAAAGGCAAGCACTCATTTTTTTTTCGTGGTAAGCAGGGAAGATTATGAATACATTATCTAGTTAACATTAAAAAAAAAAACTCAAAACACCCACTTTTACATTCTTCCTTATTTATCCCGCGCCTCTGTCCCCTTTGTGCTCCTCACCCTCTTCCCTGCTGGAGGAAATAATGCCAAGTAGACAAATCAGCTACAAGGAGGAGAAGGTTGATACAGATTTTTGTTCTATTTTTATTTGACGCTACTTCGGAACCATTTCAAAGGGAAAGGAAGATCAATATGGGGGTTTCAAGCCCTCTCTGTCTTTCCCTGCTAAAAGCTGATGAGTTCCTCTGAAGTTTCTGAGCAGCCTGCAGGAGAAAAACCTCTCCTAAGCTGCCACCAAGGCTGTGAGGAGCTGGCTGGGCTGAGGTGCTGAGAGCAGAGGAGGAGCTTGGTGGGGACAGGAGGGATGGATGGAGAAGTGAAAAGGGCTGGGAATTTTCCAGTGGAGGGTTATTTTCCCCTGGAAAGCATAAGGTGGAGTCTTAGCATGGGAATGGAGGGATTATAAAAGATATGTGGTTTCTGGGGGACACAGGAGGGAAGCTCTGCTCTGGTGTGAGGGAGGTGGTGAGACAGTGGAGTCCTTTCAGCACCGATTTGGGTCCCCCTGAGTGAGGTGAACACCCCAAATCTGGGGCCCTGTGACACGAAATCATCGAATCCCAGAATCTCCTGAGCTGGAAGGGACCCACCAGGACCCACAGGACCATCCAGTCCAACCCTCAGCCCTGCACAGACAACCCAACAATCCCCCCCTGTGCCCCAGAGGATCACCCAATCCCTCCTGGAGCTCTGGCAGCCTTGGGGCTGTGCCCACTGCCCTGGGGAGCCTGGGCAGTGCCCAACCAGCCTCTGGGGGAAGAACCTTTTCCTGAGATCCAACCTGAGCCTGCCCTGGCACAGCTCCAGCCATTCCCTGGTCCTATCCCTGGTCCCCCAGAGCAGAGGTTGGAGCTGGCCCTGGGGAGGAGCTGCAGCCCCTACTGAGCTCTGCCCTCACTCTCCTCTTCTCCAGCTGAACCAGCCAACTGCCCTGAGCCAAACCAAGCCTTTCACCCCCCACCAGCCAAGGCACTGCTTTGGAAGGTGTAGCCCTGAAACTAGAGGTGCCCAGGAGCATTTGGGGATGGTTTACAGGAGCAATCCCTTCTCCATCACCTCAGGTCACTCCAGCCCTCCCCACAGCCTGAGCCAGCAGAGAGGAACATTCAGCACAATTAATTTTAGCACGTCCATTCTCCCACTGGAGAATCCAGCTTCCCCTTCCCAGCAGGGCCTCCTGCCCTCAGTGGACAGGGATGTCTGTGCAGCTCTTCCCACTTACTGAGAAGTCCTCACATCAAAAGGGTCCCTTTTCCTGCTCCCTTTCCCTGGGGCTCCAGCCATGGCTGTGTCATAAATTGATGTACAAAGGAGGAACAGGAGGATTTTTTTTTTTTTTTTTAGAACAACTCCAGCAATCTTTGTAGTTCATAACTAGGCATGCAGGGTTTTTATTAATTTAACAGTGTTATTCCCCTTATGAAATATTCATCCCAGAGGATTTCTGTGCACATGAAGGTTTTGAAGGAATTGATCTGCAATGCAGTTACTCCTTTAAAAGAATGATTTCTTTATTATCTCTCCCTTTCAGTGATACTCTATATCCAAGCAGTGGCTGATTAAATGTGTGATCAATCTCCTGAAAGCAAACAGATATATCTTTAATTGTGGGGGAATTCTCTGTGTGGGAGGAGCTGTTTGGAGAGCCCAGCATTGCTCTGCCAGGTCTTCCTCTGCAAACCCTTGGCCTTCCAACCCCTTGGAGGTGCCTTCATCCCATGGCATCACCATCCTGGCCATCAAAGGATGGAGACAGGGCTGCTTTTGGGCCCTGATTCAGCAAAGCAATTAAACACAGGCTTTTCTTTTGCTAAGCTGAGCCTTGGTGACTCTGCTTTCATTGCCCTCTTCCACATTCCCATGTTGTTTTACAAAGATCCATGGAATTCCCCAGGGAGGGCTGCCATGTCCTCCCTGGGCTGGCTCAGGGGGCCACTGAGGGCTGGTTTCCATCCTGCTCTGAGGTGAAATGTCCCCTGGGCTGCTGAACTTCTCCCTGAGGCAAAGGAGTTTTGGAATCCCAGAATCCCAGAATGGTTTGGCTTGGAAAGGATCATCTCATTCCACCCCTGCCATGGGCAGGGACACCTTCCAGTAGCCCAGGTTGCTCCGAGCCCCGTCCAACTTGGCCTTGGACACTTCCAGGGATCCAGGGGCAACCACAGCTTCTGTGGGCAACCTGTGCCAGGGCCTCCCCACCCTCACAGGGAGGAGTTTTGTCCCAATATTTAACATAAACCCTCTCTCCTTCAGCTTAAGGCCATTCCCCCTTGTCCTGTCCCTCCATCCTTGTCCCAGCCCCTCTCCAGCTCTCTTGGAGCCCCTTTAGGCCCTGGAAAGGGCTCTAAGGTGTCCCTGGAGCCTTCCCTTCTCCAGGATGAACCTGTGTAAATAAAGACCAGAACCTGAAGGCCGTGCAAAGAGGAGAAATGGGAATCATTGGGAGTTATTCCCATCCTCTTCCCAGTGGGATCCTGGATTAAAAGCCACCAGGGAGGTCTGCCAGGGGAAGCACTGACTCTGCTCCAAGCAGCCAAACATTCCAGCCCCTTCCAGCCTGCACTTGGTCCTTACAAGGGTCTGGAGATCAAACACGTGGCTGTGCTCAGGGATGAGGGGATGGAGAGGGAGGAATGATGGGATGGAGAGGTAGAAATGTTGGGATGGAGAGGTGTGCTCAGGAATGGTGGGATGGAGAGGTGTGCTCAGGGATGAGAAGATGGAAAGGTATGCTCAGGGATGAGGGGATGGTGAGATGTGCTCAGGAATCATGGGATGGACAGCTGTGCTCAGGGATGATGGGATGGAGAGGTGTGCTCAGGGATGGTGGGATGGAGAGCTGTGCTCAGGGATGATGGGATGGAGAGGTAGGAATGGTGGGATGGTGAGGTAGGAATGATGGGATGGAGAGGTAGGAATGATGGGATGGAGAGGTGTGCTCAGGGATGATGGGATGGAGAGGTAGGAA
>NW_020884902.1:9218879-9258881 GCF_003945725.1 Corapipo altera
TGTGCTCAGGAATGAGATGGAGAGGTGCTTTTGGTGGGAGCAGAGGCCCAGCCAAGCTAACCCTCTCCATTCCCCACTCCATCTGATGCCAGCAGCCCCTCCAGCTTCCCCCACAGCCTGGGGAACTCCAGGCTGTGATCCCAGGCTGGGATGCACTGGGAAAGGGCTGACATTTGCCTCAGAGGCAGAGGGAGGGTCCTCCTGGGGGGCATCCCCCAGCTGTCACTGTGTGGGCCCTGCTCTGAGGGATGTCACCCTTAGGGAGGAAAATGTCCCCTTTCATCCTGTTCTTCTGGTCCCACATGGCCTCTCCTTGCCCAGGGACACTGACCTGGCACTGCCCAGTCCAGAGGAGCCAGGACAGGGCTCTGCTGGTCACTGGGGGTGTCTCTGGAAGGGGTTTCACTGGAGGAGTCTCCGGAGGAGCTTTGCTGGTCACTGGAGATGTCTCTGGAGGGGTTTGCTGGTCACTGGGGGTGTTTCTGGAAGGGTTTTCCTTGGGAGTGTCCCTGGACGGGCTTTGTTGGTCCCTGGAGGTGTCTCTGGAGTGGCTTTTCTGGTCACTGGAGATGTTTCTGAAGGGAATTCTCTGGTCACTGGAGGTGTTTCTGGAGGGGTTTACTGGTCATGGGGTGTTTCTGGAGGGGGTTTCACTGCAGGTATCTCTGGAGGGACTCGGCTGGTCACTGGAGATGTCTCTGGAGGGGTTTTTTTGGTCCCTGGAGGTGTCTCTACAGTTGGTTTCACTGCAGGTGTCTCTGGAGGGGTTTTCTGGTCACTGGAGATGTTTCTGAAGGGGGTTCTCTGGTCACTGGAGGTGTTTCTGGAGGGGTTTGCTGGTCATGGGGTGTTTCTGGAGGGGGTTTCACTGCAGGTGTCTCTGGAGGTGTTTGCTGGTCACTGGGGGTGTCTCTGGGGGGCTGTGGAGCAGCAGGTGCTGCTGAGGTCACGAGTAGCCTGGTCACTGCTCAGTCTCACAGTGTCCCCTGGTGTTTGAAGGCACCAGCTCAGAGCAGGGAAGCTGCAGAGCTCACGTTCCATTTGCCCAGGAGCGCCCAGGAAAGACATCAGTGTGAGCTGGAGCTGCAGCACAGCCCTTCCACCCCTCCCACTGCATCCTCAAAGACATTCCCAGTAACACCCTGATCCCAAAAAGGGCACTGAGCCCTCATTTGCTGCACGAGCCTTCCAGAATGGATATCAAACCATGGAAAAGCTCCCACAGGGAGAGCTGGAAGAATTTGCCTTTCCCCTTGGTCTCCAGCTGAAGGTGTTGTGACCACACTGTGACTGTTTTCCTCCCCACAGTCACTCTGAATTCCCCCCAGTGTGAAGGGGCCACGATTCAGCTCCTGGAAGCCTGGAAAGAAAACACGAATGGCTCTTCACCTGTTTTTGCGTTGGGCATAAATTCTCCAGGGAGGTGTGGAAACAGAGGGAAGCAGTGGTGGAGCAAAGGGGAAAAAAATCAAATAAGGACTCAGAGAGAAAAAGAGGTTTCATTAATTCCCCGTTTCCTTTTCTACACGGCCAGTGCTCTGTAGGAAAAACCCAGGAAGCTGGAAAAACAAACACAATTACTATCCAGGCAGGGAAAACCTGTAAAATCTTCAAAGCAGCTGCTCAAAGACAGGGGAGTTGGAAGTGGCAGAAGGATTGAAGAGAGAAATGCCATCCTGGAAATCAGTGGAACGGAAAAGCCCTCTGACTATAAACGACCTGGAAGATATTTGTTCCCCCCAACACCATTTCTGGGGGCACTGGAGGAGCTGCAGAGGTGCAGGAACATCCCAGACTCCCAGTTGAAGCAATATGTGCTCTCCAGCTCTATAGGTGTGCACACACATCCTGCCTTGGGGGTTAAATCAGCCCCCTAAATGTTGGAAATATCCAAGGCCAGAGGCCTCGGGTTTGCTGGAAGATTCATTGATCCTTCTCTCCATGGAGGATCAATTCTTGATAAATATGGGAGGGATTCTGCAGAGCTTTGGCACAATAATTATAATAAAAACCCCGATGAACTGTGTTGTTATCCAGTGCAATTCCCTGCCCTCAGCACTTCCCGTGGCTGCACCTCCGAGCCAGGGCTGTGTTTACAAGACATGCCTTAGGATTGTGCCCTCCCAAGTCAAAATGAAGGTGATTGGAGAGGTCTGGGAATGGGTGAGCCAAGATGATGCTCAGAATAAGCCTCCAAGAGTGAGGAGATTATCCCAGGTAAGATTCCAGCTAAAACAATGTCGGTGTTAAATGTAGTTATCCTGAACCTACTGAAATTGCACCACAGAATAGGAATTATTGAAGATCCTGAGTTGGAAGGGACTCACAAGGACCAAGTTGAGCTCCTGGCCCTGCACAGAACAACCCCAAAAATCCCACTTTTTGCCTGAGATCACTGTCTAAATGCATCCCAATATTTATCTGATTGCCAAAAGTGCTTCGTTGCTCTTTTAGCTCCAATATTTCCTGGCACCTCAATAAATCGACCATTTCTTTGTGTTCTTATTTGTGTCTTTTTGGGGCCAGAGGTGTCTGCATAACACCTAATCCGGGTTGAACCCGTCGGGATTGTTGGCTAGACACGCGCACAGAGTGAGGCAGGGGTGGATCTCAATCGCTTTCACTAATTTCCTGAGCTTTAGCCCAATTCCATTATTGTCTTTTCCTTGAAAAGAAAACAATGACTGGGGGGAAGCACCGGCACTTACCACCACTAACAGCGGCTTGAAAGCAAGACAGGCACTCGTGGGGAGGCAAGGGAGCAGCAGCGGAGAAGAGGGTTTGACTGCAGAGTGTAGGGGCTGGAAACCCGCCCCAAACCAGGACAGAGGCTGTGAGAGCTCCCACCTACTCCCAAAGCTGGAGAGCTCTCCAGCAGCTCCCGTTTCCCTTGTTCAGAGGCAGCGCAGCAATTGCAGATCCTTCCAGGAGGTGGCAGGAAGATTTTTGCAGAGAGGGAGAGGAGGAAAATGCGGTCAGAGAGAGAGGTTTAAAGGAGGAAAGGTTACACCTGGAAACAGCACCCGGGAAACCTCCCTGCTCTGCCCGTGCTGAGGGATGGGGCAGCCACAGCTTCCCTGGGTAACATCCTGGTGCTGGGAATGGCTGGGAATGCTGGAAATATCAGGGTGAAAATCAGAGAACCATGGAATGGTTGGGGTCAAAAGGGACATTAAAGCCCATCCAGTCCCACCCCTGCCATGGGCAGGGACACCTTCCACTAGCCCAGGTTGCTCCAAGCCCCGTCCAACCTGGCCTTGGACACTTCTAGGGATCCAGGGGCAGCCACAGCTTCTCTGGGCAACCTGTGTCAGGGCCTCCCCACCCTCACAGCAAAGAATTTCTTCCCACTGTCCCATCTAACCTGCCCTCTGGCTGTGGGAAACCATTCCCCTTGTCCTGTCCCTCCAGGTCCTTGGAAATAGACTCCCCTCATCTTTCTTGTAGACCCTTTAGGTCCCTTTAGTTCCCCCCAAAGCTTCTCCTCTCCAGGCTGAACAATCCCAGCTCTCCAGCCTTTCCTCCCAGCAGAGCTGCTCCAGCCCTCTGACCACCTTGGTGCCTCCTCTGGACTCTCTCCAGCAGCTCCATGGAAATCTGGGAGTGCAAAGGATCCTGTGCTGGGCTGTTGCCCCGTTCCCAGGGCAGTGCTGCTGCCCAGGAGGTGACTGCAGGATTCCTGAGCACCTCTGGGTGCCCCAAACCTCTTTGCTCTTCCTGACTCCATCCGTGGGTGCCATGAGGGAGGCTGCACACCCTGAAGAGGTGAGATATCCAAAGGTAAGGGGGTGCATGGAAATCCTGCCCTTCAAGGACATGGATTCATGCTTGGAATGGAGAGGGACCAACTCCTGCTGGTGTTTGCTGCTGTTCCTCCTGCAGCAGCACCAGGAGCTGCTGTGAAGGATCAATGTGAGGGTCTCATTGCCCTCCAATCCCAACCCGAGAGCTGCTGGAGCAGCGGGATCTGCAGGGTGTCCTCAGAGCTCACCCACTCCACACAACCTGGAATTACAAGCCCCAGGGATATTTTCTCAAGCAAAAGAGCCCTCTGCTCAGAAAATTGATTTTTGGCACACTTTAGTGGGACATTATTGAAACCATTTGTAAAATTGCTCTGCTCTATTCGTGTCGTATCACAGGAGCTGGAGCAGCAGCGTGGAAATGAAACATTTCAATCTCAGTTAATATGGATTGTTTCAGTCTTATTAAAACACTTCGGGAAGGTCAAAGGAAAATACTGTCGGAATATTTTTCTTGCTGAAGAAAAATGGAGACTTGCCTTTGAAATCCTGGTTTGGGTGACCTCGGGCGTGAAATCTGTCCTTGCAGGGATAAAATAATTCCAGGTTTGGACACGTTTGGACCACACTTCCCACCCAGGGGCAAGTGGTATGAAAATAAACTGGAAGAGTCTGTCTTGGGCTTGGGCACAGCTGGGATTTCAGTCCACAGCCACAGCTTCCAAGTGGGATGTGAGGAGACATCAGGAGGTGGATCCTGTGGTTCTGAAGCTTTGGTGGAGGGAAAACTAAACCACAGACTTCCAGGCAGACAAAGATAAGGGGGATCGTTCCCCCAACAAGAGACAACTTGCACATGCTTCAAAAAGCCTCCCAAGGAAAGAACCAGACAATCACAGAATTATTAAGGTTGGAAAAGGTCTCCAAGCTCATGGAGTCAAAGCTATGAGTGAACATCCCCTTGTCCCTGATTAAGAGCACCAAGTGCCACATCCAGTCCTTCCTTGGACACCTCTAGGGACGGAGACTCCACCACCTCCCCTGAACACCCTTTCCAGGCAGGAAACCCTCCTGGTGTCCAACCCCAAACCCCCACCAGGGCCAAGTGGGCAGTTCTAATTTGAAGTTACTCGAGTTAAAAATTCCTGAAACATGAAGCAGCTTCAGAATCTCAGTGGACCAACAGGAATTGTACTTTTTTCTGTCCCTTGTGCTGGTTCTCCAACCCCTTGAAGCTCCTCGAGGTGGGTTTTCCCCAGCTCTGGTGACCAGTGCACAGGTTGTTTGGATTGAGGGAGGATCTTTGGGATGACTGACTGAGACATCCCAATTTAGGATAAACATCCAGGGCCAAGCACTGCCCTTTCCTTTCTTTTTTTTTAACCTACTTGTAGTAAACTCATCACTTTCACTGGAGATATAAGAGTTTTCCCTCCACTTTATCTTCCTTCCTTAATCCCCTTGTTGCCTTCCACCCTCATCCATGACAGAGAGGAATGAGAAAACATCTCTTTTAATTATTTAGCATATCATTAGCATTAGTTTTCTCTGCTTTCTTTTGCAGGAGCCACCAGGACTTCCTTCAAAAAAGCAGCATAATTCTGCAGTCAGGCTTTGCGTTTCCTGATCGTTAACAAACACATTTTTGTGGAATTCTGGCATTTTTCCACCTCTTTATCAGCGAGGAAAGAACAAGAAACAACAAATTCTCGTGCTCTCCTTGCTTGGAAAGCATTTCCAAACCTTCTCTTTGGAGTTTCCCGGAGCCTCATGCCAAGAAAATATTCCTGCAAGGTCAGGTTTTCCAGGGAGGCCAAATGAAATGTTGGACCTCGGTGGAATTATGGGATCATCTGACCAGGCAATATTGGCCCTGGGAAGGAGCTTTACTCTGGGAAATTCAGAGCCAGCTTGTTTTTAAAGAAATAAAACCACCTCTTTGAAGGGCCTTATCTACAGCTCACACTCCGTGGCTTAAGCCTGAGAGAGCCTGGGCTACTCCAGCTGGATTTTCTTCCTCCTGCCCAGTTTCTGGTGGACCTACGCTCCAGGGATTGGCTCCCATTCCTTGGGAAGCAGGAAAAACGTCAAGTTTTGCCTCTGAAAATGTTCCTACCCCTGGAGAAGCACAACATCCCTGCGAGGGGTGTCACAGGGCTCCAAGAAGGATGGGCAGCCCCAGATAATCCCTCTCCTCTGTCACCCCAGAGTTCCTGTTGATCACCAGAGCACTCCAGGGGGGATCTAAAAATCCATCTTTTCCCCCTGGATTCTCCCAGACTAAAAATTCCCTGAGCTACCCAGCAAACAGGGAAAACCTGACGTGGGAACCGAGTCAGGAAAGGCTTGTGTGGATCACCTGATTCCCACCCCCTGCTCCGGGACTGGGGAGGGGGGAACAGCTGGAATGGGTTCCATAGGGATTTAAGGGAAAAAAACAAGGAAAACTAAATGTGCCCAGAAACTCCTGATCTTCCCAGTGTTGAGGATCCACCCGAGCGTGGAGATGGCTCCAGGTTTTTTCAGGGCAATGCTAATGCTGTTTTTCCATCAGAAAAGCAGTTTAGAAAGGAATATCCTGGTTGATTAATTCTGGGAAAAGCTGTGCCTGCCTGGAAGACCTGCCTAACCAGGACCCCGTGGAAACATCTGCTCAGGGCTGGGTTTGAAGGAATGAGTTTGGGATCCGGGATCTGGCTGTGCTTCCCTTCCACACACGAGAATTCCATTAAATCCACGTTGGCTGCCTGTTCTCATGACAACCCTGAACCCAAACAATAACAACACAGGGGATACGGGAATGGGGCGGGGGGGGGGAACTCTCCTGGAAATCCCTCTTTTTTGAGGGATGTGTGTTGGGAAGGCAAAGGTGAGCTCTGGGAGGGCTGCTGCTCCTGCTTCCCACCAGGATCAGGGCTTTTCCCAGTCCTGAGGATGGTTGGACTTGATGATCCTGGAGGTCTTTTCCAGCCTTAGGGATGCTGTGATTCCTTAAGGATGCTGTGATTCCTTCAGGCTTCTCTCCTTCAGGTTTGGGGGCTTAGGGCTAGTGTTGGGGTCCCTGGTCTGGGGAGTTGAGTGGGGTCGTGTGAGGGCCCCTGGGCTGGGGGTTTGCTTTAGGGGGAGGGTCCCTGGGCTGGGGGATTGTGGGGATACTCCATGTGTCTCTTCATCCCAGTGGCCCTTCCCAGTGGCTCTTCTCTCAGTGCTCCATGAGGGCAGTGGAGCAGGTCCCACCTCTCAGTGTTCCCCTCCAGCTCTGTGGGTAAAACCAGTCCCCAAACTGGTGCTGCTGGTGGGGCTGGGGCTGTGCTGGCTGTGCAGGACGTGCTGCTGTGGGCAAAGGGCCCCTCAGCTCAGGGCCAGTTTTGTTTCATGCCCAACAAATCTTTCTTTGTGTTTTAGGAGGAATTTGGCTTGTGCTTTGGTGCTCTGTTTGTATCACTGGTGGTGGGGTCTGCAGTGGCTGGAGATCCCTAGTGGTCCTTGGGGAGCAGAGGAGCCCGTGCAGGTTCCTTGGCCACCTCTTGCCCAGGGCTCCAAGAACCTCCCTGGTGTGTTTGTGCCTCTGGCACGTCCTGGTGCCACCAGAGCAGCCCCTGCAGCCCCCAGAATTCCTTCTCCTCCTTGGAACGAGCAGCTCCCACACAGGGAACAGGAGAAGGTCTCCCCAGTGGTTTCTCTGAGCATCAGAGGGGGTCACTCTTTATAAACCATGTGTGGGCATGGGTGAAAAAAAGCCACCTCTGGGAAGCAGCTTGGATTTATTTAGGATGAGTTTTTCCCTCTGATTAATTGTGGGGGCGTGGATATATGCTGGGAAAGGCAATACTGTTTACTGGAATTGTGCTATAAATGCTTGCTAACTTCTAATTCACTGTGTGATAAATATCATAATTGATGCCACAATATGTTAACATTCAAAGCAGGAGCTCCTCTTTCATATGGATTTATCTTCATGCACGAGGAGGGTTTGAAGACTCTCAGAGATTAGGGGATCTTTCCATCTTTCCTCTGCATTAGGAAGAGGATAAGACACCTTTTTTTTAAAGAAGAGATGGATATCACCAGGCTTTTTTACGCAGAAATAAGTCGTTGAAACTGTTAAATGCATTTTTTTTCTGAGGTCACCCAGCCGGGCTGAACAGCTTGTGCTTGAATCTGTGGGAAGTGGTCAACAAACCTGGGGTGTTTCCCTTTTAACGTGGTAAACTGGTGTTAAAGGGTGGAAACCTGCCATGATAGGGCAGGACATGGAGGAGAATCCTTCCTTTGGAGCTGTAACTTCCAAAAGATCTGCTTTTAGCCACAGGTGAGCTTGGAGAGCAGAATGGAGCAGGGCAGGAAGGAGGGATGCAGGAATACAGCTCCCTGTGTCACACAGCTCCTTCCAGGCACGGGCTGCAAAATGTGCCTTCACAGTTTATTTTTATGCTTCAACTCTCAGGTTCAGACCCTCAAATTTTATTTGGGTGATGGATTTCTGTCAAAATTGGGAGACATTTAGCACCAAAGCAAGGCTGAAATACGAATCCAACGCTTTAGGACTCCTTTTATTTTGTGTGGACAGCCAAGGGCTCTGACCCCCCCTTATTAACTCTTGCAGGAGCTTCCAGGTTCATATTTTTGGAGTAATAATTTGGACTTAGTTTCATTCCCTCTTAAACCAGAAGTTGACTGACACAGTGAGCCCCGGGGAGATTTGACAGATGTTTAAATTAGCCGTGTTAATTAGCAAATAGCCTTTGGTCCCACATCTTTTTTTTTTTTTTTTTGACAAGGTGCCCCTCGCTTTGGGGCCGGGGGGGGGGGGGGGGGGGGGGTTATTCCCTCACGTCACCACAGAGTTTGAGGAACATTTTACCTGTCGATTGCTTTTTCTCTCGGGTTTTCCGGTGTTTTGTTTGCAGCCTGTGGAGATCAGAGGTTGATGGTGGAAATCAGAGGTTGATGGCTGCGTCTGCTCTGCAGGCTCTTAAAACAGTGGGGGGATGTTCTGGTAGGGGCGGTTTTAGTCGGGGGGGGTGTGGGATTTTTAGGGTAGAACCGTTTCTTTGCGTCTGGGCTCGATTTCCTCTCGAAGAAACAGCTGATTTCAGGAGGAAAATGGGATTAGGCAAGGTTTTGTAAAGAAAGAAACTGTGCTCTTGGCATTGTGCCCTCACAGGATGTGAACATCCCGAGTCCTTTGAGATTAAGTTCTCTGGTTTTATGGAGGAGATGCTCGACGTTACCTCGGGCTTTGGGAGCATTGCCACGGATCCAATCTGTGCTCCAGTATTAATTGCACATCTCTTCTCACATTCAAATCACCCAGTTTGCACAATCCTCGATGTTATCCTGATGTTCCCAGCTGGAAAAACCACCCTGTGCACACAGGCTGCTGGAGCTGTTCACTTCCCACCCGGAGGCTTTCATGGAATGCTGGGATGGTTTGGGTTGGAAGGGAGTTTAAGCCCATCCAGTGCCACCCCGTGCCCTGGGCAGGGACACCTTCCACTAGCCCAGGGTGTTCCAACCTGGCCTTGGACACTTCCAGGGATTCAGGGTCAGCCACAGTTTCTCTGGGCACCTCTTTGGGAGTTGTTTTTGGGTAGGATCAGAATAAAGGCAACATCCCTTCCAGACACGTGGTCTCTGTTCTTCTCTTCAACGATTTTTGTTACCTCTCGATAAATCAGATATTTGCTTGAATTTCTGTCTGTTCAGAGCCGATATCCCTCAGCACTTTACACCCCTCAGCATCCGAAGATGGCACAAGGCGCGGGACCAGCAGGATCCTCCCTCCTTGGAAACCTTTCCAAGCGCCTCTTTTTGCCGAGCTGCCACCTCGTTATCCAGGCACATCCCACCCGCCCGACCCGGGTGTTTTGGGTAGAGTCTTCTCCAGAGGATGGACTGCAGGTGGCAGCAGCAATCTTCCCCTGCGGCAGCCGGGAATGCTGCGGCAGCATCCATTGATTTCTGCAGGATTCAGCTCCCGACAAAACCAGCTCGGTGGTAAAAGAAAACTGTGAGCGGCGAGTGCAAAGATTGTCGTCTAACAGCCGACATGTGGCGACACTCTTCATTTTCCCCTCCCTTTTCTTCTCCTTAAGAGGAATTGGGATCGTTGGAGGAAGGGGAGGGGGAGGACAAGCCTTTCTGATCGCACCGTGCCAGACACACACAATAATCACATTTATGTGCAGGGCTCGGTTACTCTGCCGGGGTTTGTTCGAGCCCTGCATTGAGCAGCTTCAGGTTTTTTGTGCTTTCGGGGGTGTATTTTTTTTTTTTTTTATCCTCCTCCTGCTCGTTTTGTGCTTCTCTCTGATAGCAAGGAGCTGTAATTCTACGATCTCGGGCTCCAAAGGCAGCGAGTCGTTGCTGTGCATTGTTATTCCAGGCAGGGACACAGCCCTGGGAGCTGCGGGGACGGGAGTGCTCAGTCCAGGAACTTTGTGGCTGGGAGATGGGTCGCTTCCCACAGCCCCCGGCTCTGCTTGTCCCTGTCCCTGCTCCGAGAGGGCTGAGCCCACAGTTTACCCGAGTGTCCCTTGGAGCATCTCCCTGCAGCCTCCGTGTGCTGCTGCTGCAGCTCTGGGATTGCCAGTGCTGGGATTGTCTTGGAGAACCTCCAACCCCCCGTGCCCTGGGCTGATCCCCCAGTGTGGGCATTCCCGGGGGGGATTGTGCCCCTCTGCCCCTCAGGGGAGACCCCCCTGCAGAGCTGCTCCAGCCCTGGGGAACAGCACAGGGAGGACATGGAGCTGCTGGAGAGAGTCCAGAGGAGGCCCCAAGGTGGTCAGAGGGCTGGAGCAGCTCTGCTGGGAGGAAAGGCTGCAGAGTTGGGATTGTTCAGCCTGGAGAGGAGAAGCTCTGGGGTGACCTGATTGTGGCCTTGCAGGACCTGAAGGAGCGACAGGAAAGATGGAGAGAGACTATTTCCAAGGCCAGGACAAAAGGGAATGATCCCCACTGCCAGAGGGCAGGGTTAGGTGGGATATTGGGAAGGAATTCCTCCCTGTGAGAGTGGGGAGGCCCTGGCACAGGTTGCCCAGAGCAGCTGTGGCTGCCTCTGGATCCCTGGAAATGTCCAAGGCCAGGCTGGACGGGGTTTGGAGCAACGTGGGCTAGTGGAAGGTGTCTCTGCAGGGGGTGTCCCTGCCCATGGCAGGGGGTGGAATGAGATGATCTTTAGGGTCCCTTCCCACCCAAACCCTCCTGTGATTCCATGATTCCTGAGGGAGCTGCACTGCAGGTGGGGAGGTCCTTCTGTAGCTGGATTTTGGAGAGTGGTTGGAGCCAAATGCTGCAGACACTGTCTGGCAGTAGCAGTTGTGGTGTTTCTGCCCCTGTCCTGGATTTGTGACACCTCATAAGATAATAGACTCACTTAGGTTGAAAAAGACCTTTAAGATCATTGACCCAGCACTGCCAAAGCCACCACTGACCCATGTCCCCCAGTGCCACATCCACAGGGCTTTAAATCCCTCCAGGGAGGGGGACACCACCACTGCCCTGGGTAGCTGTGCCGGGGCTGGACAGCCGCTCTGGGGAGGAAATTTTCCCAATATCCCTGGGACAGCTTGAGGCTGTTTCTCCTTGTCCTGTCATTGTTGTCACACAAGCCCTTGAAGTCCAGCAGTGGTGCTGAAGTGCTCAGGTCAGTGCTGGGGTTGGTGCATTAATTCCTGGCCACTGGAGCTCAGATCAGAGGCAGCCAAGAGCAGACTGTTGTTGGCTCAGGTGGCACCAGGGACAGAAGTGGCCCTTCAGCACAAGCTGCTTGTGATGCACCAAGTTGTTGTGGCAGGAGCTCCCCCCAGTTCCCTGGGCACTGGGATGTGCAGATCAGAGGCTGCAGAATTCCAGACATGCAGGGACTGCTTTGACACCCTCCTGATGGGAAGAACAGGGTGAAGGCAAAGATGCTCCGGGGGTCTGAGGGTTCAAAAGCAGCAAGGTCCCCTTGGGAATGAAGGGCAGTGCACTAAAGAGTGTCCCATGGGAGGAAAAGGGGGAGATAAAAACCTGGGAATCCATCCCTCATGTTCTCCTTCCCCCTGAGCTGGACCGGCCCAGGCAGGGCAGCTCCCTGCAAGGCATTGGGAGTGTGAAAGGAAACTTGGAATCATGGAATGGTTTGGGTTGGAAGGGACCTTAAAGCCCATCCAGTGCCACCCCCTGCCATGGGCAGGGACACCTTCCACTAGCCCAGGTTGCTCCAAGCCCTGTCCAGCCTGGCCTTGGACACTGCCAGGGATCCAGGGGCAGCCACAGCTTCTCTGGGCAACCTGTGCCAGGGCCTCCCCACCCTCCCAGGGAAGGATTCCTTCTTTATATCTAATCTAAATTTGTTTTCTGCCAGTCCAGAGCTGGGCCCTCCTTTTCCCACCTGAACTGTGCTCGCAGGCATTTTAATGCATGTTATTTGTTTTTACCCAAAATGAAGATTTGCTAACACTGATGCTAATCGTGACTCTTGAGTGATTTGACCAGATTGTTTTAGAACAAAAACCCCTGGGGAGAAAAAGACAAGTACTTTCTGCTGACATTTGTGCAAACTCTTTTCTGTTGAGCTGACTTTTCATTTCAGACCTTTCTTTAACTTGATTTTCGAGACATTCAGGAGCGTTCCAAACAGACTTTTTCAATTTTGTGGAAGCAGATATTGTAGTCAAGGCAGAATAGGTTTCTCTTTGCTCTCTTCTTCTCACCCCCAACTTCACAATGTGTAAATCAATCAAAGTTTTAAAAAAAATAAAAGTATTGTTTGCCTGCTGCACTTCTCAGCCAGCAGCTCCTGGGTAGGGCAAAGTGATTGGATTTGTGACCTCTTGGTTCAGAATGTCTGCTGGACAACGGTCCCTTTTTATATTTATTTCTTTTTTCCCCTCCTGCTGGAGGGTGTGACAAGATCCTGGGCTTGTCCCTGGTTTGGCTGTGAGCAGGTTCAGGAGGGTTGGTCTGTGTGTTTACATGTCTGGTTCCAACAGGGATGGTTGGTGGGCAGAGGGCAGGAGGAGCTGCTGGAGCAGAGGGATCAATCCCAGTTCCTCCAGCAGGGGAGGGGTTTGTGCTGGGCTGGTTTGGGTTCTCTGGTGTTTGGGCAGTGAGCACAACACTTTAATTGCTGTTTGTGCAGCCTGAGACATTTGTGTTTCTCCTGCCGCCCTCTGCAGCAGCACTGGATGCAAAACACAGAATCATGGAATTTTAGGGGGCAAAGGAACTTAAAACTCATTCAGTCCCACCCCTGCCATGGGCAGAGACTCCTTCCACTAGCCCAGGTTGCTCCAACCTGGCCTTGGACACTTCCAGGGATCCAGGGGCAGCCACAGCTTCTCTGGGCAACCTGTGCCAGGGCTTCCTCACCCTCCCAGGGAAGGATTCCTTCCTTCTACCCAAGCTAAATTTCCCCTCTTCCAGTTTGAAGCCATTCCCCTTGTCCTGTCACTCCAGTTCCTGATGAACAGTCCCTCTCTGTTGCCCCTGTAGCCCCTTCAGACCCTGGAAGGTGCTCTGAGGTCTCCACACAACCTTCTCTTCTCCAGCTCTCCCAGCCTGGCTCCACAGGGGAGGTGCTACAGTCCCCTTACCAACCATGGACTTCTAGAAGTGTCTCTGTCTTTCCAAGGGGTCAAATCTCCTTTGGTCTGTAGGTCCCTCCACAGTGCCTGTCCCAAAGCTCCTCCAGCCAAACCTTCCTGCTGGGGGAGTCTTTCACCTCAGGATGGAGCATTTCTGTCTCCTGTGTTCACCCTGCAGGGTGAGGAGTGACCTCCAGGGAATGGATGGATATCAGCTGGTTTAGGCTGGAGCTCAGGAAAAGGTTCTTCCCCCAGGGGTTGGTTGGGTGCTGAACAGGCTCCCCAGGGCAGTTCAACCCTACCAGAGCTCCAGGAATGTTTGGACAACGCTCTCAGGGACAGGGTGGCATTGTTGGGGTGTCCTGGCAGGGCCAGGAGTTGGACTGGGTGATCCTGTGGGTCCCTTCCAGCTCAGGAGATTCCAGGATTCTTTGCTGGAGCTGTCTGTTGTTGAGCTCTGATTGGCAGGTCCGTGGAGCTTCAGCAATACAGGATGTGCATCAGCCAACTCCAGAAAACTGATAAATCCATAAATAATGGTGGATTCATAAATAGGTGCATTCATCCCCCTCCACCACATTATCCAGATGCATATTGGAGTCTACGAAATAGATAAGAAATAATTGTGTAAGACATGAGCTTCCTTTTTCTTCTTTAATCCTCAGCAAAAAGAAGCCATTTGAAGATTTTGCTTGGTCTTTTTAGTTGCAGACTGTGATTTTGAGGATTTTTTTTTTTTCTTTTTTAATCACAATTCTATTGTGTTGTGTAGAATAAGGCTCCCAGGATGGGACTGGCAGGGTCCTGAGTGTCTGTGCTGGGATGCACAGGCAGCCACGTGCAGACAGGGTGCCAAGGGGTTTGTGAGTAAATACACAAATTGCTAGTGGCATAATTCCTTGGAAATAAACCCAGCAAATTAAACTTGTTAAAGCAACTGCCTGAAATGTTTCCTGCCATTGAATTGTCAAAATAGAGAACTGCAAAGATCCTGGGCTCATTTACATGGCACCAAAGCAAAAATAATGGGAAAATAACGAGCAATTATTGTGCCTGGCTCTCCCTATTCATTATCTGAAGTAAAGACATTTATCAATATGGAATTAAGTTGGTGAGATGTGCGTGTGACACAGTTACAGTGGTCAGTTAAAGCTGGGGAGATCTGAGGGATTTGAGGAACCCAGAAATAATCATTGCTGCAAGAAACCACGGGTGAGGAGGAGCAGCCAGAGCTTCTGAAGGGTTGTAGCAAGGTCTTGGTCACTAAGAGGGGTGACAGATGTGTTTTTGGGAGAGGAACAATTAGACTTGTAACTGGGCAAGTTATGTCCTATACATGATATTCATGGGTGGTCTCCAACGTTAGGGCTGTGGCTGCTTTGGGGACATCTGAGTGTCAGTGGTGGGGCCTGGTAGATGTTGGGCATCCTGGTGACTCCAGGAGCCCTTCCCAAGCTGCTGCAGGGAGAAGGGAGACTGTCCAAAGAGTGAAGAGTGCATGTGACCCAGACTGTGGGATTCCAGAACCACTGAGGTTGGAAAAAACCCCCAAGGACCGTCGAGTCCCCGCTGTGCCCAATGCCCACCCTGACCCCCAGCCCAGAGCACTGAGTGCCACAGCCAGGCCTTCCTTGGGCACCTCCAGGGATGGGGACTCCCCTTCCAATGCCTGACAGCCCCTTCCATGAGGAATGTGTTGGATTGGAGGCCATCTCTTTGTGTAGAAGCCATGGAAAGACCTTCCTTAGGGCTGAACATCGGGACACTGCTCTTCATCCCTCCCACCTTTGTGTGTGACCACAGAACAACAGGGATTGCAGTGAACTGGAGCCACCACGGGCTGGCTCTGAAGGAAAGTTTAAGGGCCCTGCAGGCAGGTGAAGCTTCTGCTGTGCCTTGGCTTCCAGCAGGAATGGTTCCCCCCACCTTTAACCCCAGCTCCTCGGGAATTGCTGGAAGCTGGGAAGGCGATTCCACGGGGCTGGGCAGGGTCGGAGCAGCAGTTCCCAGCCCTGCAGGGAGCTCTGACAGATGCTGTCAGTGGATCTGCCCATAAATAAATGTGTAATGGGGCTGCCTGCTACACTTCCACATCGTGAGGAGGGAATTGTGACACTCCTGTCCTTTTATCTCTCCCATCCCCCGACGGCTGTGAAGGAGCCTCTGACCTGGGCTGCTCGTTTTTCTTGTTCTGCTGCAGCAGGAGCTGGTGCCTGTGCAGCTCTGTGGCTCTGGTAGGAAGGGGGAGGAGAGCAGCAGGCGTTTTGTTGAAGTTCTTAATTGCAGGCACAGCAGGATTATGGAAATGTCGAGGGGGGAGTGACAGGGCAGAGCTGCCAAGCACGTGGGGGTTGTTGTTGATTCACTGCTCTCTTTTCCCCTGGCCGGTGGGTGGGTGACGAGTCAAAGGGATCTTGTGGGCTCCTGACCAGTCCACCCCTGTGCCAGACTGGGCTGTGTTTAGCAGCCCTTGCTCAAGGCAGGCCCGGGATTAGCCAAAAATAACACAACTGGCTTGTGCCAGAGGAGCTGGGAGGAGGGGCACAGTCACAGAATCCCAGGATATGCTGAGTTGGAAGGACCCACAAGGATCATCCAATCCAACCCTCAGCCCTTCACAGACCCATCCCCAAGAGTCTCCACCTGTGCCCCAGAGGATCATTCAAACCCTCCTGGAGCTCTGGTACCCTCTCTGCCAGGAGAACACAGAAGGAGTCTGACTCCGACAGTCCAAATCTCTGCCTCGCTGTGATTTAGAGGATGTTGCTGTTCCATTCCTTCTTTTCCAGTTTGGCTTTGGCACAGGGTTTCATTCCTCATCTCAGGAACTGAGAGCCTGTCTTCCCTAGACCTTGGGAACCTCTGCACCCCCGAGCTCTCCTCTCTGAAGAGGGGGCAGGTGAGTCCTGCTTCTGGCACTTGTTCCACCGGGTGCCAGGGTGGAACAAGTGGCACATGTTGGATTCAAGCTTGGAGCTGCTGTAGGGATGGGATTTTCCATGAGTCCTCAGGGCTGCTCCTGTCAAAGCTCCCCATGCCCCAAGGGTTTGCCTCAAAGCAGATCCCACAGTTTCATTGATCCTGCATGTCCAGCTCGGTGTCCCGGTGACTTTCCCAGTTGCCTGCCAGCACTGAAAGATGAGAAAATGAAGTCCAAGTTGACACACAGAGGTTTCTCATCCCCTCCCAAAGTGAGGAATTGTCTTCAGGTGGTCTGTCAGCTTGGCTGGGAAAGCTGCAGGGAGAAGCAGGAGGAGTGATGGTCCAAAGCAGCACCTTCATCCCAGTCAGTACAGGAAGATCCTGGTCCTGGCTGAGCTGGGGGACTGGGAGCTGCAAGGGAAGTGGCTCCTGGTGTGAAGGACGGTGTTGTCCCACTGATCTGGACCAGGGCACCCACTAACCAGGGGCTGTGCACCCAAAAATCCTCATTGCTGTGCTCTCAGTGATTTAAACATCTCCAGTGCACGTTGGATTCCGTGGGAAGCACTGAGATTGTTTCCTTCCTGTGATGGTTTCCCAGCCAGGTGGTCCCCAGAGAGCTGCCAGACGTTCCCCTGTCAGCCTGAACAGGAGGTGTCAGGCCTGGCAGGGGGGTGGGAGAGGCTGCTCAGTTCATAGACACATCTTTACAGTGTTTTGGGGACCAGAAAGGAGAAGGTGGAGCCCAAAAAGCTCCCAGAGAGACATGGAGGAGAAGCCAGTGAGGGTCAAAATGGGTGACTGGTAGCAGAGGAGAAGAGGGAGATGACAAGAGAGGGGGATTGGCAGAGGATTAGACTGTTCTCAAAGTGCAGCTCAACCTGTTGGAAGAGTCCAGAGGAGGCCCCAAGGTGGTCAGAGGGCTGGAGCAGCTTTGCTGGGAGGAAAGGTTGGAGAGCTGGGATTGCTCAGCCTGGAGAGGAGAAACCCTAGGGTGACCTGATTGTGGCCTTGCAGTGGCTGAATGAGCTACAAGATGGAGAAAGACTATTGACAAGGGCCTGGAGTGACAGGACAAAGGGTAATGGCTTCCCACTGCCAGAGGGCAGGGTTAGATGGGATATTGGGAAGGAGTTGTTCCCTGTGGGGGTGGGGAGGCCCTGGCACAGGTTGCCCAGAGAAACTGTGGCTGCCCCTGGATCCCTGGAAGTGTCCAAGGCCAGGTTGGACGGGGCTTGGAGCAACCTGGGCTAGCGGAAGGTGTCCCTGCCCATGGCAGGGGGTGGCGCTGGATGGGCTTTAATGTCCCTTCCAACCCAAACATTCCATGATTCTGTGACATATTGGGATGGTGCCAAACACTTGCAGAACATGGAGAGCCATGACCTGCCCTGCTGCTGTGCTGGCTCCTTTTTAATCCTCAGGAAGGTCCTGCTGCCTGCTTTGATTATTCCATCACTTCATTCTGATCCCTCAGAGCTCCTGTTCCTCCTTAGGCCTCTCTGCCTTTGCAGCCTGAGCAATTTGGGGGGGTGTTTGTTTTAGCCTTTGGGAGCCCCACAGAAACCATCTCAGGATTGTCCTTCCATGGCTGGGCAGGGCAGGAATGTGGCCAGTGTGGGCACTGGGGAGCTGTGCTGTCATCTGGGGGGGAGCTGGGGAACATGAAAGGGGGTTTGTGCCTGATTCCCAGGTATTTTACAGGCATTTGTATTTTATTTTATTTTTTTTAAATCTATACCTCCCTGGATCCCAAGTAAAGCTGCAGTGGAAGGGATAAGACTGAAGGAGACCCCACCCAAAGTTCTGTGTAAGGTTTATTTGCAATAGCAGACTCCAGGCACCCAGAACAGGTCCTTTTGGTGTCAGGGTGATGCTCTGCCTGGAAATGGGGCAGGGACAAGCTCTGTCTGAGGCCCAGGAGGTGCCTCGAGGTCACAACTGGAGGGAATGAAACCCTTTCCCAGTAGTGTCACTGGAATTAGGCAGAGCCCCTAAACATGGAGTGTTCAGGCTCTGCCCTTGCTCATTCCCAGAGCTGTAGCAGAAGGAAGCTGTTCATGCTTTTGGGGCTGTTCTGCTGCCTTGTTCCTTGCTAGAAGGTGTTCTGCTTTCCTGGGGTATTCGAGGCAGTTTGTGACATTTTGAGCTGAATTTGTTTTTTCAGCAACGAAGGCAGTTCCAGGAAATTGTCCCATAAGCAGCAGAACTCTTGAGCCACTGGATTTGTGTCCCACTTTCCCAGCCTCTGCCTCTCCCGTTATCACACTGGCTCTTCCCACAGAGCCCCTGTGCTCCTGTCCCCTTGCTCTACACCCTGGAACTCCTTGGCTGGTGGTTCCCATGTGGCTTCTTGCCAGGCAGAGCAGGAGTTCCCTCATCTCCCACGACAACCAAGGCTCTCATTTGGCTCTGTCTCTTCCCCGTCCCCACCATATTTTTATCCCCAGGATTTCTCAGTATTTAATTATCTCTCAGCCTTCTGTCAGTCTGGGGGAAATTTAAGTTCCTGGAGGTAGGAATCTGCTGCTCAGATGGACAAGCAGTTGTACAGACAGCAGGAAAGGAGTTCCTGCAGGATAAATTCCTTTCCTGGGAAGCCTGGATGGTGTCCTCTGTCCCTCTGACCTGCATGGGAAGCCAGGTACTGCCCTGCTGCTGGGGCTGTGGGTTAGAGAGGAAAAGCCAAGGAATAAACAGGAACAAAGCAGAGAACTGAGTAGTGTCAGCAGGGCACGAGGGCAGCAGACACCCCTGAGAGGAATAATGGATGTTTGGGACACTCTGAGCAGTTGTTTGGTGTTGAAGGATGCATCCCTGGGTTTCCCAGAGAAGCTGTCCCACTGGGATTGCTTCCCTCGGGGCAGGGCATGCCCTTGCCATAGGATTCAGATGATCAACTGCCTGCAGGAGCTCAGATAAAGCCACTGAGGGCTCAGCCAGCTGGGAATGGGGGAATCATGGAATCATGGGATGGTTTGGGTTGGGAGGGACCCCTTGGGCAGAGGCACCTCCAAGTTATGTGTTTGCCCTGTGGAATGCTCTTGCTGGATGTGATCAGCAGTCAGAGCAGGATTTTCCCCCTCACTGTGCCTCTGCAATCTCCAGCTCCTCACACCATTTTCCCAGCCCAAGCACCAAATATTCCACCTCTTCCCCCCTCCCTGAGTGGAGCTGCAGCCTTTGCACTGCCCTGTGACCCGTGGGGCAGGAGCAAGGGAGTCAAATCCAATTTGTGACCTTTCAGTACTTAAAGGGAGTTTATAAAAAAGAGGCAGAGTGACTTTTTCCACATGCAGATAGTGGTAGGACAAGGAGGAATGGTTTTAAACTAAAAGAGGAGAGATTTAGGTTGGATATTGGGAAGGAATCCTTCCCTGGGAGGGTGGGGAAGCCCTGGCACAGGTTGCCCACAGAAGCTGTGGCTGCCCCTGGATCCCTGGAAGTGTCCAAGGCCGGGTTGGACGGGGCTCGGAGCAACCTGGGCTAGTGGAAGGTGTCCCTGCCCATAGCAGGGGGTAGAATGAAATGGTCCTTTCCAAGCCAAACCATTCTGGGATTCTGGGATTCTAAAACTTCTTTGCCTCAGGGAGAAGTTCAGCAGCCCAGGGGACATTTCACCTCAGAGCAGGATGGAAACCAGCCCTCAGTGCCCCCCTGAGCCAGCCCAGGGAGGACATGGCAGCCCTCCCTGGGGAATTCCATGGATCTTTGTAAAACAACATGGGAATGTGGAAGAGGGCAGTGAAAGCAGAGTCACCAAGGCTCAGCTTGCAAAAGAAAAGCCTGAGTTTAATTGCTTTGCTGAATCAGGGCCCAAAAGCAGCTCCGTCTCCATCTTTTGATGGCCAGGATGGTGATGCCAGCTGGGATGAAGGCACCTCCAAAGGGTTGGGAGTGTGTCTGGCAGCTCCAGAGCCCTCAGACGGGTGTGCTGAGCACAACCAAGCCCATTTCGGTCCAGCTCAGGTTTGACCACTGTGTGATTGTGCCTCTGAATGTGACCCAACTCACGGAGGGAGAAACTGGGGGAGACCCAAGGAAGGGCCTGTGTGGTGCTGGGAGTGTCCATTCACCAGCAGCACCTTGAAATTTATCCCAGCAAATTTTTGTTTACCCCAATTTATTTTACCTTTTTTTACCCCAATTTATCACTGGGCTGTTGTCACTCCCCATTCAGTGCCCAGGGGGGACCCAGCACAAAGCTCTGCAGAACTTGTGTGGCTTCAGGAGCCAGGGAATGATGGATGTCTGTATCCATGGAATGATAGATGTCTGTATCCGTGGGTGAGGATAATCCAGTTGTACAGCCTGGCTGGATTTCAGCTGGTCTCTGGAAAAAAAAGGAAAAAAGGGGTAGAGGAGTGAAATATTTACTTTTGGGACTTTCACCAGTGGAGATGACAGAGTGTGGGAAAAGAAAAGAGAGGCCTGGTGGGCAAGGGCTGGAGGGGAGAAGAAGTAGGGAAAAAACTCATCTCTTTGCTGGTAGAAAAGGGGCACAAAGGGGCTTGGCAAGAAAAGAGCCATTCTTTTGATTTCTCAGAGGCCCAAAATGAAGGCAGCATGTTCAATGAACATAACTCCACGTTGTCAGTGCAGTCAGGGATGTTTATGCCAGCCAGTCAATCTGACCCAGAGCTCTGATTAAAAAAAATCAGCCAGCCCCAAATGTTCCAATAAAAAAGAGGTTATGAAAAAAAAAAAAACCACAACACTTGTGCTTTGGTTAAAGAGCACCCAGCTCTGGAGTAATTTATTACAGCTGAAAGGATTAAATGTCATCAGGGAAACCAAAAAGAAAATGAATCTGTAATTAAATGTTTAGCCCAGCCAAGACAGTGTGGCACTGCCAGGCTGAATAATGTATAGAGGAAACATCCCCAGCTCTGTGCTTTACTTTCCATTTTTTCATTAACTGAATCTATATTAATGCAGAACAAGAGAGCTGAGTGATTTTCAACATACTCTGGATTTGTTGGTGTTTTGATGATACCAGGACTCAAAGGCTTCAGCTGAGATCAGTGCCAGCCTGTGCTTGGAGTTATCCAGACTCGGGGAGGATCTGATACCTGCCAGGGAGAGCAAACAGGACAGCCAGGGAAAACAAGCAGGGAAAAGTCTTCCAAGCCCTGACCCAGGAGAACTGGGGCTGGAAATCCTTGTCCAGGACATCCTGCTCTTCACCAAGCCCTGCCCTGGCACAGCTGGGGCTGGAAATCCCTGTTTGGGGCATCTTCCTCTTCACCAAACCCTGCCCTGATAGAGCTGGGCCTGGAAATCATCTTTCCCAGCCTTGTCTCTGGGAATCTGCCCAGATTTGGGAACAGAATCGAGCCCTCTCTCCTAACTCCTGTTCATAAGATGGGGGTTGGCTGGGGAACAAAGAACCAAATCCATGACATTCTTTGGCTTTGGGCACATTGAAGGAGATGAGAAATGATCAAATTCAGCTTATAATGCAGAGCAATCAAAATGGTGCAAAAAGGTCATTTCACTTCACTTGATTGTATGTTATGATTCTGGGAAGACCTTTTTTTTTACCCAAATATGGAGACTCAATGCCAACAATCTGAAGTCTAATCAAACTTACCAATTAGTAGAGATATTCTCATTGACAATTGTCAATTAACCTCAAGGTTAGAAATTCAGGATAACCTGAACCATTGCTTAAGTTCATGTCAGAGTCAAAATAATAGTGTGTAATATTAAAATAAACCTCCAGCAGGTTTTCCACGTGTGCAGAGAGCTGGGTGACAAACCCCCAGTGGACCTGCTGCATCTTTTTCAAGTCTTTTTCCAAATATTTTTTAAATTTTTTTTGCAGTTAAATATCATTAACCTTCAGAGCTGTCTGTCCTACTTACACCAGTGGAGGCACAGTAACTGGTTCTGTCAGAGCATTGATCCTTCTGTCTCCAAATCAGTGATTTTTTCTGCCTCTCCCCCCAGCTGGGATCATGTTCTTGTGGTCTCAGACCTTGCAAGGATTTCAGGTTTACCTGCTCTTTTATTTTGCTTCTGTTGCAGTTAGAAAGCACAGGCTTGGCTTTGGGGATCAGGCTCCAGGGGTGCCTCGAGGTCAGGAAGGGATTTTAGTTGGTCTCCTTTTCCTTTTCCACAGGGACAGCTGAAGATGCAGGATAAATGTTAAATATCACAGGAGGTCACTGGAGAGCTGAGACTTCAATCCCCATTTTCTAGGGCACAACAGGAGCTCCTTCTCTGGGCATTTTCCCAGTGCAAGAAATGCAGCCACAGGGAATTTTCCCTCTGGAGCAAAGGGAGAGGCCTCACTGCTGTGCTGGGCTGTGCTCTGGGGTCACTGAGTCCCTGATTCCAGGCTCCCTGTGCTGTGGGGGTCCCTCAGGAGAGCAGAGATGTGCTGGGGGAGTTACAGGCACCAAACCAGCCCGGGTCAGTCACTGCTGCCCCAAACTGCTGCTGTGGGATTGTCCTCCTCTGCTCCAGCCGCTTCCTGCTGCGCCAATCCCGGGATTATTCTTCTCCATGCTCAAGGCAGCTGGGCCAGAAGCCCCCCAGTACCTCGTTAGGGCTCTGAAGTGCCCTCTGCCCCTTATCAAGGAGCACTGTAAGCAGAGAACAGCCCGAGGTGACACTGCAGACCCCCCTGTGTTGGGCTGTGCTTTGGGGAACCTGCAGCTTGTGCCCCCCCAGATGGGCAGGAGAAGTTCTTGTTCTGCTGAGCCTGTCACTGACTTCAGTATCACAGAATCACAGAAAGGACCCACCAGACATCCAGTCCAGCTCCTGGCCCTGCCCAGGACACGCCAACCATCCCACCCTGGCCCTGAGAGCATTGTCCAAACCCTCCTGGAGCTCTGGCAGCCTTGGGGCTGTGCCCACTGCCCTGGGGAGCCTGGTCAGTGCCAACTACCCTTTCACCAGGTGAAAGTCCACCCTCCTGAGCACTGTCCTGCTCCAGCAGCTGCCTCTGTGCAAAATCAGCTACAGAAATCATCCCCCAGCTGAATGTGGAACTCAAACCATCATCACCTTTGAAATGGTGCGTCAGGAAAAGTCGCCTGCTTGGCCACACCCAACAATCAGCAGCCCCTTGGTGTGATTCCATCGATGGGAAACAGAGCCCAGAGCTGCACAAACCCGACTTAGGGCCTGTTGATGATGGATTTAGCTCTGGGCCTCGGCAACAGAGCCTGAAGCAAGAGTGTGGGAGGTGATGTATCCTGAAGATATGCCATCCTTTATCCTAAAATCCCCCTTCCTGAGCACTGCCCGGCTCAAGCAGCTGCCCCTGAGCCTCAGGTCCCTGTTCTGCCTTGTTCAAGGCAGTGTTGTGCTAAAGGAGGGTAGAGGAAATCTTCAGGAAATGGCCTCTGTGTTCCCAGGAAGAGGGAACTGATGCAGGGAAAAATATCCTTCAAACACAAGCACAAGTCAGTCTAGAAGCAGGTCACAGTGGGATTCCTCATCCTAAGAGAGATGTGGGCTGAAACAGGGGAAAGAAATAGTTCAGGACTGAGCTCTAGGAGGAATCTTGAGGGTCTGGACAAGGGGATCAGGTGCCCATACAGTCAGTGTGCAGATGATGCCAAGCTGGGTGAGATGTGGATCTGCTG
Organism: Corapipo altera; assembly: GCF_003945725.1. Lineage (NCBI taxonomy): Eukaryota > Metazoa > Chordata > Aves > Passeriformes > Pipridae > Corapipo > Corapipo altera. The sequence continues at coordinate 9,242,721 of NW_020884902.1, forward strand.
GAGAGCAGGAAGGCTCTGCAGAGGGACCAGGGCAGGCTGGATCTATCCTTTCAGGGAAAGGATGTTCTTCACACCCAGCACATTAGAAGAGCCATTTAGGTGTGATTGGTGTGAAAGTTCCTGCCAGAGGGCAGGGATAGGGAAGAGGCCTCTTGGGATGGGATGTTTGGTGTTGTTTGTGCTGACATGAGTGTCCCCAAGACTTTGTGTGTCTCAGGGGGGTTTGGGCACGTGGCCAAAAGGGAGGGAGTCTCCCAGAGCCTGCAGTGAAGGCACACGGCCTCATTAAGACATTGCACTTTATTTTGGTGACCCCTGGGTTCCAAGGAGAATTTTAATGGGCTTTGGGTCCTATCTCCAGGATCCTGCAGCATTTTCAGGTTAATAACACTGACATGTCTTATCACCACCAGAGCTATAATGGGGAAAACCCAGCATATTGTTGGGAGATTTAAAACTGCCTTGAAATCTGTCAGGGGAGATAAAGTATCTTTTATATCAGAAAATAGCTTCCCTCTCCCTATCTTAGGGAACAACACAGAGCTCCAAGAAAGATGCCTCTGCCTAAGGGCTTATTAGGAAGAGACATTCCCGGGGTGGAAAGTGGGAGAACCAAGGGAGGTTTGTGAAAGTGAAATCCAGTTTGAGAAGTGAAATCCACCCCTTGGGTTTCAGGTCAATGAAAAGACTCCTGGAAAAGGGCAGCAACACATCTTGGATGTGCATCCCGTAGCAGATCCTGCCTTGGTGAAGAGCCACCTGCAAGAGGAGTCGAAGCTGTGGGATGAGATGAGGTTGTAAAGAAGTTCCGTGAGTCAGGAGATGGTTTTTCTCATGTGTGCCCCAACCAGAGGGTGGAACTGAATAGTCTGGTTGCTGTAAATCCCAGTATCCCACAAAGATCTGGGTGTATTCTGGGGTGGGATAGACAGGTATGACATGGTGGGGGTGTGGAGAATGTCTCTTTTTGGCTGCTTGAGGTTTTTTCTCTTAGTAAAGGATTTCCTTCAAGCCACAATATTCCATCTGCCAAAATTATCTGAATTAAATGTTCCCACAATCAATATCTAAATGACTTCACTTAAATGTGTGGCTTTATTGAACCAAGGCAAATGAAGCCATTACAAACACATCCAGGGGGATGGACTGGGAGGATGGGAACACCTCTGAGGGTGGTGACAAGCAACCAGATGTCCCAAATTACTTTGAGAACATGATATTTCCAGCTAGAAATCCTGTCAGGCACTGCAGGTGCCAGGTCAGATGGACCAGTTTGAAAAATCCCCTCTTCTTGCTCCCAGGAATGCACCTCCCAGATCCCTGTGTCAGCTCAGGGGCCATCCTGGAAGGTGAAGCTCCTCTGCAGAGCTCCACATTTGAGGGAGAATTGGGGAGAGAAGTAACTTCTGGTGGGATGTGCCTTTGCAAGAGACATTAATCCCAGCATTTCAGAGCTCAGGTGTTTTAAAGGGAGTTAATCCACACCCCACCAGAAGCGAAATCAAAATCAGAAACCAGACCTTGGCTCACAAGGTAGAGTTTTGTCAGAGGCCAGATTTCCTGTGGAAAGGCAATGTGTTAACAGAGTCCTCATTTACTTCTGTCAGCCCCTGGAAGCCTTTTCCTTGGCTGATTCTCAGTGCAGGTTCCTCTGGGAAATGCCACACTCACTCCCTCTCTGCTTCCTGCAGCTTTTTCCTTGGCACAAATCGCCTTTGGAGACACTTTGGAGTCCCTTGGTTTCATTAACAGGTATCTCCTTCCTGCTGAAGAGGAGAATTAATGCTTGTTGCACGAGCAGGATTCAGATTCCAGCTGGGACATTCCCACTCTGAGACTTTTCCTTCCCCCCCAGCTTTCCTGGGAGAACATTTCCACTTTTAACCCCTGCTGTTGATCCCACTTCCCACTGGAGACTCTCTACTGTCCCTTGGTGGGAAGAGCCCACTCCCTTCTGGGTGATGGACTCATCCCTTCACCCATTCCTCCTCTTGGAGACCTTCCTCCTGTTTCCTGTTCAACTGGGAAGAGGAGTCTGACACTCTCCCCCATTCCCAGTGGCTTCCTTTAGCTCATTAGCAAAGAGCTGATGAGTTTTCCTCAGGCCTTTCCCAACCCTTGGTATGACTAGAGGTGCTGGCACCTTCCTCCAGGTGTGGAGGGAGAAGGGCCTGAGGCAGCAGAGAGGTGCAAATGCATTTCTGAGCAGTAAGTTCAATAGGAAGATCCTCAAAACCCTTATTTATCCCACATCCCAATTTTAACATTCCCAAAAGGAACACTGATAGCAATGCCTGGGATCTGAGAGGAGGATTTTCTGGGATTTGGTGTGTGGAGAGACCTTTCCAACACCAATTTTTTTTTTTTTTTTGGTTCTGAATCCACGTTGAGTGTCAGGTTTTTGGGAGTGGGAGGTTGGCTGCCCTTTCCTGCAGATGGCTCATCAGAAGACTTCCTTGGAGTGCTCACTTCCCTGGGGAGGAAGCACACGAGAGCTGGGGAGATAAAAACAGCCAAGCTGAAGGTCAGTTCCTGCTCTGGGCTGGATTTCACCGCCACGAGCCAGTGTTTGTGCTCAGGAATTGCTGGAGGAGGGGAGGCAGTGGGAGGGCTGGGGGAAGCAATGTTTTTAAATAGATATTTTATGGAGGACATCAACATTTGGCATTTCCCAATTTCAGAACAGTGGAGGAGGAACTAAGAACTTCATCCTGCCTCCTCCTTCCCCCCTCCCCGTGCCAATTAGGCCCCCAGTCTGTGCCCTCCCTCCCAGGGAACAGCCACTGAGCTCTTGTGCCAGCAGCACCTTCCTTTGGGAGCCCTTTCCTGCCTTCCAGTGGTTCAGAGGAACAAAACTGTCCCTTGAGGGGGGTTCCTGTGTGCTGGGAATGTGCAAACTGTCTCAGTGAATCAGCACCCCCTTGGAGGAGATTCTCCCTTCACTGCCTTTAGCTCAGCTGTCTCTTGTCCCTGACCCTGAGGAGGGCTGGGATGCAGCCTGTGCTTGATCTTCCAGCCTTTTTCCTCACAGCCAGCCAGGAGGACACTTCCCACCCACCCCAAAACCCACCCCAAACCCCACGCACATCATAGAACCCTGAGACTGGCTCAGGTGGTTGGAGCACAGTGCTGAGAATTCCAAGGTTGTGGCTTCAATCCCTGGAGAGACCATTCACTGAAGAGCTGGACTTGAAGGTCCTTGTGGGTCCCTTCCAACTCTGAATATTCTGGGATTCCACCTGCACTGTCAGGTCCTGCCAGCCCCACTCCAGGGGGGTTCTGGAAGTCCCCTGTTAATGTGCATTTCCATGAGTTGCTGCCTCCTGGAGCTTCCAAGTCTCAAACAGCCTTTTCTTCTCTGTTCTGGGCCGGTCTCCCAAATATTTGCCTTTCCTTTCTCCACATCCTGCATCACCTGCTGCACTTGGCATCTTTGTGTCAGAGGGATTGATCCAGGAACACTGCAAGGTGTTGGGAAATCTTCACTGATGCCCTTCAATGAGCAGCAGTTGTTTCAGCAGCATCTGGAGTTTCCAGGTCCTCTCCTTGCTGGTGATTCCAGTCACTGCTCCTTGGCAGGGGTGCAACATTCCTGGGAAGCTCCTTCCTTGTTGTTTGGTGGCCATGCTGAGCATTGAAGTCCTCAGATCACCCATTTCTCTTGGCACAAGGACTTTTGGTCTGTTCCCCTCCACGTTATGTCTCACTACAGGGAGGATGAACAGCCCTTTTCCATGGATTTCCCGTGAGTGCAGGATGCAGGGATTTCAGGAATTTGTGCCCTTGCATTTTGGAGCTCCTGCATCCAGATCCATTTGTGGTCCCAGCCCAAAGTCATGCAGTTGGTTCCAGCTTCCTGCAGGTGCTGAGAGCATGGAGCTGAGAGCACGGAAAGGCCAGAGGAACCAGGGAAGCTGCTCAGCAGCCCAAGGGGTGGAAGAGGACAGAAAGTCCAAGGCTGAGGTATGTGGGATTAATAAAGAGGGGAGGCATGGAGCAATGTCTGGGTCTCACTGTTGGGTTTAGCTTGGATGGGAGGAGGAGGAGAAATGACCCAGAGCAGCCAGGAAACAAGGAGCTCTTGTGCACAGAACAACCTCCTCTGCCTCCACTCCCATGAGGAAGGTGTGTTCCAATGATGTCCTCGAACTTTCTGGAGTCACAGAGATGGGAAAAGACCTCCAAGATCAGAGAGTCCCCTCAGTGCCCACTCCCCACCTTGTCCCCCAACCCAGAGCACTGAGGGCCACGGCCAAGCCTTCCTGGGACACCTCCAGGGTTGGGGACTCCAAACCTCCCTGGGAAGCTCCTTCCAATGCCTGGCAACACTTTCCATGGAGAAATTCCTCCTGATATCCAAGGTGAACTTCCCCTGGCACAGCCTGAGGCCATTCCCTCTCCTCCTGTCCCTTGTTCCTTGGGAGCAGAGCCTGACTCCCCCCAGCTCCCCCCTCCTGTCAGGGAGTTGCAGAGCCAGAAGGTCCCCCCTGAGCCTCCTTTTCTCCAGGCTGAGCCCCCCCAGCTCCCTCAGCTGCTCCTGCTGCTCCAGCCCCTTCCCAGCTCCCTTCCCTTCCCTGCACACGCTCCAGCCCCTCAATGTCCTTGTGATGAGGGGCCCAGAGCTGTCCCCACAGCTGGAGGTGCCCCAGCAGTGCCAGCACAGGGACAGTCACTGCTCATATCCAGTTGCCCACCAGCACTCCCAGGGCCTTTCCCAGCTTTCCAGCCCCTCCACCCCAGCCTGGAGCTTTCCAGGGAGTTGTTGTGACCCAAGGGCAGGACCTGGCACTTGGCCCCATTGACCCTCACACCGTTGCCCTCAGCCCATGGATCCAGCCTGTCCTGATCCCTCTGAGAGCCTTCCTGCCCTCAGCAGATCCACATCCCACCCAACCTGGTGTCACCAGTGAACTGACTGTGTGGGCACTTGATCCCCTCGTTCAGATCCTCAAGATTCCTCCCAGAGCTCAGTCCTGAACCATTTCTTTCCCCTTTTTCAGCCCACATCTCTCTTAGTACAAGAACTGGAAATCCCAGTGTGCCACACTCAGATTGACAGCCTAGAACTGGGAATTCCATTCCCAAAGCCCAGGGCCAGCTGAACCTGATTCCAGCAAGGAAATGCTATTTTACAGAGGGTGGGATAGTTCAGAGCATGGAAGTGGCACATCTCCTGCCCCTCCTGTGCCAGCAACGCAGCAGAGATCAGTGGGACTCCTCAGAGTGCCTTTTATCTTCAGCAACAGAGCTTCCCAAAAGCTTTCAGTTTCTTTTCTCCCTACCAATTATATATATATATATGTTATGAGCTGTTTTGTCTGGTTTCTAAAGAAAAACAAAAATAAAAGGGCTTTTGGCAGGGTAACACTGTCAGAAATTGTGCTGCTTTGGGGGTTTCACTAGGTTGAGGGTTTTTTTTTAGGTGGATGTCTTGCAAATTTTGTGCAAACTCTGATGTTTTGTTTCAAATCAGCTCATGTTGTTGAGAAATTGTGTATAAATTTCCCAAACTTGCTTTGTTTAAAAGGGGATGAGTCTCACAGCAGGGCACTTTTGAAGGAAGGTATGTGCTCTGTTTGGGTTGCATTTTGAGTCTATTATAAATATCTAAGCCTGGAGGACTTCAGGATCAAAGACTGCTTTGGAAATTAGAAATAAAACCTACAATTAAAATTAAAAAAAAACCCCAAAAACAAAACAAAAATGGTGTTCCCTGTTAATGCTGGTTCTGGGTGAATCAACAGAGCTGGTGGGAAGAACTGGAGGCAGGATTTCATCCTGGAATTTTTGATGTGCTGATTAAAGCCACACTGCTGCCGGGGTGTGTTGTGCCAGCACAGATGCCCAGGACAGCCCAGGGAGCATGGAGGGGGTTGATTTTGGGAGGGTTAAGAAGCTCAGAAAGGCAAGGACTCTCTTGTTTTGTTTTAGGGAGTATTCAGCTCTTTATAAAAAGTTTTAGGAGGACTCCCAGCTCACCAGCTCAGCAGGGGGAGGTCTGACTGGGAATGGGGGAGAGTCAAACCGCTGCAACCAAACCAGGCTGTGCTGTTGGTGCAATATTCCTGCTGACACTGCAATATTCCTGCTGCCTGTTCCATGCTCCCAGCTCACAGATGGGAGCTGGGCCTTGGCTTCCAGGCCCTGCTGGGAAAACCTGGCTTCGGCCCTCCCAGCCTGTGTTCCCTGCAGTGACAGCACGTGGCTGCCCCATCCCTGGAAGGGTTTCAGGAAGGGCTGGATGGAGCTCTGAGCAACCTGCTCTGGTGGAAGGGGCTTGGAATGAGATGGGCTTTTCAAGTCCCTTCCAACCCAAATCATCCCATGATCCTGTGATCTCACAGGGCTGCTGGGATGTTCCAGAGGACAGCAAGGGACACAGACTGGAGCCATCAGGCTGCTTCTGCTCAAGGCTCTGCAGGGCAGAGTGGAGGGAATGCTCTGGAAGAGGAAGGAATTAAAACACTATCACTGGAACACAGCTTGCACCAGCTGCCCTCTCCCCCTCCCAGCCCCCTCTCAGCCCTCAGAGCCCAAGGGCATCAAACACCATTCAAAGCAGCCCCAGCCCTGCTCAGTTGGGTTATTTGGGGGGATTGATTCAAAGCAGCCCCAGCCCTGCCCAGTTGTGTTCTTTGGGGTGATTTGTGGTTTCCTTTCCCACAGACCTCACTCAGAGGCCCTTTCTGCCCTCCTAGGAGGGCTCAGCTCCTCAGGGCTGGGCTGGGCTGGGCTGGCACCTCTTTGCTGCCAACAAGTGCCCTCCACACCTCCAGCAGCTTTTCCTCTTCCCCAGGAGGATCTTCCCTCCTCCTCCTCTCACCTCGGGCTGCAGAGGAGGAGGGATATCCCAAAATCCCCACCTGGTCTGTTTTACTGGGAAGAGGTGTAGAACAGGCCCCTTTGGAGGGTTCAGCAGCTGCCATTCCTCTGAAGGCAGCGGGTGTGGAATCCTTGGAGACCAGCCTTGCCCGGTGGTGGTTTTTGGGGAGCCTTGAGCTGCTGTGCCCCCTCAGTGACAGAGCCTGTGGGATGGAGAGGTGAGGATGTCTCACCATGCTGGGACTGTGACCAGCCTTGCTGAGCTCCATGTTGCTCATGTCCTGGAGCTGCTCCCAGAGAGTCCAATGAGTCACTGTTGAACTGGGACATTCCCTATCAGCTCCTGATCCGCTTCGTTTGCTCATTCCCAGCACATTCCCAGAACCAAAGGAGGCGGCCAAGGCCCTGTCCTGCTGGGCTGAGGGCTGGGATCCAGCTCATCCCCAAAGACCCATGGTGGGCACAGAGCCTCCAATGAGCCGAGTTTGGCTCAGTCCTGACCAGACAGACCCCCCAGCCCCAGGGTCTGGAGAAGATCATCAGCCACCACCAAGCGGGACAGGGCTGGGATGGAACCACTGCAGGGCTTGTTCTCCTTATCTCCAGTGGAGATGGAGACCATGTCTCACGCAGGGGCAGGATGTGGGAGGAGAAGCCCGGGGTCTGTCTGGTGTTTGGAGGCTTCAGAAGTGGCTCCAGAAGGGATCAAAGAGGGAGCCAGGAGTGAGTGGCAGGGCGGTTCGATCGCGGCGCCTGCCGCTGCTTGTCTTTCTGTGCCATTTCAGACAGTGTGGGCAGTTTGCTCCATTTTTCCTCTCCAGACGCTGCTTTGTTTGGAAGGTTGTAGACACATGTCAGCAGTGATGGATAGATTTGTTTGACTTCCTGTCAAACCAATGATTACTCATAGAAATCTCTTTTATTAGTTTATCACAGGAAGTTGTGTGTCATTCATCCCGGCGGAGCTCGCCTGGCTGCTGGTGGGAGCAGTTATTGCTGCCTTTATTGTGCTGCTGCTTGCATTCTTTGACACTGTGTTTATTTTTGGCTTTCCTTTTCCATCCCAGTCCCTTGGAAATTTTTCAGGAATATGCCCTAAATACTAAGGTTTATCCTTGGTCTCTGTTAAAGTCTGAGTGGATGTTGTTTGGCGGCACCTTGGCATTTTTGAGCTCATTAAGGTCTTGATTTTCTAGACAACATGGTAGGGTTTGGGGTGGAAGAGGCCTTAAAGATCATCCAGTTCCAACCTCTTGCATCACAGAAGTTGGAACAAATGGGTAGGAACTGGAGGAAGAAGAGGGTAGTGAGTTAGAGGAAAAGTTTTTTGGGCTCTTCTGGATGCAGCAACTTTGCTGACAACCATTTCAAAAGTGGGGCCAAGGAGACTTTGCTTCAGGTGTAGCTCACACATACAAGAGCTGTGCAAATTACTGAGTCATTTGTAGCTTTGGTTATTTGTCCCCATCAAAAAACTCAGGGAATTATTCCAGATTGATCCAAATCATAATTTTGCCGTTGACATTATAAATCACAGAACCATGGGATATCCTGAGCTGTAAGGGACCCACAAGGATCATCCAGTGCAGCTCCTGGCCCTACACAGGACACCCCAACAACCCCACCCTGTGCCTGAGAACATTGTCCAAATGCTCCTTGAACTCAGACAGGCTTGGGGAGTTGATAATCTTGGAAAAATGGTTGATGGTCACCGGGGAAAGGGAGGTGCTTCCAAATAAGTTTCAAAACCAATCTTTAGATGGATTTTTCTGAGTAAAATCTCAGTTTGTTCAAGAATAATCAAATTAGACATCATCTGGGCTGTTCTCTCCCCAGTAATAGAAACCCCCAGACCTGAGAGTGCTTCCTTGACCTGCTTGGTCCAGAGGGAGTTCCTCCAGACCGAGCTGCCGTGGCTCTCCCTGCCCTCTCCGCTGGCCGAGCACGTGCCGAGCTGTGGAGGCTGCTCCTGCCAGGCTAACAATGCTGACCTCGGGGTTCAAGGAGCAGAGACTTCTGTTTTCAGGTCAAGAGCTCCTTGGCTCATTCCCTGGAGACAAACCAGGCAGGGGGGTGCAGGAGAGCAGAGCTCCACTCTCTGAACACGCCGAAATCATTTCAGCCACCACTGAAGCGAAACCGCTGGGGGGGAAACCGAGGTGGGGCTGACACAGAAACACTCTTGGGGTGACTCTGCAGGGGTTGTGGAGGCTGTGCAGCCTCCTTCCCCCCTCCCTGCCTGTGCTCAAGAGATGGGGTTGCCCTGGACTCCAGAAGCTCCCAAACCAGGCTGGGCCATACTGAATACACTGATCTTTGTCTTTTCTGAGGACACAAATATCCACAGTCTCTCCTTGAGGAGAGATGTGGTAGGGAGGAGTCTCTGAGCTGGAGGGGGACTTTGAGCCCTGCTTTAGGTTTGAGCTCAACAGTATCCCCAGTTTTGGATGTCTGCTCACTGAGGCAGGTGGATGCTCCACTAATTGCCTGGACTGGAACTGGTGCAGCCCCACGTCCCCTCCTGGTCCCAGCCCTGAGCTGGCAATCTGGAACTGGTTCCCAGCAAAGCCAAGCTTGAGGGACAACAACATCCAGCTGACATTTTGGGTCACGGTGGGGGCCAGCAAATGGAGCTGTGGGCAGAGAGAGGCAGTGGTTGGAGTCTTCAGTGTGAAGATAAAAGCCTCCTCTTAGATCAGAGGCAGGGAGGAAGAGGTGCACAGTCCTGAGAGCAAATAACAACCAAACAACCCGTCTCCAAACATCAGGCTTGGATTTATGTCTAGTGCTGAGCCAGAGCACATCTCATCCCTCCATCAGCAGCTAATCTGACAAGAAGCAGGATGGCCTCCCTTCTGCTGGGTCACCAGAACTCTGTGTCACCCTTCCCAGTGCAGGAACCTGCTCCTTCTGCTGGGAAGTGCTTTGAGAGAGAAATCAATTTGCACCGTTATCAGAATTCCTACCCTGCAGTTAATGGGACCAAATATCTGATTGGATTCCCAGGCCATTCCCAAATTTATGAGAGGGCCAAGGTGTAAAAGTCACCTGGAGAAGGAGGAGAGGGATGGAGGGATCCTTGAGAGAGGAGCTCAGTGTTTGCTGGCCCAGAGGGGCCCATTAGTTTTGGCAGCATGTAATGCAGAAGGCAGTGCTTGTTCCAAACAGAAATGATTTAACCTTGAATGAGAGAAACACAACCAGGCAGCAGCAGTGGAACAATAAAGAAATTCCATCTCTGATCTCCTGTGACCCCCGTTCTGCTCAAATGGCTCTGATGGCAGCGAGACATTATTTTCCTGAGCGACTGTAAGTGCATTATGCACGAGAGTGTGGCCCTGCTGAACACACCCAGGCTCCTGCAGGGCAGCAAACATCACCCCTCTGATTCCATGGGGACAGCAAACATCACCCCTCTGATCCCATGGGAGCTCCTGCCTTTGAAACAGTGAGGTTGTGCCTGGCTGAGTTTGGCACAGAAAGGGATTTGCCTGGTGTTTCCCTGTGGAATTTTGTGCAGAGGCTTTGCTGGGAAGCTCAGGTGGTAGCAGTGGCTTCAGCTGTCTGAATATGCTGGATTTGTTGGTGGGGCATGGATTTAGGGGGCAGCTGAAGCATATCCCAGTTTTTGGCATCTCCCCAGGCAGTCTGTGTGGTAGTGGCAGTGCCACTTGTTACCCCAGTGCTGGAGGGGAGCTGGGAAGGTGGATCTGACTTTGTCTGCCAGTGGCAGAACCTTGGAACACCCAGAGCTGGAAGGGACCCACGAGGATCATCGAGTCCAACTTTTATCCCTGCACAGGACCCCAAGAATCCCTCACTGAGACCTCAGCAAGGTCTGCAGCTCCTCAGGAGGGGCAGTGGAGGTGCAGCACCAACCTCTGCTCTCTGTGACCAGGGACAGCACCCAGGGAATGGCTGGAGCTGTGTCAGGGCAGGCTCAGGTTAGATCTCAGGGAAAGGTTCTTCCCCCAGAGGGTGGTTGGGCACTGACCAGGCTCCCCAGGGCAGTGGGCACAGCCCCAAGGCTGCCAGAGCTCCAGGAGCTCAGGGACAGGGGTGGGATTGTTGGGGTGTCCTGGGCAGGGCCAGGAGTTGGACTGGATGATCCCTGTGGGTCCCTTCCAGCTCAGGATATTCCGTGATTCCAAGGTGTGGTGAGCACTGTACGGGTATGTGTGGAAGGATGCAGGATTTTCCAGCTGTCCAGGTGCCATCCCTAGGGATAGATCAGGGGCAGGGGGAAGGTGTTGGGATGCTGCTCTGGGCCCTGCTGGAGCTGTTTGACACTGGCCCTGCAGCTTATCTCTCGTTTCTCCCCAGTATCTGGTTGTATCCCTGCACTACACCAGTGGCTCCTTTCCTCCCTGTTTCTGGACTCTGAGTTTTCCCTCTCAAAGCCAGACCTTTCCCAGGGACCAGCACACAGGGCACAGAATTCCCTGTGTTCCTGGGATCCAGGCTGCAGCACAGCTGCCCCCTGGGAGCTCTGAGAAGTGGTGGGGAGTGACAACCTGCTTGAAATAAGAGTGTGTTTCCTCATTAGGTGAAACAACACATCACAGGGAAGGGGATTTTACAACAGCAAAAGGCCCACAGAATATTTTACCTCGTTTAATCCTACAAGCTGTGTTTGATAGGCTTTTCTGTTCCATTATAGCTCACATTCTCCTAGAAAAGCTCCAATTCCACTCCTGGGCTTTTTCCTGCTCTCCCCAAGCCCTTCTTGGAAGGCTCAGAGCACCTTCCAGGACCTGAAGGGGCCTACAAGGAAGCCAGAGAGGGACCCTGGAATGGCTTCAAATTGAAGGAGAGGAGATTTAGATTTTATATTGGGAAGAAATTCCTCCCTGTGAGGGTGGGGAGGCCCTTGCACAAGTTGCCAAGAGAAGCTGTGGCTGCCTCATCCCTGGAAGTGTTCCAGGTGAGGTCAGACAGGGCTTGGAGCAACCTGGGCTAGTGGAAGGTGTCATGGAATATCCTGAGCTGAAGGGGACCCTTCAGGATCATCCATCCAACCCCTGGCCCTGCACAGACACCCCAACAATCTCAATCTGTTCCTGAGAGTGTTGTCCAAACCTTCCTGGAGCTCTGGCAGCCTTGGGGCTGTGCCCACTGCCCTGGGGAGGCTGGTCAGTGCCCAACCACCCTCTGGGGGAAGAACCTTTTCCCAATATCCAGCCTAAGCCTCCCCTGAGATTCAATGCCCTTCATCAGCTTTAGGTTCCAGTTTAGTTTCTGCTCATGAAGCTGGGAGAAAACAAATTTTCTCCCCTCATCTGGAAAGTCGCTGCTTTAGTATCCCAAAGCTTGGCAATCTCTGCACTGATGTTCCTGCTGAAAAGAAACAGGGATTTACAAGGAACGAGGGGAATTATTCTGTAGGCATGTAGAATATTTGCAAAACCAAAATGTACTGTCTAAAAGTGTGAGGCTTTTGCAGGACTTGATCAGTTGGTGCTTGAGACTGCACCAAAACAAAGAACCAGGATTTGCAGCAGTCTGGGCTCTAAACTAAAATCCACCTTTCCCCTGATAAGCCCAGGGCTGCTGTTGCTATCCAGCAGATGCCAGGATTGGGGCAGAACTGAGCAGAAGGCTGTTCTCCAGCAGCTCCTGCTGCTCCACAGCCACCTCTCACATCTCAGGCCCTTTGCTGCTCACTGGGTGGGACAGCAAACACAGCACTAATTAGGGATCCTGAGCAGTTCTGCATCTCCTGTTAGTCAGGAAGGGATGATCTGCCACTCCTGAGCCTGCTGAGTGTTGATCCAGAACAAAGAGCTCTGGCATTCCCACATCATCCCAGGGAACCCAAGGGCTCCTGGAACAGCGAGCAGAGCTCCAGGCAGAGCTGGGCCTGACCCCAAACAACTCCCTTCATCTCCCTGTTCTTTCTCAGCTTTTGTCATATCCATTCTCTCCTACGTGCTCTGGGGCAGGAATTTTCCCTTATTATGCATGTACATGCAGAACCAGGCTTTGATCTCGGGGCTGCATCCTGTGCAACAGCACAAAGAGTATTTATTAGGCGTTGGGAGCAGCAGATTAATAATTTTAAGCTTTTCTGCACATGTGTCTGTCCAGGACATGTGCAGGTCCTGTCTGCTCCCTGAGCCTGGGCTGGGGAGGGCAAAGGGGTCACTGGCCCTGTTTGAAAGGTCCATATCAGCACTGGCTGTAGCAACTGCCTTCCCTCCTTCCCTCCTTCCCTGCAAACCCCTCCAGGCAGAGCAGGAGCAGGACATGTGGGGACAGGAGCTCTGTGAGGGGAGGTGGCACTCTGGGGCAGTGCTGTGGCCTGGTTCCAGGCAGGCTTGGGTGATTTGAGGGGTGAGGGTGCTGTGAAAGTTGGGAATGGCCCTGGGAATCCCACATTTCCAGGAGCACTGGGAGAAGAGCTGGTAACTGTTCTCCCTCGTTAGCCTTATCTGAGCTGCCTCCCTCTCTGTGCAGGTGAGGGTTTGTCTGGCACAGCAGGAACTGAATCACAGCACCATGGAATGTGTTGGAAGGGACCTTGAAGCTCATCTCATCCCACCCCCTGCCATGGGCAGGGACAGCTTCCACTAGCCCAGGTTGCTCCAAGCCTCGTCCAACCTGCCCTTGGACACTTCCAGGGATCCAGGGGCAGCCACAGCTTCTCTGGGCAACCTATGCCAGGGCCTCCCCACCCTCGCAGGGAACAATTTTTTCCCTATATCCCACCTAACCCTGCCCTCTGGCAGTGGGAAGCCATTCCCCTTGTCCTCTCGCTCCAGGTCCTTGTCAATAGTCTCTCTTCACCCTTCTTGTAGCTCCTCCAGGTCCTGCAAGGCCAAAATCAAGTCACCTCAAAGCTTCTCCTCTCCAGGCTGAACAATCCCAACTCTCAAGCCTTTCCAGCAGAGCTGCTCCAGCCCTCTGATCCTCTTGGTGCCTCCTCTGGACTCTTCCAACAGCTCCATGTCCTCCCTGTGCTGTTCCCCAGAGCTGGAGCAGGTGGGGTGGGGAGGGGGCTTTTCCTCCCTCTTCCTGATGAACTGAACTCTAAGAACATTGGTTTTTGTCCCAAAATCTTTCAGGAGCCGCTCCTGGAGCTCAGGGGTGTTCCTGCTCAGCCTGACTGCCTTGCTGAGGTGCTGTGAGCCCGAGGCTGCTCCTCTCCATGAAGGGAATTATCTGCACCTTGTAGTGCTGCTGTTGTGAGCCAGCCTGACACAGCTCATTTTCTCCCGGTGCCTTTGTCTTTTAATTTTGGAGGATGTACTTTTCCTGACAGAATTTCCAATTCAGTTCATTCTCTCTGCCTGCAGTAGGAGGGGAGAAAAAAGGTGGTTTGAGGGGCTTGCTGCATGTATTATTAATTGTCCTCAATTCCAGGCAGCGGAGTCTTTTGCTGCCTGATATTCCCGTTTTCTCCTCCCTAATACTGGCTGCAGGTTTGAAGGAGGTTTGGCATTTGAAATTGTACGGATTTCTTTGCGCTGGGAGTTTTTTTAAAAGCTGGAAAACGTGGCTCCTGCATTTATCTGAAGCTAAAAGGGCCCAGTGTTTGACAGCAGCCCGTTGAACTGTGTGTTGTAGAGCAGCAGATTATTGAAGCTGCCTGTGTTTTCCTGGGCTGGTTAAAACATCCCCCAGCAGCGCTGTGGCAGAACCTGTCCACTCAACATCATTAAATCTGCAGGAGCAGGAAGGTGCTTTTGCCCAGAGCTGAGCAGGTTTGGGTCCTTCCCAGCCCTGCTGATCCCAGGAGGAGGCGAGCGTGGGCCTGGATAACAAGCAGCATTCTGGGGCTCTGTGGTGCTGCATGTTGATTTTTCAGGGCTGTCAGCTCGTGTTCCCACTGAGCTTCAGGCCCAGGTGGGATGAGTTTAGTGATTCCAGCCCAGTTCCTGATGAGCACTGTCTCATAGCAGGAGAAAAGCTGCATTTTCCACTCGTCAGAGCACAATTCAAGCCACGTGTTATTAAAGCTGTTTAGATAAATGGGGCACTCAGCCCAAAGCAGGTGAAACAATCTCCTGGCAGCAGTCTGGGGGTCAAGGGGACTGTCGTGTTCTGATACAAACCTCCCCTGAAGGAGGGAAACAACACATTTCCCAGAGGAAACAATTCACCTGGTAATTCATTTCTGAGAGGGGCTGGGGGAGGTTGCTCTGTGTTTGGCTCCTGGGGCTCCTCTCCCCCCTCTGGGGTTCTCACTCCTTACATCCCTGAGGAGCTGGGACCTCCTCAGCCATCATTGAGAGGACTGGTCCTGGGAGCAGCAGCTCCTTCAGCCTCCAAGAATTGTCCCTATCTCCCAGGTCAGCAGCCAGCCAAGGTTTGGGAAATCCCCTGGAGAGCCAAGGGAAAACCAAGGATTCTCTCCCCCCAGAGCTCCATCAAGGATCATTTTCTCAGCTTCCATGGGCCCAAGGTAATGTTCACACTACTCCTTATTTGTACCTTCACCCTGCTGGGCACAGAGTCTGCAGTTCTCCCTTGATCCCAGCAAATTCCAGGGGTGGATTTTACCCTCCTCAGCCACTGCCCCGAGTTCAGACAGCCCCTGCCCAGGGAGCAGCTCTGCCCTGCCCTTGCACCACTTCCAGCTGCTGTTTCCTTGCTTTTCCTGGAGCTGTCCAAATGGGATTGGCCTCCCCTCCTCCCTCCCTGCTCCTTCCAGCCCAGGGTTCTGTGGCTCTGAGCTGCTGTGGGATCCAGCACTGCTCCTGCTACAAAGGAAACATCTAAAGGAGCCAGAGTGTGTCCAATAGGATTTGTGGTGCTTCCAACCTCCCCCTGTTATTGACTCCCCCTTTCAAGTGTGGCCAGGGCTTTATCTGTTGGTAATAGGGAGAATTAATAATTTCCTTTAGAGAGAGAAAAAAACAGCTTTAAAAAGCCCCCTCTACCTTTTTATTTATTTTTTTACATAAAAAGGCAAGGAACAGACATAACAAAGTTGTTTAAAGTTCAAAGGGAATGCTAATCCCTGTAATGTGCACTAATCAACTTTTATCCAGACAATCCCCTTGTATCTCTGGGGCCTCAGTGTGGTGGAGGATTCCCACAGGCTGGGCTTTAACTCCTTTGGAGCTGCTTTAAAGGCTCCAGCTGCTCTTCCTGGGGCAGTGCCTCCGTCCTATCACTGAGAAACACTCGGAGTTGTTGGACTCTCAACAGCTTCAAAGGTGCTTCAACTTCCCTGGATAACCTTCCCAATGGCTGTGGAAACACCAAGTTCTTCTCCCTTGGAGGGCTGAACCATCCCAGGGGGAACAACTTCAGTGGAGCTGCTCCAGTGGTGTCCTGATGTGGGGTCCAGGCAGGACATTTAGAGTAATTCCTGAGCAATTCCTCAGGATGATG
>NW_020884902.1:9258891-9294181 GCF_003945725.1 Corapipo altera
CCAGAAATGTTTTCCTTGGCAAAGATGCTCATCCTCAAACAAATATCCCAAGCTGGTGTCAGTCCCCACACTAAGTTTGGTTTTCATTGGGATCAAACCTACAACAAGAGGCAGGATCCACCACCTGACAAAGAAGGGAGGGAGGTTTTTCAGCATTCCCAGATCTCGGAGTGGGGATTCCCTGGGTTTTCCAAGTGGTTCTTTGCTGCTTTCAATCCCACATTCGCTTGGTGCCGAAAGGCTGAGAGGGGTGAGAGGAGACCCCCTTGTGTGTAATGGAGAGAGAGGTTCCAGCTACAACAATCCAGCTACAAGTGCTGCATGGAAGAAGAGAGACACTGCTGCTCTGAAAGTGGAAAGGATCTTTCCTTCTTCCCTTCTGGACTTTTATTGGAGGGAAAAGAGATTTGATCCAACGTAAATATTGCTTTACCATAGGAGAAATAGTTAAAATTGTGTATATAATGTATTATAATATTTATTTGTGTAATTATTGTAATATAATTCCCTTCCCCCCATATTGAGTCTTGTGTTGTGTCTGGAAAACCCCTCTCACACTGGGATGAGTTGTGGGAGGGGGGTTTGGACTTGGGAATTGGATTTTTAGGGGTCTCAAACCACCACAATACCCCTGGATGATCTGGGTGCTGCAAGGAGACTTCTGTAGCCTCAGAGCTAAAACCAGGGCTGGGGATGGTGTTTTTGGAAGGGAGAAGCACCATGGAATGGCTCAGCTGTGAAGACAGATGTCCTTGTGCTCCCCAAATCCCTACCAGAGGCACACAAACAGCCCCACTGGCCTGGGCCCACTGACAGTTGGGAGAGTAAAGCCTTCTGCTGCTTTTCCATTTGGGAGAGGAGGCTGTGATTGAATTATTCTTTGCTCACAGGCATTTCAGCTTCCCCTTCTCCCTGCAGGAACAGCCCCTGGTCCTGCTTGCCTTGCTGGGAGTGGTGTGAGGGCAAGGCCAAGGAGCTTCCTGCTGTGTGCTGGTGCTCAGGATGAGAGGATAAAATGGGGGGGCTTTGTCCTGAGCTGGGGGTTGTTGTTTCCAGTGCCCAGGAGTCTGCAGCTTCTCAAGAAAGAGCCTTTAGATGGTTCTGGGTGTGAACAGGGAGGTGGCTGAGTTGGTCTCCTGGAAACTCAGCATCTGGTGCAGCCCTTTAAGTCCGGATTAGTCCAGCCTGGAGAAGAGAAGGCTTCAGGGAGTCCTTACAGCAGCCCTCCAGCACCTAAAGGAGCTCCTGGAGAGCTGGACAGGGACTTGGGATAAGGGCTTGGAGTGCCAGGAAAAGGAGGAATGGCCTTAAGCTGAATAAGGGTAGGTTTAGACTGGATATTAAGGAGGGAGGCCCTGGCACAGGTTGCCCAGAGAAGTTGTGGCTGCCCCTGGATCCCTGGAAGTGTCCAAGACCAGGGCTTGGAACAACCTGGGCTGGTGGAAGGTGTCCCTTTGCAGCCATCCAGCCAGCAAACTTCAGATTTCCTGGTGTTTCTCCAAGCTGGGATAAAGATCCAATCAGCCATGAAACACCTTCCCTGGAAAGCTGGTGTACATTGGGGAAAAAAATTGGGCACTTTCAACTGAAATGTTAGATTTAAGAAAAATCAATATGACTTTCTGATTTAATAGTTCCTTAAATATTTTTAAAAAGCTTTGAAATTTTTTTAATGGGTAAAATCACTTCTGCTTCCCCAGATAATTTTAGGGGTTTAAAATTTCCTCTTGGAATCTATCTGGGCATTTTTTTCTGCAATGACTTCCAGTGCCTGGAGTGAATTAGGGGTTAACAGGTTAATTAAACGTTGGAGCAGCTCCCTGAGGTGTGAGCTGACTTTCTATCACTTGGCTTTGAAAATCAAGATGGGCCTGGGTGCAGGAATGGTTGGGCAGTCCCTCCTGCCCGGAGGAGGGGGATTAGCCAGGATTACTGGGGGCATTCTCAGAGGACACCCCCGGGTGCTTATTAATTACCTCTCCTTGCCTGGAGAGATTCCCCTCTTGGATCAGACCTTGGTGCTGGTGATCCCACACAAAGCTCCCCATGGATCCAGGGGGGAGCCTGGTGGGGCTCTGCTCACAGGGAACAAGGCACAGGACAAGAGGAAATGGCCTCAAGCTGTGCCAGGGGAGGTTTCAATCAGATATTAGGGATATTATTCCCTGAAAAGCTTGTCAGCCATTGGAAAAGGCTACCCTGGGATGTTCAAACACGTGTGGATGTGGCACTTGAGGACGTGGCTCAGTGGTGGTGCTGGAGTGAGTTGGACTTGATGATCTCAGAGGTCTTTCCCAACCTCAAGCATTCCACGAATTGGGGATGTCTGGGGGTGGCCAAGGCCCTCCACACCCACACCCCCTCTGTGCTCCAAGGTGAGAGGGAGCGAAATCTTTCCATCTCCTCCTGGCTGGGAGTGACTCAAATGTGCCACATCTATCGTTGCATCTCCTTAACTAAATGGATTAATTTTTTTTGTCCTCTTCACAGGCTTAATTAGCAATCTGCAACGCAAATTAAATCACTATCAACTAATTCCAACTATCCCTTCAGAGATAGCCTTTAGCTAACTGAACAATCTGGTTAGCATTGGAATGAGCCCCTGTCCTACCCTGCAAACACCGGGGGGATCTCACAAAGCTGCTTTGCAGCTCCTCCCTCCACTGCTGAGAATTGTCCTTCCTAACGAGGGCAGCAGCCACTGGTGCTTGCAGGGTGCACTTTTTTAGGCATTGAAGCACATTTGGGAGTTTCCTCCTTTATTTCTGTGTTTTAGGAGGCAGCTGACCCGTGGTTTTCTGTCCTGACAGAGAGTGGGAACAGAAAATGCAACTTGTCTTTTCCCAATTACGAACTATCTCAAGAGCAAAGTTCCTCCCAAGGACCCAGAGGTGGATCTTTTGTATGTGCCTCTGTGGGCACAGAAACATCAGTGTCTTGGTTTAAATACAAGAATAAGCCTTCAGAAGCTCTTGAGGACGTTGGGAAAGCTGGATAAGCCTGTGACCCTTCAGGCACACAGCCAGGACCTCACAGACTCCAGCCCACTCTCCCTCTTTTGCCTTCCCTTCCATGGGCAGCCCCAGCAACAAACCCTGGGTGTGAAAGCACAGCTCTCCCCTGGCATCATCTCACAGGGCTTGGGCAAGGTCTGATAAAAGTTCTGGGACAGTTCTGGCTCAAGACCTTGCCAGACCTCTAATAGCTGGGAAACTGGAGCGTTCCTAGTGTCCCACAAAGGGATTTTTGTGCATTTTTCCTTGAGTTGTCTTTAAGTGGGAGGTGCAGGGGGATGGTGGTTTCCTTCCTCCTCCCTCCTGCACGTCCTCCTGGTCTCTGCTGTTGGAGTGGGAGCTGTTTGGTTGTGGATAATAAATGGATGTAGGTCATAATCCCCAGGGGCTGTGTGTTCCCAATAACAGCAATGATCACCAGCCCATTTTTGCTGTGCTCATCCTCCACACTTCACTTGGCTGCTGCAAAAGGATCAGAAAGAGGAGGGAGATGGAGCTGAGGAATGAGTGGCCTTGACTATCCACACTCAAATGAGAATTTATTGGAGCTCACACGTTTGGAGAGGAGGATTTGGAATCAGATTCATCAGGTTCCGCAGAGATAAACCACAACTTGTCAAAGGGGTGTTGCTGCATTTTTGACAACACAAGACTCAACAGGGAAATGTCTTCCTGTAGTTTGAGGAAGACACTTTACAACAGCCCAAGTATCAAGTTTCTTCCCTATTTCCATGTTAGGGATTTTACAGACTTTGGAAGGAGCTGGTTTGGAGCAGTGTTTCCTCCTGGGCAGAGGAAGTGCAAATCCTCAGCCTGTTATAAATATTCCTGACAAGGGTCTGGGCTTTGCAGTGGGTGTTGTTGCCTCTTGCCTCCTGTGGTTTCCATTGGATGGTTAAGGAGAAATCAAAGTTGGAGGTGGTTGCTCTGATTCCATAGTCGTGCCCAGGGGTCAAAGCTGTTGTGTCAGGTTTCCCTGATGGATTATGTGAAGCATAATTTGGATTTGGGTTTTCTTTTTGTCTTCCCGGAATTTAAAACATGGAAGGACAATGGGGAAAGATACAGGAAATCCTCGAGGGTTTGTGTCTGAAAATCCTCAGAGGTCTGTGTGTGACCAGTCTGGTGCAGGGCAGAGCTGGTGGCAGCAGAAGGTGGCTGAGCTCAGCAGGAAAACATCCCAATCCTTCTTTGTTCCCAGCCAGGCCATGGCTGTGCCCAACCCTCTGTGAAGCCCCACGAGCTGACTCATCCTCATTTCTTGCAAAGGCTTCTCTCCTTCTTTCCCTTTGGGGCTTACATTGCAAATTTTCAGCTGTGATCTTTGTGTCCCTGGCTGCTGTGCCCTGTGTGCCCTGAGGTGGGAATGCTGGAGTGGAAACCACCAGTGACTGGAGAGCGCAGAGCAAACCAGCTGCTTGCTCCAGGCAAGGGGATAAAACATGGGATCTGCCTGTTCTGAGCAATAAACCCAGTGCCACAGAATCCCTGAGGCTGGAAAAGCCCTCCCAGGCCATGGAGTCCCCCCTGTGCCCGATCCCCACCTTGTCCCCCAGCCCAGCGCACTCAGTACCACAGCCAGGCCTTCCTTGGACACCTCCAGGGATGGGGACTCCAAACCTCCCTGGGCAGCTCCTTCCAATGCCTGGCAACACTTTCCATGGAGAAATTCCTCCTGATGTCCAACCTGAGCCTCCCCTGGCACAGCCTGAGGCCGTTTCCCCTTGTCCTGTCCCTTGTTCCCTGGGAGCAGAGCCCGACCCCCCCCGGCTCCCCCCTCCTGTCAGGGGGTTGCAGAGCCAGAAGGTCCCCCCTGAGCCTCCTTTGCTCCAGGCTGAGCCCCCCCAGCTCCCTCAGCCCCTCCTGCTGCTCCAGCTCCTTCCCAGCTCCGTTCCCTTCCCTGTACACGCTCCAGCCCCTCAATGTCTCTCTTGCCATGAGGGGCCCAGACCTGGACACAGTGGGAATATTTCCAACCTCCTTGCTCACTCTGAGCAGGTATTTGAATGCAGTGACGTGGTCTGGGGCAGACAGAGCACCTGAACAACTCCTGGTGGATCCAGGGGGCTTTGAGAGCCTTTTCCTTCGTGCCCCTTTCCCACCCCTGACTCTGGGAGCAATAACAGTGGTTGTTCCCTTCGTGGGTTTTCTAGAACTCTCAGGGCAGAGGGCAAGGGAAGGGCTGTGTGTGGTGTTGCTTTTGCACTCCAAGTCCTTTCTTTTCCACTGAACAAAGGGAAAAAAGAGCTCCTGCCAAGTGATTGTATAAGGGACTGGAAACAGAAATAGTGGGAGAAGTTAATCTGGGAATAGACAGGAGGCAGAACCCTCTGCTAATTGACTCTTCACATATTGTATGGAAAACACTGCACAGGGAATATCCATGGGAAGAGACTTCAGAGGGACACAGAGATAAGATACCAGTAGAGAAGAAGGAAGTGGAACAAGAGGACATCCTTAACTAAAGGAATTACTGGCACAGGTTAGGAAGCAGCTGTGAGTTTAACAAAAAAGAGCCATCCCTTTTCAGTGTGGCCACAGGAGAAGAGGAATCTGGAAGCTTGGACCAGGCTTTTAAAAATATAATCCAGAATTAGAGGGGAGGAAAAGATGGGAAAAAATAATAGCTGCCCACGGTTATTTAGGGAAATTTATTTAGTTGTGTAGAGAAAGCTTGTGAAAAGCTGGGAATAGCTCTAGCCAGGCAGGTGACCAGGCAAGGCAGTGGCAGACGAAATTAAATGTTGACAAATGCAAGTTAATGTGCGTTGGAAGGCAAAATACAACCTCCTCATACACACTGCTGCATTTTAAATTAACTGTAGCCACGGAGGGAAAAGACCCAGAGGTTATTGTGAACAGCTCAATGAAAACATCTGTTCACTCACCAGACACAGGCAGCACAGCAAACAAACACTGGGCTGTACAAGGAGCAGTTGATATTATCCTTTGTGTTGTGGGAATGTGTCAGGACAGCAGGGACTGCTCATCACCTGCTGCTGTGCCAAGGGTTGGAGGAGCAGGAACAAGAACCTGGGAGAGAAATCCCGAGTGGTACCGATGGATATTCTTCCCCCAGTCAGCCTGGAACATGGAACAGGGAGAGCCCAGTCCCCCAGCTGGTTGTGGAGTGTGGCATT
The DNA here is from genome assembly GCF_003945725.1 of Corapipo altera. NCBI lineage: Eukaryota > Metazoa > Chordata > Aves > Passeriformes > Pipridae > Corapipo > Corapipo altera. Next base: position 9,265,046 of record NW_020884902.1, read on the forward strand.
CCTGGGCAATGGGATGTACAAACCTTCCTGGCATCGTGTTTACACTCCAAAATGTACCCATGGCCAAAAGCTCCCTGAGTTTTGTGGGAGGATCCGTGTCTATCAGCTCCCAAGCTCCTGGGTGACTTTGCACTTAATGTGCTTGTGGTGAGGCTTCCCTTTGGTGGCTGAGGGAGGTGTTTGATCTAGTGGTGTTTGATCCAGAGGGGTTTAATCCCTTGGTGTTTGATCCAGAGGCAGTTAATCCCTTGGTGTTTGATCCAGAGGGATTTAACTCCTTGGATTTTGAGCCCTTGGTTCTTCTTCCAGAGCTGTCCTGACTACTCAGCCCCCTTTCCTGCTCTAGGGTGTGAGAAAGGCTCAGCTGCTTTGGGTCTCCAGGTTCTTTAAGCACAAAGTCTTGGGGTTTTTTGTATCCAGAGGTTCCCACACATCTTCCCTCTCTCCTTTGTCCACCCAAAGCACCTCTGGCAAAGTTCCCCATAACCAATGTGTGCCAGGGAGGCTGAGCAGAGATTTAGTGCTTTCCCAGCCCCTGGTAGTGTGATGGATGATTTAGGGGGTCAGGATTGGTGTCCTGGTAGAAACCATCCCAGTGGTCTTCTGTGGTGGAGTGACTCCATCAGTGGACAAGGGAGGGGCTACAGAGGACATTTATATGGATTATAAAGTCATTTATCTGGATTGCTGTGAAGCCTTGGACATGGTCCCCCACAACATCCTTCTCTCTACACTGGGGACAGAAGGATTCAATGGATGGACTGTCAGATGGACAAGGAAGTGGTTGGATGGTCCCATCCAGAGGGTCGTGGTCAGTGGCTCAGGGTCCCAGTGGACACCAGTGGGCAGTGGTGCCCTCAGGGTCTGTGCTGGGACCAGTGTTATTTAAGATGTGCATTAATGAGCCAGAGGATGGATCAGGGGCACCCTCAGCAGCTTTGCAGGTGACCCCGAGCTGAGGGTGCAGGGACACACCTGGGGGACGGGGCCATCCAGAGGGACCTGGACAGGCTCCAAAAGTGGCCCTTGGGAATCTCCTGAGGTTTAACAAGGCCAAGGGCTGGTGCTGCAGCGCTGGGTCGGGGCAGCCCCAGGATCACTCCAGGCTGGGGATGAGCAGATGGAGCAGCCCTGGGAGAAGGGCCTGGGGGGTTGGTGGGGGAGAGGCTGGACATGAACCAGCCCAGAACCCCCCGTGCCCTGGGCTGATCCCCCAGTGTGGGCAGCAGGGCAGGGGGGGATTGTGCCCCTCTGCCCCTCAGGGGAGACCCCCCTGCAGAGCTGCTCCAGCCCTGGGGAACAGCACAGGGAGGACATGGAGCTGCTGGAGAGAGTCCAGAGGAGGCCCCAAGGTGGTCAGAGGGCTGGAGCAGCTCTGCTGGGAGGAAAGGCTGCAGAGTTGGGATTGTTCAGCCTGGAGAGGAGAAGCTCTGGGGTGACCTGATTGTGGCCTTGCAGGGCCTGAAGGAGCTACAAGGAAGATGGAGAGAGACTATTGACAAGGCCAGGACAAGGGGGAATGGCTTCCCACTGCCAGAGGGCAGGGTTAGATGGGATATTGGGAAGAAATTGTTCCCTGTGAGGGTGGGGAGGCCCTGGCACAGGTTACCCAGAGAAGCTGTGGCTGCCCCTGGATCCCTGGAAGTGTCCAAGGCCAGGATGGATGGGGCTTGGATCAGCCTGGGCTAGTGGAAGGTGGCACTGGATGGACTTTAAAGTCCCTTCCACCCCAAACCATTCCAGGATTCCATGGCAGGGCTGCAGCCCAGGCTCAGGAATGGATTCATTTGGTGTGCAAACCGTGCCCCCAGTTTAGTGCTTGTCCTTAACAGCAAGGAAATCCAGAGTTATCCCTGGAGTGCTGTGGCTTTGTTATAAAACACAGCTCTTGCTTTGATGACTTTGTTTAAATTTGCCCCAAGCCATGTCCTAAGCTTAGTTTACCGTTTTAAAATTAACATATATTTTTATACAGGTTATAAATATTTAGCCTGCTGACCAACATGAACATCAGCCCTGCAGCCTAGGTGATGTGAAGGAATTACAGTGGAAAGTCAATGCTGTGGAGTGTGGAAGGAGGACAACTTCAGTGTTCCTGTGTCCAAAACACTCTGCCTGACTTGGTTCTGAAGGGATGAAGAAAATCAAACTCACTGATTATCGTTTAGGCTGAACTTACTATCTGCATTTGGGGGAAGGAGCTCTATTAATCAGCTTCATTTCCTGGCTCCTGTGGACGGATCAGGAGCTCCGTGAGGAACACAAATAAATATATATGTGCATAAGCATAAACATAGAGATGTTAAAACAGCATTAAAATCTGTCTGTCTCCTGCCCCATTACTCCTGGGATTGGTGGGGAGATAAAAACCCCTCAAGGTTAAATTTGTCAAATTTGATTTTCCCATTTCTTGCTAATTTCCAAAGATCTGCTCCCGTAGAGAAACGGGGCTGTTAAAATGTAGATTGAAATGAGAATTTCAGGCTTCATGGCAACAGCAACCAATGGCAATTTACTGAGAGGTTAAAGGAGAGGACAAGAGGCAAAGTGGGAGAAATCCTTTTAAATCCTAAGTATAGTCTCTGTTGCCTGCTGCACTTTACTGCACATAAATTGAGGCAGTAATTTGAGGAGCTGAAGGCTCCAGTTTAACACTTGTGGTTTCTGGTGGCCCTCGAGTTCCTTTGTGGAGCTGCAACTTCATTATAGAGAGCTGAGGGGACATTTCTCCTTGTGTTATCTCCCGTGAGGGGACATTATTCCTGGCATTATCTCCCGTGCCAGCACCGGTGCCACGTTTGGATTCTCCCATGGAATGGGCAGGTCTGTGCTGCAACCACTTAGGGGAGTTTTCTGCCTATTTGCCACTGAAGTGACTTTTTCTGGAGAAAAGTCTCTTCACTGCATGGAATTCCTGTCTTTCTCCAGGTTACCTCAGCACTCCTGTTGGGATGGGATGGGCCTGTTGGGGCCTGGGTGTCCAGGAGCTCTTTCCTAGGGGGAAAAAAGCCAAGACCATTCTGCAGAGCTGTCCTCTGATATTCCAGATCTATATGGATTTTTTTAATCAGTATTTAGGTTTCTTGTGAATTGTCTGAAGAATCTTTCCTCCTTTTCCTCCCTCCTCTTTGTGTACAAGATGAAAGTCTGGGTAAAGCTCCAAGGAGGCTGCATTTATTTCTCTTCTGAGGAGGCTGAAATGTCCAGGTTAAACAAACAGGTTCTTGTCCTTTCATTTAGGGGGAATTTTAGGTCAGAAGGAGGCCAGTGAGCTCCTGTTAATTGAAAACAGTATCTGAGGTCCTTTGTAGGGAAAAATCCCTCTGCTAGGTCCTGGAATGCTGTAGAGCTCAGCAGTGTCCTGATGGTTTTCAGGGATTTCATGGCACAGGACTGGCCCCTCTTTCTCATTTCCATGGAGATGGCAGCTCAGAGCCTGCTGCCCTAAAATGGCACTGAGGGTAGTTCTTGGGGAATGTCCCAGCAGCTGGAATGGGGAACAAGAGTGGAGAACTCCTGGGACACCAGCTCCCACCAAGGAGGAGGTCTGGGAGGTGGGAGCCTGGAAACCCTGGGAGGACAATCTGGGAGAGTTGAGGCAGGTCCAGCCAAGGTTCAAATCCACAGCCTGGTCCTGGTTATCCTCCTCTGGATAACCTGTACCCAAGGTGCTGGTTGTCCCAGGGACATTGTCCAGCTTGCAGGAGCCTCCTGGCTCCCACATCCCACCTCTGGAGCAGATTCCTCCTGAGATGTCAAGGGGATTGAACATTCAGCAAGAGCCTGAGCTGCCAGGATCCCAGGAACAGGACATGGGGAACGGCTTCCCACTGCCAGAGGACACAGTTAGGTGGGATATTGGGAAGAAATTCTTCCCTGGGAGGGTGGGGAGGCCCTGGCACAGGTTGCCCAGAGAAACTGTGGCTGCCCCTGGATCCCTGGAAGTGTCCAAGGGCAGGTTGGATGGGGCTTGGAGCAACCTGGGAGAGCGGAAGGTGTCCCTGCCCATGGCAGGGGGTGGCACTGGATGGGCTTTAAGGTCCCTTCCAACCCAAACCATTCCATGATTCCAAGTTCCTTTTCATACTCCCAATGCCTTGCAGGGAGCTGCCCTGCCTGGGCCGGCCCAGCTCAGGGGGAAGGAGAACACGAGGGATGGATTCCCAGATTTTTATCTCCCCCTTTTCCTCCCATGGGAACTCTTTAGTGCACTGCCCTTCATTCCCAAGGGGACCTTGCAGCTTTTCTCCCCCAGAGCATCTTTGTCTTCACCCTGTTCTTCCCATCAGGAGGGTGTCAAAGCAGTCCCTGCATGTCTGGAATTCTGCAGCCCCTGATCTGCACATCCCAGTGCCCAGGGAACTGGGGGGAGCTCCTGCCACAACAACTTGGTGCATCACAAGCAGCTTGTGCTGAAGGGTCACTTCTGTCCCTGGTGGCACATGCTGGACTCAGCACTGATGAGGCCACCCCTGGAGTGCTGTGTCCAGCTCTGGGCCCTCAGCTCAGGAAGGACATTGAGGTCCTGGAGCAGGTGCAGAGAAGAGCAACGAGGCTGAGGAAGGGACTGGAGCACAAGTGCTGTGAGGAGAGGCTGAGGGAGCTGGGGCTGTTCAGCCTGGAGAAGAAGAGGCTCAGGGGAGACCTCCTCACTCTCTACAACTCCCTGACAGGAGGGGGGAGCCAGGTGGGGGTTGGTCTCTTTTCCCAGGTAACGATCAGCAAGACAAGAGGGCTTGGTCTTAAGCTGTGCCAGGGGAGGTTTAGGTTGGATATTAGAAAGAATTTCTTTCCAGAGAGGGTGATCAGCCCTTGGAATGGGCTGCCCAGGGAAGTGGTGGACTCTCTGACCCTGAAGGTTTTTAAGATAAGACTGGATGTGGCATCAGTGCCATGTGGGGTTGGATCTGGGGTTGGACTTGATGATCTCGGAGGTCTCTTCCAACACAGCTGATTCTATGATTCTGTGATTCTATGATGAGACAGGAGGCCCTGGCACAGGTTGCCCAGAGAAGCTGTGGCTGCCCCTGGATCCCTGGAAGTGTCCAAGGACAGGCTGGACGGAGCTTGGAGCAACCTGGGCTAGTGGGAGGTGTCCCTGCCCATGGCAGGGGGTGGCACTGAATGATTTTTAAAGCCCCTTCCAACCCAAACCATTCTGGGATTCTGTGATCCCGGGACCATCCGAGGAAGGATACAAAAAATTCCCATAAAAAGCCCACTGACCACAGGGAGAGGCAGAGGGATCTCCCGGGTTTTTTCCTCTCCCTCGGCATCTTGCAGTGTTTGTTTGCTTTTCAGGGCCCAGCTGTCGGAGTCAGGGGATCACACAAGAACATCAGGTCTCCTCTCTTAAACAAACAAACGCAGCAGGTCTTTACCAGAGGAAAAACATGAAAGTGCAAATCCCAGCGGCTGGAAACCCTCTGGAAGACAAAAGCCACAACATTTATTAATTTGTTGAATAACCTGTTGGGGCCTGACTTGATTTTCTAACAAATGGAATTAGAATATCAATAGCAGGATGTCGAGTTGCTAAAATATTCAAAAGCAGCTTCCTTTTATGTAGTGCCTTTCATGAGAACTGCTTCACGAGGTGATTTGCTGTGCTAAATAATAAATAACAACACAGACACAGCACCCAGGAATTAACAGCTGGGGCCAAATAAATTTTCAGCTGAGATGGAGAGAGAAATGGGGAGTCAATGAGGCAGAGAGGCACAAGAGAGGTTGGATCTGGGTCAGCTGGTTAATTTTGACCTCTGGTATTATCAGTCATTGGAGATAAAATACAGCAAGTGCCTCTGGAGCGTTCTCAGTGTACTTTGAATTGCAGGACTCAGGGAGCATGGAGGGGAATAAGAATCCAGCTGGATTCTGAGCAGGGAAAGATTTCCCTGTGGCAGGACATGCACAGCCAGATTCCTGCTAATTCAAGAGATTTATGTTAATGCAAGAAAATTGTTTTGTTAAAGCCAGAAAACTTTGATGTTAAAGCCAGAAAACTTTCTGAGAGCTGAGGAAAACCAAACTAAGGGACTAAGGCAGCTCCAATTCCCAGGCACAGACGTCCACCTGGGAGGAAATGTGTCCCACCCAGAACTGACTCCCCTGCCTTTCCTACACAGCAATTTTCCCAGTTTCTTTCCTGCCCCTGTTGCTTTTGGTGCTCAGTTCCTCAGGAATAGATCTGTCCTTGGATGGAATGAAGTCCTACTGAGTTCATGCTTCTACTGGGAGATCAAGGCAGTCCTTTGAAACCCCTTTCAACCCTAAACTTTGGCCTCATATGGCACTAAAAATTGATCCCTCCCAGGCCAGCCCTGGAGCAGGAAGTGCCTTGAGCTTTCCTGGTGCTTCCCTGGATTTGAACAGTCAGGAGCAGTGGCAGCTCTGGAAGAGCAGCAATTCAATGGGAAGTTGAGATAAATTATGAATTGAAGCTCCTGCACACGATGAGCTTCAGAACCTTCACCAGGCAGTGGGTTTATCCTTTATTTTCCCATCTGGGAATGGGGAATGTCACCTCTTCTCTACTCTGAGGGACATCAGGACGTGATGTTACATACTAGACATGATATATTATGTGCCAGCCTGCTCACCATGGGCAGGATTCCTCTTCTGAACTGCAGGTGTTTGTCTAAAGGAAAGGCTGAGCTGCCTGAACCCGAGCTGGGATCAGTGGGAAGGGCAGCAACTGCAGAGGGATTAATCCCAATTAAGGAAGGGTCCAAAACAGGAAGGTGAAATTAGGCAGCTAAACTAGAAAATAAAAGTGCTCCTGTGTGTGAGTGAGGAGTTGCTGATGTGTGTGTTTTTCCTTGCTTTCATATGGATCCCGACTGTGCCACTGAAAACATCTTTATTTTACCTTCGAATTTGGGGTTTCTTGGAAAGCAAAATCCTGAGTGTGGCTGTAAATGAAATAATTCCTTAAAAAACGATGGAGGTTACAGCACTGGTCTCAACAGAGCAGAAATCACCTTCTGTTTGCTGTAAGTGCTGGAAAATACAGATTTTCAGTTTTCATTAAATAGAAAATAATGTTAGGACCCCGAGAGAATTTGTACCCACCTCTGGCTTTTTGGTTTTTTGGGTTTTTTTTTTTGGTACCCCCTTTTTTCCATCCTGGAAAATGCCAGTTCTGCTTTTTGGAGGAAAACTTGGTGGGCTTGTGCCTTTCAGATGGAGCTTTGACTTGGTTCTTCAGACAGGAACTCTCCAGACCACAAATATTTTTGTTTCTCTTTCCCTGAATGGTTCCCGAGTGTGGGACAGGTTTCTTATCTGGGACTGGGGTGATGGGCCAGTTCAGAGTTAATCACAGCCGCTAATCACCCTTCCTCTAATCGGGTGTTTCCTTTGTGCCTGGGTGCTGGGAAAGGCTCTGGGATCTCCTTTCCGAAGAGAATCAGCATTTGGCAACACCCAGAATTAACATTAGCAAGCACAGAGAAAGCCTAGAAATGCAACAAAACACCACACCAAAATATCGGCCCTAAATCTTCATCCTGGGTTATCCTATTTCCCGAAGTTTATCCTGTTATCTACTTAGTGGGAGTGTTATTCCCTTTAGATGTGCTCCCTGGCAATTGCTTGCAGCATTTAAGTCTTTAGATGCTTTCAGTGCTTGAAGAATTGCTGTTTGTGTTCTAACACCGGGCTAATTCTCCACAGAAATTGTCCCTCTGGTTTATGGATAGGTCCTCAAAGGACCGGGAATGGGATGCTGCAGTCACAGATTTTCAGTCCCTGGGGTGCTGGCAGCAGATCCTGCTCCATGGATCTCCTCCTCTCCTTGGGAGTGAAGAGGGGAGAGCTTAACCCTCCCATTCCCTGGTCTGGAGGAGGAATATCCACCTTTTCTTATCCTTCCAGATAAATAGGAAAGCACGAGGAATTCCTCTTTCCCGACTAGTCACTGCCTGTGATGGCCAGGGACAGGCAAAATACCCCAGGATCCAAATTTTGGGCATGGGAAGGATCTCAAAAACCCACTGGAGAAAAGTTCCAGTGGTCTCAGCCTCCTGAGACACCTGGAATTCCTGCTGACCCCTGGAATTCCTGCTGACCCCTCATCCCTGCGAGGCTCAGGCCCACAAGACCCCCCAGGACTCGGATGAGCTGGGAATGTCCCTCGGGATACATTTCACACCCAGGATGCCTCGGAGTGCTCATATCCTTGTGGAATTCAGTTCATTTTAGCATAATTCCCCCTGACACACTGATCCAACTGCCTGTCCCCTCCTCTGGGGGGTGTTCCTGTCCCCTTAGGGGACATGAAGGGGGTTTGCTCCTGCAAACGAGGGCCCAGGATTCCCACAGAGGAGCTGCTGCATCCTGACTTCGAACTGTGGGCTTGGGATGCTGGCCTGGATCACATTTAGCACACAGCACCTTCTAGATCCCTCCATCTGGGATGTTTTGGGTGACTCCAGGCTGGCCCTGGCTGAAGCCTGTTCTCCTCTCCAGGTGGGAAAATCCCAATCCTGCTCCCAGCCCGATGCCCTTCCACGTGCAAAGTACTTCTGGGGCGAGCAGGCAGAGCTGCAAAGTGAGGAAAAGCAGCTCGTAGGCAGAAGGTTGTGGGATCAGCTCTCTGATGGCAGGTTTTGTGGAAAACCAGTGCTTTATTTTTGGTTTATTCAGTTTATTTATTTTGGTTTAAAAACATGAGCAGCTGAAGGACGGCCCTGCTGCCCACACAAACCTGCTGCCCCAAGCTCAGCTCTGGTTGTGGGGCAGGGAAAAGGCTCCACCGGGGAGTGGCTTCCTTACCAAATACCTGACAAGCTTTCACAGTTCTTTTAAGCACCCTCTGTCCTTGTTTTTGGCTCAGTAGTGATGGTGAGGCAGCTACTGGCTGGGCAGGTTGGAATTGCTCTGCCCAGCCCAGCGATCGGATTTGACAGAAAGCTCCGACTTCTCCATCTTTATTTCCCTGCTCTGTCTCCTTTCTCATCACCGGGAGCTTTGGATTTCCCCCCTCCCCTCCCTACAAACGCTGTAATTCCCCAGGAGGGGATTATCCCGGTGTTCAGAGCCCTGTGTTTGCTCGCAGCAAGTGCCTCCTGCCACGGCCCAACTGTGGAGCTGCACTGGGGTGGAACGAGGAGTGACAGGAATGTGCAGCTCTCACCTCCTGCTCTCACCTCCTTCCCGTGGCTCCTCAAGGGCAGGGAGCAAAACTGAGGCCCTTTGGTCCTGCAAAATGCGTAACTAGGGAGTTTAGAGGAGTGAGAGGAGGATTTTATCCAGCAGCAAACGCAGATCAATAATCCTGTATCTGCCCAGGGGCTTTGCTTGCACAGCCCTGAGTTCAGAGCTCTGGGCTGGGCTGGCTTTGTCCTCCTCTCCTGGAGAATCACTTGCTGTCTTCTGCTTTGCTTTCTGAGGGTAAGGATGGGGTTGCTGCCATTCCTGCTGCTCCCAGGACTGTAAGGATGAGCTCTCTGAAGAGCTCAGAGTCCAGCTTAAACAGGCTTAGGAAAGATGTGGATGCACTCAGTCTCCCTCCTCTTAAGCTTCTGTGCATGAGGAGCATCCCTGTGGGAATCTGCCCTTCCTGCCATCCCCAAGCCCTGGCTTGGCCTTGCCTGGCTGATCATGGAATCATGGAATATCCTGAGCTGGAAGGGACCCACCAGGACCATCCAGTCCAACCCTCAGCCCTGCACAGGAACATCCCCCAGAGTCACCCTTGTGCCCCAGAGGATCAGCCAAACCCTTCTGGAGCTCTGGCAGCCTTGGGGCTGTGCCCACTGCCCTGGGGAGCCTGGTCAGTGCCCAACCACCCTCTGGGAGAACCTTTTGCTGAGATCCAACCTGAGCCTGCCCTGACACAGCTCCAGCCATTCCCTGGGTGCTGTCCCTGTCACAGAGAGCAGAGGTGGTGCTGCCCCTCCTGAGGAAGTTGTGGACAGCTGAAGATTTCCTGCTCCGTGCCAGGGATGGACAATCCCAGCGGGAGAGGGGCAGTGCCAGTCTCTGGGACACAATAAACATCCCACAATAAACATGGTGTGAGACTGAAGAGCAGTGAGCTGAGCTGGCTGCTGAGCTCACTCGCTGCTGAAGCCAAATGACCCCTCTGGGGCACAGAAGGGCAGCACTTCCCTCATCCTCTGCTGCCCGAGGTGAGAGGAGAAGTAGGGAGGATCCTCCTGGGGAAGGGGAAAAGCTGCTGGAGGTGTGGAGGGCACTTGCTGGCAGCAAAGAGGTGCCAGCCCAGCCCAGCCCTGAGGAGCTGAGCCCTTCCAGGAGGGCAGAAAGGGCCTCTGAGTGAGGTCTGTGGGCAAGGCAACCTCAAATCCCCCCAAGAACACAACTGGGCAGGGCTGGGGCTGCTTTGAATCAATCCCCCCAAATAACCCAACTGAGCAGGGCTGGGGCTGCTTTGAGTGTTTGATGCCCTTGGGCTCTGAGGGCTGGCTGGGGCTGGGAGGGGGAGAGGGCAGCTGGTGCAAGCTGTGTTCCAGTGATAGCGTTTTAATTCCTTCCTCTTCCGTGCCTGGTTTACACTTTAGTTTAATTTGAAAGTCTCCTCTGTTGTTGGGGTTTTTTTTCCTCTCCTTATTTTTTTTTTTATTTTGTACAAGGTGAATGTCGAGCAGTAATGTAATGAAAAGTTGACAGGCACAGATCTTTTTTAATAACTCTTATGTTGTGTAGCTTAAATTGGTTTAACTATAGCTGAGCTGAATAATAAGCAGAAGGGAATTCATCTCATGAACTGTGAATATTTTGTAAGGCTCCTTTAGAAAGGGTTCAACAGCTCTGGTTCTCATTCTAAAAAATGGGTTTGTTGTACACTTTCGGTGACTCTGTGAGGGCTGGGAGGTGTCAGGGATGGGACCCACCGTCCTCAAATTGAAGTGAGGTGGGAAAGCAAGTCCATCCCTCTCCAGGCATCACACATTCCTTATATACTGCCCAGTGTGGAGCTGTTCCAGCTCCTCTCCATGGGTTTGAGTGGGATTTTGGGAGCTGCTGAAGACCCAGCAACTTTCCAGCTGCTCCCAACACCCCTCATGGGAGGCTGTGGCATGGGAGAGACCCTGGGACACCAAAGGCAGAGGAGAGGCAGGATGGAATGTGCCCACTCCCAGGGGGGAATACAAAGTAGAGGCTGCTCAGAGGTGTGTTAGTGACACAACTGAAGAAGGCCAGCAGAGCTGGGGACCCCTCAGAGGTTTTGGGGGGGATGGTGATGCAGATCCCTAACGGAGAAGAGGGACTGGAGTGGAGTTTGCCTGGGAAAAGGCTGTGTCTCGTTTGTCTGTCTGTGGGAGAGGCTTCCAGAGCATCAAGGGGCGGGAGGTGGAGGGGGAAAAAGCTGCCAGTCCTGGGGTGAAAGCTGGGAAATGGTTTCTGCCAAGTCAGTGGAGTGCACACAAACTCCCCCTTAAACTTGTCAGGCTCCAGTGAAAAGCCAGTCTTAGGAGACCAAAGCTCTTCCCACCTTGTCTCCAGGTGTTTCCTCTTTTCTTTTTCCATCTTCTCAGTGCTCATACCATTCATCTTCCTTTCAGTCTTGTTTTTTCAGGGATGATTTGTTGTTTTTCCCAATTTTAGCTCTTTCTTCCCAATGTTTTTTATGTGTTGACTCCATTCAGTCTCTCTGTCATCACGGCAGCAGCAACACGATGCAGGATCCTCTGATGTTACACTGCAAAGAAAACAGGTAGGAAACACCTTCTGGGGACCAGGAAAGTGCAGGGTTGTGTGTGGCCCACACTCTTCTTTGTGGATGCACAAAAGAGGGGATCCCTGTGGTTTGTTCTCCCTCAGTGATTTCCCAGTTTTTGGGCTGCTTGCAGCAAGGTTCCAGTGAACCTCAGAGAAAAGCAACTCCTGTGATAAAAAAAGTGTGATAAATTTGCCCTATCGAGGACAAGGACTTAAATCACAGAATCATTAAGGTTGGAAAAGATATCCATGGTCATTGAGTCCAACTTGTGCCTGATCGCCACCTTGTCCCCCAGCCCAGAGCACCGAGTGCCACGGCCAGGCCTTCCTGGGACACCTCCAGGGATGGGGACTCCAAACCTCCCTGGGCAGCCCCTGCCAAGGACTGACCACCCTTTCCAGGGAGAAATTCCTCCTGATGTCCAACCTGACCCTCCCCTGGCACAGCCTGAGGCCGTTCCCTCTCCTCCTGTCCCTTGTTCCCTGGGAGCAGAGCCCGACCCCCCCCAGCTCCCCCCTCCTGTCAGGGAGTTGCAGAGCCAGAAGGTCCCCCCTGAGCCTCCTTTTCTCCAGGCTGAGCCCCCCCAGCTCCCTCAGCCCCTCCTGCTGCTCCAGCCCCTTCCCAGCTCCATTCCCTTCCCTGCACATGCTCCAGCCCCTCAGTGTCCCCATCATGAGGGTCCAGAACTGGGCACAGCCCTCGAGGTGTGACCTCACCCATGTTGATTTAGGGAGCTGGGACCAGGTCTTTATTTCATCTCCTCTCTGCAGGTGTTTTCCTGCACAGCCTCTAATAACATGGTCACACATTATTTATTCTGCACCTTGCTCAGTGCTTGCAATGGGAGCAGGTTGGAAAACGTTCCTTGCACCGATTGCTGTTGGAAAATATGGCTCGAATTAAAGGGATTTTTTTTTCCTTGTGAAATTGTATTGATGTCCAAAACTCCTTTAATCCTGGAAGCACATGCTCTTTAACATGAACGTTTTGCATTTCCCCGTGGCTGTGGGTTGATTTTCCTTTGAATCAGAATGAATTTTACATTAAGGGGTTTGAAACAAAGAGGGTTGATCCAAAAATGAGACCTTTCATTTGACCCCGAGCACTTCTGCTGTTCAGAAAACAACTTCAGCATCGTGCTTTTCTCATTCTGTTTGGACTAAAAAGGTGAAATGGTGACTCTTTTTCATCCTCCAGAAGCTCCCTCCCCAGAGCAGCTCTGGATTTTGGGAGGGGATGGATGCCCTGCCCAGGGTAGGGCAGAGTCAGGGCCAGGATGGAGCAGCCTCCTGGAGTAAAGTCATAGGAAAATGGGAATCTCTAGCCATTGCTGGAGGCATCAGCAGCTGCATCCCTGCCTTTGGAATGCTGGGTTCATGTGTGAGACTGCAGGTAACTTCAGTCACAAGTTTACAGGAGGTTTAACTCAGCACAGTCAAGGCACAAGGATGATAAATGCTCAGATGGGGACACAAGGAGTAGCAAAAAACTAGTTCTTATATTCAGTAGGTTTAATCTCTGAGTGCCTCAGTTTCTCATTTTTATATCTGCCATTGCTGGGAAAGGAATTTCTATCTGAAATCATTTCTATCTGAAATAATTTCTGTCTGATGTGGTGAGAAATGAACAATTCCTATAGTTTTCAATTACACTGGTTAGAAAAGCTGAGCCAGACTGAAGAGGAAATGAGCAGTTTTCAGTTTGTTTGAGCCAGGGTTTGCATGCTGTACACTAAATAATAATTAGGGTGATAAAAGCCTAGAGTGAACAATTATCCATTCAGCAAACAAGGCAGGTGTTTTAGGGGGAAAAAAATAGGAGGCAATTGGGTAATTAGACTGTACCACAACGTGTGAGCACAATAAAATTTGCACAGACAATTGAAATCTGGCACAGGCCCCTCTCTGAGCACCTGACACGGAAACCTGGAGAACTCCAACGTGGGCTTTGATGGAACAAACACCACATTGCCAACGACAGAGCTCCCTGTGCAGAATGGCTCGGGGCTTTTTGGCCGAGCTCAGGAGCTGTAACAACCTGAGCTGCAGGGAAAAAAAACACAGGAGGTGGTTTTTGGTGTTGGAGGGGAAATGTGGGCTGGTTGGAGCCGGGGCAGGGTTGGCTCTCATGTGGTGCTGCCTCGAGCGAGGGCCAGATGTAGCTGTTGGACATTTGTTATTCCACCTTTTCCCCGCAGTCTGGTTCCCTGGAAATCCATCCCTGCAAGAGCAGACGTGGGCACGGGGAGGGGGGGGGATTATTCGCTGCTTTGCAAGCAGATCACTCCTGGCTGCTCGGACATCTCAGGAGCATCCTGACAGCTCAGGAGATCCTGACAGCGGGGCTGAGGTCCCCTGGCACCCCCGGGATGCCGAGGCTGCTCCCCCAGCCCTGCCACGGAGCTGTGGGGTGGAGGGAAGGCAGCAGGAGCCACATCCCTGCCCCCGGCATGCCCTGCCGGGGGGTGGGCAGCCTGTCCCCCCTTCTCAAGGTTTCTGTGGTAGATGCCTCTCCGTGTCCCCGCGGCAGGGACCGGCTCCTCGCCGGGTGAAAATGTTTCCTCTCCAACAAACACTTGTCTCATTATCTGCCCGCGCCGGCTTTGCACTATCTGGTTACTGCCTGGCTCGGAGACACCTGTTCTGTGTCCAAGCATTTTAGAGAAAAAACCCTCCAAAGCTGTCAACAGCCATAAAAAGGCTCCCTGTTTCCATGGGAACGTGCTCCGCCGAGCCCCGGGGATAATGAGCTGCTCCCGAGCTGCCGACACACCGGACGCTGCTGGAGGAGCCGCGCTCGTTTGGAGCTGCGGTTCCCCGAGGGAATTCCTGTGGGAGCGGGGATGGAGGTGGGAAGGCAGTGCTGTGCCCTGGAGGGGCCCGTGGAGAGGAGGGATGTGGGGCTGTGCTCTGGGAGCTGTGTCCGTGCTCCAGCTGCTCTCGGCGCTCCCTCCCTCTGGACTCAGCCCCTCCAACCTCCCACACGTGCGGTGTGCCAGGGATGGAAGAGTCCGGGATGGAACAGGGCCGTGGGGCTGCTAAAAACCACCCGGGGTAGGAATGTTTAGCCCTGGGTTCTGAGCCTCTTTTGGGTGAGGAAGGAGTGAGAGATGTGCTGTGACTCTGAATGTGCGTCCCAGAGTGACAGAGTGGTTTGGGTTGGGAGGGATTTAGATGTAGTTCCACCCCCTGCCATGGGCAGGGACACCTTCCACTAGCCCAGGTTGCTCCAAGCCCCGTCCAACCTGGCCTCGGACACTTCCAGGGATCCAGGGGCAGCCACAGCTTCTCTGGGCAACCTGTGCCAGGTCCTCCCCACCCTCTGAGTAAAGAATTCCTTCCCAATATCCCATCTAACCCTGCCCTCTGGCAGTGGGAAGCCATTCCCCCTTGTCCTGGCCTTGTCAATAGTCTCTCTCCATCTTCCTTGTAGCTCCTTCAGGCCCTGCAAGGCCACATTTAGTTCCCCCCAAAGCTTCTCCTCTCCAGGTTGAACAATCCCAGCACTCCAGCCTTTCCTCCCAGCAGAGCTGCTCCATCCCTCTGACCCTCTTGGTTCCTCCTCTGGACTCTCTCCAGCAGGGACAGGAACAAATCTCCAAACAGGTCACTGCAGGTCACTGGTACAATTCTGACCAGAGGGAGGAGAAATGCAACAAGGAGATGATGGGTTTTGTCTCTTCCAGCACAAGAACAACAAAACTAGGAGAGGGAATATTCAAAGGAAGGCGATGCTTCCTCATGACACACATAATTACACATCTCCCCCCTCAGACTGGATGCCCAGGTTGCCAGGCCTCTCACCTGATGTGCCATGACCATTCTTCTGTAAACAGAGGGAGAAAATGAGACAAAAATGTTATATTCACATTTCCTACTGTCTCCATTTCCTACTGTGCTGTCCGTTTGTTAACATAGAAAATGCACTTTGTGCTGCTAATTGTTGGGTTTGGGGTTTTTTTTTTTCAATCTATGTGTTTATGGTCCTTTAAAAGCTTAAAAAAAACAGGTTTCACCCTCCATGAGGCTCCTGGTTTTCTTAAGTGAGATTAGACAAAGTGTAAAGGCATCAGCCCTGTCTGCAGAGGAGGGAACAGTGAAGGGTCAAACAGGGAAAGAAGGAAAACCACTCTTGGGAGCACTTGTCACTTCTGGCTGTTATTTCAGGTGTCTGGGGCTCCTGTCACGGAGTTTCAGAGGGGTTTGTTGTGTTTATTTGATGTTCTAGACCAAAGGAAAAGGTCAGCTGATCATTGGCATTGGATGGCCTCGATGCCAGAGGGGCTGATCCCGCTCTGCTGCTCCCCTAAGACCCCTTCCCAGCCCACAAACTACTTCCCAGGGCTGCATTTAGCCCAAAATCAAGGCAGCAGGAGGCAGAAGGCAGCTCAGAGCTGGAGCCCGTCGCTGAAGTGCTGCAGGGATGATCAGGGATGATTCCACAGCTTCTCCAGGTTTTCATTAGGAGCAGTTCAGTGCCCGGGAGCACTGCTGTGACTGCCACTCTCTCATGTCCCACACCGTGGGAGAGTGAAAGCAAATAAGTCTAAGACTGTGGAATAAGTCATCATAATGTCAGGGATATTAGTTGTAAGTGCCCTGCTGATGGCAGAGATGTGCTTAGCCCCGGGTCAGGAAGGTGTGGGATCACACAGCCGGGAAGGTGCTTCGGCGCTCGTTTATCCCTGTTCCAACCTCTGCAGCCGCCTGGAAGTGCCGGTGCCTCCTCCTGGGGAGCCCTGAGGGCTGGTTGGGCTGCTGGGAATCTGTGCTTCCCGGGGCAGGACCCCGATGGGGAGGCTCGTTACGCTGGGCTGCTCTTTTGAGAAGGAAAAAAAAAAAAAGCCACCTCGCCAACAAACCAGCAAATTTAAATACAATAATGAGAAAAGAGGCAATAAAAAGTTAGTTTTGCAAGAGGCTGACAGGGCTGGCGGGGTGTTCATTATGTGCTGTATCAGTAAGTATATGAAATGTCAGTGTGAGGGAAATGCATTTCCCAGTAACAAGCATGACAGGGGATTGAATGGAGCAGAGAGCCTGTCTGCAGGCACCAGGGTGCTGAAGCCTCATCAGAATTTCACTTCTGTGCAGTTTACTTGAGCAGTGTGTTCATTTTAGCTTTTAAAAGTCCGATTTTTTTTTGCCCAAAGCAAAGACTGGTCTTTTGAGCAGCTGAGCAGAGGCTCAGCGTTCCCGGGGTGGGGGGGCCCTGGGGACACCCTACGTTCCCTGCTCAGCCACAGGGGATCATCCCCTTCTCAGGCTGCTAGAGAGTGTCCAAAAGAGGGGCAGGAGGATGGGGAAGGGCCTGGAGGAGCAGCTGAGGGCACTTGGTGTGTTCAGCTGGAGCAGAGGAGGCTGAGGGGAGACCTCACTGCAGTTCCAACTGCCTGGGCAGGGGCAGAGGAGGGGCAGGGACTGAGCTCTGCTCTGGGGGGACCAGGGACAGCACCCAGGGAATGGCTGGAGCTGTGTCAGGGCAGGCTCAGGTTGGATCTCAGGCAAAGGTTCTTCCCCCACAGGGTAGTTGGGCACTGCCCAGGCTCCCCAGGGCAGTGGGCACAGCCCCAAGGCTGCCAGAGCTCCAGGAAGGTTTGGCTGATCCTCTGGGGCACAGGGGGTGACTCTTGTGGATGTTCCTGTGCAGGGCTGAGGGTTGGGCTGGATCATCCTTGTGGGTTCCTTCCAGCTCAGCATATTCTGCCTCTGTGTGATGCTGTGACCCCTTTCTTTTGTCTCGTGTTTTGCTCCTTCCGGGCTCAGAATTCCCACTGAGGATCCATACTCAGCTTCCAAGGACTTTGCACATGGGTGTGACTTGGAAAACCTCTTATGGGCAAATCCTTCTCCTCCATGGGGCTCTGGGAAATTCAGCAGTCCTGGGGAGAGGAATATCATCTCCCTGCTGCCACGTGAGGGGTGGGAGGCACAGAACAGCAGGACCAGGAGCAGAGGGATGGAGGGAACAAGCTGAACCACAGGGATGTGATTTATAGGGACTGGCAAGCAAGGACTAAATCTGGATGGTGTAGGGAGTGTGGGTCTGGTCCAAAACCTACCCTGCAGGGTCAGGCTGGAGGTGAGGATTAGTCAGGCTGAAGGTGAGGATTAGTCAGACTGGAGGTGAGGATTAGTCAAACTGGGGGGATCAGGCAGTGTGAAAACAAACACACACACACATCCAGCCTCTCTGGAGATGGTTGTGCCAAAGTGGAGAGAAAAGTGTGATGTGGCTTGTAATTAGGGAATGCTGCATCCCAAGGCACTGGCAGGGCCTGCCAAAGGGAGGATGGCAGATTTTGGGAGCCTGGGCTCACTCAGCCAAGCATGAAACTTCTACCAAAGCACAAGAGTTTTAAATTCCAGACTAAAACTCCCCTTCAAATCAGGCTGTGGTTTTGCAGAGAGCCTCAGGAAGGGCTGGTGGCAGGGAATTACCCCTGCAGGCACTACCAGCAGGTTGGAGCCCTGGGACTGCTGGCAAACTTCAGTTCAGCCAGAAATCTCACTGAGCCCTCCCTGTAATAGTCACTCTCTTTTCCTTGGACCTGCCCTCCTCCCATTAAGTGCCACCCCCAGGCAGGGACCCTCCAGAGTTGTGTCTTTCCCATAGTTTTCTTCACTAAAACCATCCTGGTTGGACCTTTTCCTCTCCTCCCAATGTCTTTTGGAAGGGCAGGACCTCCCTGCTGGGCATGAGCCGAGCTCATGGAGGGTTTAGATCATCCTCTGGGGCACAGGGTGTGACTCTTGGGGATGTTCCTGTGCAGGGCTGAGGGTTGGACTGGATGATCCTTGTGGGTCCCTCCCAGCTCAGCACAGTCTGCCTCTGTGTGATGCTGTGACCCCTTTCTTTTGTCTCGTGTTTTGCTCCTCCCCGGCTCAGAAATCCCACTGAGGATCCATGTTCAGCTTCCAAGGACTTTGAGCTGGATGGAGAAAACTCAATGTTCCGAGTCAGACTGAGGGACTGCTGGGTCTGACACAGCTCAGAAGGGGAATTTATGACTCTGGGATGGATGGTCTGCAAGTGAGACTTGGTTTAGGTGAAAAAAAAAAAAAGAAGAGGGACTAAGAGGCAGGACTAGAAAGATGGAAGTCCTCCAAAAGAGAGACATTTATTGCACCGTGACTTAGAAAGTAAGACTCAGTATATTATTTTTTTATTGCTACAAGAGTCTGCTCAGTAATTGGTGCTGCCCTATTATTGCAAGAGGATTAATTGCACAGTGGCTGTTCCTGAGCACTGGAGACCTGTATGAGGCAGCAGGGACGGAACAGCCCAACATCCGGAACCTTCGGAGCCGGACCCGCGGGGGCTCTTGGGCCAAGGGGCTCTTTCCTTGAGATTGAACAGGAAAATGGAAGATTAGAGGCTGAAACAAATGCCAGCAAGCCAACCTCCTGATGTGGTTTTTAAATTAATATCTGCAGCCCCTCTGGGCCACCTGCATGGGCGGTGCTGGTTGTGCCATCCCATGTTCCTGCCAAGGGCTGGAACACCTTCACTTGGCTTTCAAGTGCTTTGATCTGTCACACGAGGCACACTGATTAAAAAACAGGGGAAAAAAATCAAGGCAAGAGTGCAGCAGGAGCCAGGACTGTGGAGGGTCAGCAGGTTTTCAGCTACCTGCAAATGTTTTGCTGCCAACGTGGCCTTTCCCCGTGGCTGGAGCGACTCGGTCACGCAGGGTCTCTCCCAGGGGCAGAGCTCAGGTGGCAGGAGGATCCCCTGCTCCCAAACACAGCTGCAAACAGAAGCAGGAATGTGTAAAGCTGGATTTCATATGGATTTAGGAGAAAATAAGCTGTTCCTCAGCTATTTGGACAGACTGCTTCTAGGCTCCAGTGGATTCTCCCAACCAGAGTTGCCTCCTAAGAGGCAGCTCCCAAATACAGACACTCAAGGAGTTTGGGTGGCTTTCTGTGTTTCCAAGGCAGGAAGATCACAAGCTGTGGGGCTGCAGGTGATAAGGGACCATTGGGGGTGTTTGTTTTGGGCATTCCTCTCCCTGGAACAGGAATACAGGATGCAGAGCAGCATGTCCTGGCTCTGTGGCTGTGCCTGTGCCGTGCTGGCTCAGCTCTGCGGGCACTCTGTTCATCCAGGCAGGAACACGAGCTGCACTTGGCATCTGCTCCACTTCCAGCTCCCTTGGCAGCTCTGGAGCCCACTCCAGGTGTCCACACCTGTTGGACCAATCAGAAGTGTCTCAGTCAAATCCACCCTTTCCCAAAGGGCCTCCCATGTTTTCTCTGTATTTTATCCAGGGCTCCATGGAATCACAGACTGGTTTGGGTTGGAAGGGACTTGAAATTCCATCTCATTCCAGCCTCTGCCATTCCCTCTACCCCTTTCACTAAACCAAGTTGCTCCAAGCCCCATCCAGCCTGGAACACTTCCAGGGATGGGCCACATACCATAGTCTCAGCAGCTGGTAAAACTGGGATAAGGCAGCAGCTCTGATTCACTTTCAAGGCAGAGGATGGTGCATGCAGCTCCCAATTTATCTTCCTATTCCACCTCACAGACACTTTCCTTGGTGTCCTGGGGTCTTGCCACCTTTTTGCCACTTAATTCGTGTTCCACTTCCCTGGGATGGACTCAGCTGGTTGGAGCACAGAGCTGATAACCCCAAGGGTGTGGGTTTGCTCCCAGGGTGAGCCATTCACTTGGGAGCTGGACTTGATGATCCTCGTGGGTCCCTTCCAACTCCAAATGTTCTGGGATTAATATTCCATGAAGGAACCCACATGTGAATCAGAGTGGTGCTTTTAACCATCATGTTTTCCCATGGCACCATGACTTCCAAAAGTCTCCTCCAGGCAGGGAAGAGCAGATCCTGCACGTGACACGGGTGGACACACGACTGCTGTAACCCACCCTGGTGGAGCTGCACTCCCGAGTTCTTTGGGAATGGGAGCTGCCTGCACCCATTTCCCTGTTTGGGATAAATGCCTGCCCCTGGCATGGCTTGCAAGGGAATGATCCTGGCATTAGCCCTGTTCCCATTGGGCTCAGATTCCCCGTGACTGTTCCAGCCCTCCCAGCAGCACGAGGCTCTCATGGGCTGTTCTCCCGACCCTGCAGCTGCTTCCCTGAGTCGGGGCTGCTTCCCAGGCCCCCCCTGTGCCTGGAACTGCTCCTGCTGGACCAACCCCTGGCTGGGATGGGGGACCTGCTGCTGGGGGAGCCCACCCAGCTCGGCCGCAGGCCCTCAGAGCGGGAGCAGCGCCTGGGACGTGGTGGGATTTATGGATTTGTGTTCCCTGGCACGGGGGGCTGAGCAGCCCTGCAGGGGCCTGGCAGGGCTGCAGAAATCAGGGAGCCTTCCATGGCTCTGTTGTGTTCCTGGCTGAGGGCTGAGCGAGTTTCCTGCCTCTGCTCCTCTCCCGTTCCCGGCTGGGAGCCCAAACCTTTGGCAGTGCCGAGCACAAAGAGCAGGGAGCGTGCTGGGAAGAGGATCCTACTGCAGGAGGATGAAGGCTGTGCCTCCCTTTTACTGCAGGCTTTGGTCCAGGCAGGCACTGGAATCTTCCTCAGCAGCCCCTGGGGCCAGGAATGCTGTTCTCCTGCACTTTTGGCAGGATGAAACAACCCCTTGCTGGTGAGTCTGTGCACACTCACGGGATCTTTTCCAGCAAGATTTGTGATGTTTTCAAAGACATAAAGTAATTTGGCTCTAATTAAATCACTGAAGCTGCTGGTGATGGATGATTTGCAAATCCATCTTGTGGCCTGCTGGCAGCTGCCTCAGGGATGGGTGAGAGCTGCTCCCACACTCCCACCACCACGGGCAAAGGCTTTGAACCCCCAAAACCATAACAGGGATGTTTTAAAGAACTTCTTCTGCAGCAGAGAGATGCTGTAGTGTCCTTGTTTCCTGTTCCTAAAATCTGGTGCTCCCAGGGCCCCGTTATCATCTCTGGAATACTGAGCAGGTTTTGGGTGTGTTTGAAATGCAGAGAGGTGCCAGTTGTTGAAAGGGGAACAAGAACCTGGAGCCCACGACATCTGCAGTGTCCTGTTCACAGGGGGCTCTGCACCAAAGTGGAACAAATTGAAACCACAATTGTTTCCTCTTCCATCAGAAAAATAATCCATGGGAAGCTGGATTCTCCCTATTTTCCATTTGCAGCCTCCTCCAAATGGGGAGTTCTAAGAATATGTGGCCAACTTTACTTGTGCATTGAATATAAATAAAAATATAAGCCTGTAACAGAGCCAAGTCATGGAAAAAGAAGATTCCAGACCTGGGCACTGGGATCTTTGGGACTTACAGGTGTCTGAAGATGGTGTCAGGCTTTTCCCTCTCTTTAGAGTTCACTTGAGGAGCACTTGCATTTTTACAGCTGGAGTATGAAGAGGTTAAGAAGCATCTGGAGCTGTTGCACCTCTGCTCCTCAGAAATGCAAATGCCAGGGTGTTCACACAGTCCTGAGGATCAAAGGAATGGCTCAGTGGATGGGATGCTCATCCTGAGGAGACATTCAGTCCACAGGGAGAGGCGTGGGAGCTGCTGGGAAAGCTGACAGCAGCCACAAAACCTGCTCTGGCTTTCCAGAGCTCACAGTGTATTCCAGGTTTTCTTGCTGTGCTTCCAGGGCCTCAGGAGCTGCAGGAGCACGGGGTGATCACCTGCTGCCAGTCTGGCATTCCCAGGGCTGGGCACTGCACAGTGTGCCAGCTACAGTCTGTAGGAAAAACAGCTCATGGAAACGTCCTGCAAAGCTGCTCCTCTGGACTGGGAATGCTTTTCCTGGAGGTCCCCAGGAGAAAGGGATTCATGTCAGATGTAATGAGTTAATCCAAGTGGCACAGATTGGATGTTTTGCCTCAGGATCAAGCAAAGAGTCGGTGGCTTTTCTCATGGAGTGATGTTGAGTTAGGTCTTCACCTCCAGGAAGGAGATTTTCCTGGGGGAAAGCATTGCCAGGGTGCAGGAATTCATTTCTGTTGGGACAGGGAGCTTCTGGAGCGGGTTCAGGGAAGGCTGTGGAGATGCTGAAAGGATGGAGCATCTCTGGGAGCAGGACAGGCTGAGGGAGCTGGGGCTGGTCAGCCTCCAGAGCAGACCCTGAGAGGGGCCCTCAGCCACATCTGTGGGGCTGCAGGGAGGGGGCAGAGGAGGGACCAGGCTCTGCTGGGGGGACCCAACAATGGCACAGCAGGAACGGGCAGGAACTGATGCCCAGGAAGTTCCACCTGCACAGGAGGAAGAACCTCTTCCCTGGGCAGTGACCCAGCCCTGAACAGAGACCAGAGAGGGGATGTAGTCTCCTCCCTGAGGATATTCCAGATCCCTCTTGACACATCCTGTGCCGTGTGCTCTGGGATGGCCCTGCTGGAGCAGATGCCCCACAGTGGTCCCTTCCAGCCTGACCCATTCTGGGATTCCATGAAATTCTCTTTTGTGGGCAGTTGTTGCCGTGTGATTGTTCCCCAAAACATTTTCCCGTTTCTGTGAAAACTTCAGCACCTTTGCAAGAAAAAATTTCTCCCAGGTGGAAACATTTGCCCAAAAATATACTGGGAAAACCATGTTTTCACCAAAACTCTTGCACAACCACATCATGGCAGATAGTGAAGGAGATTTCCCATACCTAAGGCTGCTGTTCCATGTTTCTTTGGGGAGGTAAAACCGGGTTTCCCCAAAGCTCCAGGGGCACGTGCCGCGATCACTTCGCACACAGGAATATGTGTTTGCAAATGGAATGCTAATCATTCCAGCTTTGCCAGCCTCTCCTTTAGGAATACCTAATGTAATAAAGCAGACAAAAGTTGCTGTGAATTGAGGGGCTTTATCAGGGCTGCTCCCGGGGCGCTCATCGTGGAGCGCCGTGACAGCGATTCCAGGCAGGAAGGCTCTGCGGGAAGGACGGCTCTGATCCCGGGGCTGTCACATCCTGACAGGGCTCCTGGAACATCTGCTGACACTCTGGTAATTAACTCGCCTCACCAGCCAGGGCTCAGGCTGTGGGGTGTAAGAACAGGGATTAATTTGGGCTATCAGTTGTTTATTTATTGCCTGTGCCCTCCTGCAGTGCCACGTCACTGTCAGGGGAGATTGTCCCGTCAGGACAGCATTCCTGTCCCTCCAGGCTGCTCCCCGAGCAGGGAACAGCAGCCAAAACACACAGGCTATGGCTGCCCCAGCCCTGCAAGTGTCCAAGGCCAGGTTGGATGCACTTGGAGCAACCTAGGCTAGTGGAAGGTGTTCCTGCCCATGGCAGGGGTTGGACAGAGATGATCTTTGTGGGCCCTTCCAACCCAAACCATTCCATGATTCCAACTCCGCCCTTGTAAGAAAACATCAAACACAACCCCATGGAGTTCCAGGGTTGCCCATGCCCCAAACTAAGCCCAGGAGCAACTGGCTTTGTTGGGAAGGTGGGTGGATCTCCAGGAAGGTGGATGGATGCCAGGAAGGTGGATGGATCTCCAGGGAGGTGGGTGGATTTCCAGGGAGGTGGGTGGATCTCCAGGGAGGTGGGTGGATGCCAGGAAGGTGGATGGATCTCCAGGAAGGTGGATGGATTCCAGGAAAGTGGGTGGATCTCCAGGGAGGTGGGTGGATCTCCAGGAAGGTGGATGGATCTCCTTTCTCCCCTCCCAGCCAGGACACGTGGGAAGCTCCTGGTTGAGCAGCTCAGCAGCAGCTCATGCTCATGGCCCATAATGGTTCTGCCTGATATAAATTCTCCCTCTTCCCAATTAAGTGGGAACACCTTGGTGGCAGAGCCAGGCTGTAAAACAATAAAGGGTTTTACCCTGGGAGGCAGGGGAAGGCAGGCCCTGGGGAGTGATCCTCCCCAAGCTGCAGGAATTACTGCAATTACAGGGCGATTGCAGGGAAAGGAGAATGGAACAGCACACTTTCCAGGCACACTTTTGGAGCATTAATATTTTTAATTAAGGTTATTGGCAGCGAGTTATGACTTTGGCAGAAGGGACGGCACAGCCGCTGCTGGCAGAGCGTGCGGGCTCTGGGGAGGGGTGGAGACAATGCAAACCTGCTCCTGCAAACTTGGGCCTTGCAAGCCCTCCTGTCCCCCTGCTGTGGGGCCAACGCAGTTCTCCTGCAGTTCAAGGACTCTTTTCTGAATATCAGGTCATCATGGCTGGGCTTCACGAATGAAGACTTGGGGAGGGCACTACCCACGTTTGTCACAAGTGTGCTGGTGGCTAAAAAGGCCAATACGAGACAGGAACATCCAGCTGCAAAAGGCACAGCAGAGAGACTCCTTAGATGGTATATTCTGCAAGACATGATTCTTTCTGTGTTGCCTTTTCTCCTCAAGGTGATCCTGTGTGCATTCTCAAAGGCATCAGCAGCGTTATAGGTGGTGTGTCTCCAGACTTCCCGATGGAGGCCAGACTAGACCAGTTATGATGATCAATGTGGCCAAGGCTGAGATGTTGTTTCAGGGAGTCCTTGTATCTTCTCTTTGGGGCTCCTCTCTTGCAGCAGCCGGTGGCAAGTTCACCATAAAGCAGGACCTTAGGGAGGCAGTGGTTGGTCCTTCATCCTGGAGACGTGCCCTGCCCAGCACAGCTGCGTTCTCAGTAACATGGCCTCAATACTTGTGACTGCTGCTTGTTCTAGAACAGATGTATTGGTCACCTAATCTGACCAGTGGATGTTTAGGATTGTATGGAGGCAGCGTTGATCAAGAGTTCTAGGAGTTGCAGGTGGTGGTGGTAGATGACCCATGATTCAGATCTATGTAAGAGAGTAGACAGCACTATGGCTCTATAAACACTGATCTTTGTACTTTTCTTCAAGTGTTTATTTCGCCAAACTCTTTTATGGAGTTTTCCAAAAGCTCTCTATGCCTTTGCCAACCTGTTGTCTGTCTCTCTGTCAATCTTACCGTCCGAGGAGATGAGGCTGCCTAGGTAATTAAACTGCTGGACTGATTTGAGCTCTGACCATCCAATGGTGATATGGGGATGATGGAAGACTTCCTGAGGTGCAGGTTGATAGAGAACTTCAGTCTTCTTTAAGCTGACTTCCAGCCCAAAGAGCTTAGCAGTGTCTGCAAAGCAGGAAGTTGGAATCCAGGGAATGTAGTGGAGGTGCCAGAGGATCAAAGGCATTTAATTTTTTGAAAACATCAGGTTGATTTTAAAATTAATCTTTGGTGCTTCTGGAAACTCTTCGCCCTCCAGCCCACCTTGGACAGTTCATGATGCTTTTAGGAGTTTAAGAAATCTCTCAATAGCAGGCAGGAAATGCCCTGCCCAAGGTCATATGGAAAGCCGAGGTCAGATGAAGGAGCCAAAGCCAGGTCCAACATACCCATGTACCATCCTCAGGCCAAAAAGTTCTGCTCTGAGGGGATTTTTTGTTAGTGCTGTGGGTGGTTTGGGGGTAAACCAACAGCCACAAAGAGACAACAGCCCTGCTTGATTCCCCAGGGTCTTCAGCTTCCAAATATCATGGGTGGGTTATCCTGCCAAGAACTGAGGCCATGAAAGCAGGCAGATGTTGCAAGGAGGTTGTTGGCTGGCACAAGAGGTTACTGCCCATCCTGTGGGAAGGATATAAAGCTTTGATGGTTTGGCTTTGAAGATGGGAAGGCAGCAGCAGCCTGAAAAACAAGTATTCATGTTGTACTAATAAGGAGGGTTTAGTTTTTGAAGAGTCTGCTGGTCCATGGGTGCATAACGGGGAAGGAGGAATTCCTGGTGCTTCCCAAATATCTCCTACAGGGGATAGGTCAGTGGTCACAGGGCTCAGGTTAAACCCTGTGGCAGTGGCTGAGTGAAATGGGGTAATATTCTGTGTCCTTATCCATGCCTTTTGTCTGGAACTGTTATCTAGAGCTCCCAGGTCTCCTTTGCCCTTAGTGACAAGAGCCAATGTGGCTTGGTGGTGAACACGGTGGTGGGGCTGGGCTGATGATCTTAAAGGTCTTTTCCAAGCCAAACAATCCCATGATTCTAAGAAGGAAACAGAGGGCACAGCAGGCTCAAAGTAGATATGATCACAGTGGAAAAGAACAGGCTTAGATGGGATATTAGGATGGAATTCTTGGCTGAGAGGGTGGGGAGGCCCTGGCACAGGTTGCCCACAGAAGCTGTGGCTGCCCCTGGATCCCTGAAGTGTCCAAGGCCAGGTTGGACCAACCTGGGCTAGTGGAAGGTGTCCCTGCCCATGGCAGGAGGTGGGACTGGATGAGATTTAAAGTCCCTCCAACCAAAACCACTCCATGGTTCTGTTTCCATGATCCCCCTTCCCAGGGCTGGTTTTATTCCATGGGCTGCAAGGCAGAGCAGCTGAATCTATGAGAGCCTCTGTGACCCTGAGTGAGACATTCAGCCTCTCTGTGCCTCTGGGTCTTTATCACTGAGGCTGAGGAACAAGGTTTGGCCTCAGGAGTGATGTAGGAATCGAAGGAGAGGTGAGAAGTCATGGAAATACAGCAGGACAGAGATCTTGAGTTCCTCTGAAGTCGATGACAGTCCTTGTTGTTTACTCTGAAAGCAGGAGGTTTCCTCAAGGGCTCCAAAAACAGTGTCTGAACAATGCCTGTGTTGTGTCTTTAGCCATTTGGGAGCATTCCAGGGCACTCCAGCAGCCAGTTTAGGTGCTGTCAGCACAAAAGTGTGCAGTGTGAGCAGCAAGATTGGGGCTTTCAAACCTCACTGCATTCAAGGCTGCTTTTTGTGGACCTTCAATAAAGGTCAGCTCCCCACAATGCTGCCATATTTCAACATTAACACCTTTTCCTCCACTTTGGAAGAGCTTCACCTCCATTTCTGTCAAAGCTGTCAGGAAGAGTTTGGTCAGGACTTCCCAAGTGTGGGAAAGGTGAATCACAGATCCCAGAATGTGCTGAACTGGAAGGGACCCACCAGGACCATCCAGTCCAACCCTCAGCCCTGCACAGGAACATCCACAAGAGTCACCCCCTGTGCCCCAGAGGATCAGCCAAACCCTCCTGGAGCTCTGGCAGCCTTGGGGCTGTGCCCACTGCCCTGGGGAGCCTGGGCAGTGCCCAACCAGCCTCTGGGGGAAGAACCTTTGCCTGAGATCCAACCTGAGCCTGCCCTGACACAGCTCCAGCCATTCCCTGGGTGCTGTCCCTGGTCCCCCCAGAGCAGAGCTCAGTCCCTGCCTCTGTTCCTGAGCTCTGTGGGGTGTGATGGAAACTGTCCTGAGCCACACAAAGGGCAGAGATGGTTAAACCCAGCCCTGAGTCACCCACAGTTGGTGTGTCTGAGCCCCTGGGTGTTGACACCACAAAGTAATAATATCCCCTGTAATTCCATAGGCAGCTCAACCCATCTCTGCTATTTCGCTTTCAGCACAGATGCAATTTGTCAGCAAACAGTGGTTGTTTATTACGTTAATTCACAAGCTATTTGTCAGGAACACACTCAGAGGGGTTTATTAACAGTATAAATTCCCTTAGATTTCTTATTTTACCGTGCCTGTGAGTGTAGGTGCTAATTTAATCACTTAGATTTCACATAAGACCTGTCCTCAGACTTCTAAAGGAAAATTCCAGATGAACATCTGTGTGTGGTGGGATACTTTTCTCTTTAAGTGAAGGTCATGTTGGACAGGGCTTGGAGCAACCTGGAACAGTGGAAGGTGACCTTACCCAGGGCAGGGGGTGGAACAAGATGATCCCTTTCAACCCAAACCATTCTGTGGTTCCATGACAGCACTTTCCCTGGAATTCTGCAGCAGGGGATACTTCCCTGGATCATTCTTTCAAAATGCCACAGGACAGAAATCATTCATCCCTTTGCTCCCAGCCCAGCAGCCTTGGCCCCCAAAGCCTTGCCTCTGGCAGCCAAACAATTCTCCCCCTGTGTCAGTGTGGCTAAAGGTGCCTCCAGGTCAGTCTGTTGGTGCCTCTGCTCCAGATGAATCCACTCAGGTGCCAGGAAGGTGATTTCCCTCCTGGCTGGGGGGTGTTCAGCAGGGCAGCCTCCTCCTCCTCGGGCTTTGCTTTGTTCCTCCTTCCAGACTGGGAGTTCATCAGACACCAGATCTGTGATTATTGGGTCAGAACCACCCTGTGGGGGGGGGAGGTGGGGGGAGAGGGAAGGGATGGGTGGAACCTCATGGCAGAGCCCTGGAACCCACATGGGGAAGGCCTGGAGTAGCTGTCAGGGAAAATTGTAACACCCCACAGCTCCTGCAGCCCCTCACCCACAGTGAGGGCACTGCCCTGTAACCCCACACAGCTCCTGGAGCACAGACAGTGAGGGCACTGCCCTGTAACCCCACACAAGTCCTGCTGCCCCTCACCCAGCAGGGACGGTGAGGGCACTGCCCTATAACCCCACACAGCTCCTGGAGGAACAGTAAGGACACTGCCTCATAACACCCCACAGCTCTTGCAGCCCCTCACCGAGCTCAGAGGGGCAGGGACAGTGAGGACTCTGCCCCATAACACCCCACAGCTCCTGGAGGGACAGTGAGG
>NW_020884902.1:9294191-9329748 GCF_003945725.1 Corapipo altera
ACAGCTCCTGGAGGGACAGTGAGGACACTCCCCCATAACACCCCACAGCTCCTGGAGGGACAGTGAGGGCACTGCCCTATAACCCCACAGCTCCTGCAGCCCCTCACCCAGCACAGACAGTGAGGGCACTGCCCTATAGTATGTGCTGGGTCACTATTGTGGTGGAACATTTTGTCCAGCTTGTGTGGTGCCCTTTTGAACTTTTGCCAAGATCCCTTATTTTCTCCCTGAAACTAATAAAAGTACCTCTTGGGAACAAGTCTGTGGCTTATTTTCAAGGCATCAAAGAACCCTATCCACATATTTTAAAGTCAAACTCCTGGCTGTGCCCGTGAGCTGCAGCTCCAGGAGCTGGAGGGTTACAGAGGTGCAGATAGAGAAGGAAAAGAGAAGACAGAGGTGCTGTGTGTGCAGATAAACTCCTTGGCCAGTGGGACACAAGCCCAAGAGGGGACAAAGAGCTTGCCAGAGCAGCTGTGGCTGCCCCATCCCTGGGAGTGTCCAAGGCCAGGTTGGACAGGGCTTGGAGCAACCTGGGCTACTGGGAGGTGTTCACTAGGGTGGAAAAAGGGGGTCTTTAAGGTCCCTTCCACCCCAAACCATTCCATGATTCTGTGATTCCAGAGCCAGCCTGAAGGTCTGAGGATCAAACAACGTGTGGGGAGAGGGGGGAAGAGCCCAGCCCTGGTGTCTTTGCCCTGGTAGGGCCTGAGCTCGGGGCTGAGCTGCAGGAGCAGCTCCCCAGAAGTAATTTCCAGGCAAAATTGTTGTAAAGAAAAAAATTGACTTTTGACATGGGCTGATAAGCAGTGCTGTTTGTTTCCAAGGGTTTGTATTTTATGCAATTTAATACTTAACAATGACTGACAACAGCAGTGATGGTGAAAAACATTAAAAATGAGGGAAGTGCAGTCATTTCAAGCCCCAAGCTTCTCTCCTGGTGGGCTCCTTGCTGCCTGCAGCCTGGGATTTCCAGCACAAAGCCTGGCTGGTCGTTCATATGCCACTGGTTTTTGCATCCCCAGACCCCAAATTTCCAGCTGAAGTAAACCCAACAGCCTCCTTGAGGGATGCAGTGAGTGTTGTCTCATCTTTAACAGGGAAACATCTTGTCCCTCTGTGATTATCTTTATGAATATGGAAAACAAAGGGAATGTTACCACAGGGTATGTCCTAAGAAATGCCCCCTAATTGGGGTTCTTGCTGCAAGTCCTGTTTGGAAGGGAAGACAAACTCAGTTAAGCTTGGTGTTTGCACTCATCAACCAGCCCTGGCCGGGTCAACACTTCCATTTGGACAAATATAACGAGGATTTGGAGGCTGAAGGCCAAAGAGGAATAAGCAAACCAGCTTTTGATTCATCTTTACTGGTGATTAACGTGTTATGGTGTGAAATAAATCCCTCCAGGAGACTCAGGACCTCTTTCCAGTGTCTTCAGCCTGGCATTCCTTCTGCTCTTTCCCTGCTCCTTGTCTTCCACAGGGTGAGACCTGCTCACTCTCCTCACCTGTCCTGCCAATGCAGCAAAGGGAGGTGGACCAGCATCAGATTCCCAAGTAGAGCCTGCTGGGATGGACAACAGGATAGTGAGCATGGTTTAAGAGGACAGGGGGGTTGGAACGTCCTTGAAGTGACTCATGAGCGTTTCTGGAGGGGTTTCCTCCAAACCTGGAGCCAGCCAGTGTTTGAAAAGTGCTGTCCCAGATTCTTGTTGGTTTGTCAGCAGAGTGGGGGTACAGGGAGGAAGGTGCAGCCTGGATGTGGTGCCCGGGGCTTGGGGTGAAGATACAAAACCCTCCAGCATTTCTCCTCGCTGTAAGAAGGACATTGAGGGGCTGGAGTGTGTCCAGGGAAGGGAAGGGAGCTGGGAAGGGGCTGGAGCAGCAGGAGGGGTTGAGGGAGCTGGGGGGGCTCAGCCTGGAGAAAAGGAGGCTCAGGGGGGACCTTCTGGCTCTGCAACCCCCTGACAGGAGGGGGGAGCTGGGAGGAGGGTCGGACTCTGCTCCCATGGAACAAGGGACAGGAGGAGAGGGAATGGCCTCGGGCTGTACCAGGGGAGGGTCAGGTTGGATATTGAGAAAATTCCTTCCTGGAAAGGGCTGTCCAGTCCTGGCACAGCTGTCCAGGTCAGAGGTGGAGTCCCCATCCCTGGAGGGATTTAACAGCCATGTGGATGTGGCTCTTGGGGACGTGGGTTAGTGGTGGCCTTGGCAGGGCTGGGTTAACAGTAGGACTTGATGCTCTTAGAGAGCTTTTCCAACCTAAAACATTCTGTGATTCTGCAGAAGTTTCCTTAGAGGTAGGACTTTGCATTAAAGGTTGGACTTGATGATCTTGGAGGTCTTTTCCAACTTTACTGACTCTGTGATCCCTTGGAAGTGTCCAGGTGAATGTGGTGCCTGGGGAATCCAACTCCTCTCTTGGCTTTCTTTCAGTGCCCTCATCCCCATGGCAGGCATTGACACAGTTGCCCAGTTTTTGTGGACTGTTGATTCAAAGTTCCAAACTCTTTTCTCATGTCAGAGCTGATGAACTTCAGTCTGGGCCCCACGTGGGACTTGTGGATAATCCTGGAAGCAGCAACAGCTTGGGGGTGGTTACAAAGTGCTGAAGTGCTGTGAAGTGAGGGTGGGGGGCAGCAGAATTAGTCTGCTGAGAGCCCTGAGCATGAATACTTCATGTTTCCTCCTTCATACACAGACCCTTTGTTTATCCCCGTCTTTATTCATCATCATCATCGTTATTTATTAATTAAATGCCTTTGCCAAGCCAACAGTGTGAGCTCATGTCTGGACTCGAGTGCATCTATAATTAATTGCTAACTGTTGTGTTATGTTGTTGTGAGCAAAGAAGTGATGAGTCCCAACAAAAAGCTGCTGGAAAATCACATATTACAAGCAACAATCCACCTGCTCCTTGAGCAGGAGGAAGATCTGGAGCCAAACATGTTGGCCATGTCCCTTTAAGGGACACGTGGTTGCACTACACCTTAAGAAAAGAGTGATCCTCTATCAGCCTGTCAGAAATCTTCCCTAACAGCTCCAAATCAAATCAAGCTTTTCCTTTTAATAACAACTTCCTTCCCCCGCTCTGCTGCCCTTCCAGGGAGAGGCAAAGGGAAGAAGATATCACACGTGAAACAAGAAGAAAGAGAAGCACAAAGAAGGGAATTGAATTCCCCTGAAATGTCACCTTGTGAGTTGGGGTTTATTGTTTTGAGAGCGAAGCAATTCCGCTGACAAATCCATTATCGGCACAAAGCGCAGGCGGGGACGCTCCGGGGCATCAGAATTCCTTGTTAAACAGCGCTGCTCCGAGGGGTGTGTGGAGCACTTGTTAGGGACCATGTAGATAAAAGCATTCCGGGCAATCCAGGCTCTGGAGAAGCCCGGAGAGGGGCATAAATCAATCCTGTTTAAGCTGCCCCGTTCCCTGTAAAGTCTCAGCACTGGGATGCACGGCAGCAGAGGGACAGAGAGGAGCAACCTCCTGTTCCTGATAAGAGGATTTTATGCTCCCTGGCAGCAGGGTGCCCTTCCCTCCTGCAGCACGGGGAGGAATTTCCATCAGGAACTTCAGATCAGGGGAGGGAAGGAGAAAACCCCCTATATCCTCCCACCCTTCCTCAGTTATTGCCCTCTTGTACCTTAAGCCCTGCTCCTGGTTTGTACAGAAGGGTGCTTTCTTCCCGCAGGACACAGACCCTGCAGGAGCACCTGCTGGGAATGGGAATTCTGGGACTGGCAGGTCCCTGCCCTTCATGGAGAGCAGCACAAGGGAGGAGTTGGAGTCGTGCTCTGCAGCCTCACCAGCCCACAGGGCAAGAGGACACAGCCCCAGACTGCACCAGGAGAGAGTCAGCTTGGACATTGGCAGGAATTCCTTCCTGGAAGGGACTGTCAGGCACTGGAAGGGCTGCCCAGGGAGGTTTGGAGTCCCCATCCCTGGAGGTGTCCCAGGAAGGCCTGGACGTGGCACTCAGTGACAAGGTGGTGATTGGGGACAGGTTGGACTCAATGGCGTTGGAGGCCTTTTCCAACCTGAATAATCCTGTGATCCTGGGATTTTCAGCATGGAGACAGGAAGGTTTTTAACAGTTGGGAGTGGAGGTGGGCACAGCTCAGGAGAGTGATTCTGAGCAGGCCAACAGGCGCTAACTCAGCTTGGGAATTCACTTTCCTTTCTGTCTCTCCAGCAATAATAATTTATATGCTACTCCTGCCCTTTTCCCATTTTTTTCAAGCTTTCTTCTGTGCTTTTCCTTCCCAATGCTAGTACAGACAGCATAAAGTCCAGTTTCTCTGCTTGAAAGAATTTAAAAATGCACAGAGCTGAGCCAAAGTCTGGGATCAAACACCAGGAGTGAACCTGGAATTTCAGCAGTTTTATCTATTTGCCTTTTCTTCTGATTAAAAGAGACATTCTTTTTAAAAAGCCAGCGTGAAATATCTCCATACTTGAGGTTAATTCCATGTTGCAAATGAATCCTAAATGTGCTGTCAGGGGCCAGGACCTGTGTGGGGTTCCAAGGAACCACAGGGATTTATTGGATCTCTCAGGTAACTCCATGTGGAGCAGTGGAACTGCAGTTTTTGTCCCACACTTGTGGGTTGGTGGGCAGAGCTGAAGCTCAACAAAATGAGCTGTTGAGGGGTCAGGGCCATCCCCAGTTGCTCCTGGGCTTAGTTTGGTGCACGGGCAACCCTGGAACTCCCTGGGGTTGTGTTTGATGATTTCTTACAAGGGCAGAGTTGGAATCATGGAATGGTTTGGGTTGGAAGGACCCACAAAGATCATCTCTGTCCACTCCCTGCCATGGGCAGGGACACCTTCCACTAGCCCGGGTTGCTCCAAGTTCCTCCTGGCCTTGGACACTTCCAGGGATGAGGCAGCCACAGCTTCTCTGGGCAACCTGTGCCAGGGCCTTGCCACCCTCACAGTCAGCAATTCCTTCACAATATCCCATCTAACCCTGTCCTCTGGCAGTGGGAAGACATTCCCCCTTGTCCTATCCAAACGCCCTCCTTTTGCCCTCCCAACACTGTAAACCCAGGTTAATTCCCAAGTGTTGGTTTTGCAATCCAGTTATCAGTAGGGGCAAAAAAAAAGCCACTAGACATTGTTAGAGAATTCCTCATTTATCCTGGTTTCAGCCCCTCTCCAGCTCTCTTGGAGCCCCTTTAGGCTTGGAAAGGGCCCTGAGGTCATCCTGGATCCTTGTCTTCTCCAGGCTGAACACCCCCAATTCCTTCTACCTTAAATATGAGAAAGGAAAAGCAGTTCCCAGCTGGTGTCGATCCCTTCCCCAAAGGCCCCATTCCCTCCCGGCTGCGGGGCCGGAGCAGGGCACAGTTGCTCCCCCAGGGTTAAAGTAGCAGAAGAAGGTAGCACTGGGGATGCTCAAGGTAGCCAGGGATGCTGCAGGAGGGAGGTACTGGGGATGCTGGAGGTGGCTGTGGATTCTTGAGGCACTGGGGATTCTCAAGGTGGGGCCAGGGATGCTGGGGGAGGGTGGTGATGCTGAAAGTGCTGGGGGTGCTGGGCGTGCTGGGGATGCTCAAGGAGGTGGGGGATGCTGGCGGAGGTGCTGGAGATGCTCAAGGGGGACAGGGATCCTGGGGGAGGCTGAGGATGCTGGAGGCACTGCTGCTGGAAATGCTTGAGATGCTGGTGGTGCTCAAGGAGGTGGGGGTCCTGGAGGTTCTGGGGATGCTCCAAGAGGCTGGAGGTGCTTGAGGAGGTTGGGGATGCTCAAGGATGCTGGAGTTCCTTGAGGTGCTGGGGATGCTCGAGGTGGCTGGGGATGTACGAGGTACTGAGGATGCTGGAGACGCAGAAGGCAGCACTGAGGATTTTTGATTTGCACAGAGCCCCAGCAGGGCCCCGGAGCTGTGAATGTGTTCAGCTTTCAGCTCCAGCAAGGTCGTTCACACCGCTGAGCACCATCCCCACACATTAGCGGCAGTGCTGTCCGAGTCATTCGCACCCCATTAAGCAGCAGCCAGGCAGGTTTGACTCCTCTCCACGAGTTCCTTCTCCCCCCATCACACTCAGCGAGTCATCTCTCAGGAGCCCAGGTGAGCAGAACAGATCCTGCTCTGCAGGGCTGGCAGCTGATTCCTCAGGGGCTGGAAAACCTGAGGCTTCCAGAAGGACACGTGCTGGTGGGACTGGGAATCCCAGCATGAAACTGGGCTGTGAACTGGACATGCTTTTCCCTGAAGTGCAGGGGACAATGACATCCTGTGGCCTCCACACTCTGTGCTGGCTCAGGGATCTTCCAAAGGAGGGAATGAAGGTGGGGAAGGGCCTTGATTTGGAGCCGTGGGAGGACACTGAGGGCACTTGGTGTGTTCAGCTGGAGCAGAGAAGACTGAGGGGAGACCTCACTGCAGTTCCAACTGCCTGGGCAGGGGCAGAGGAGGGGCAGGGACTGAGCTCTGCTCTGGGGGGACCAGGGACAGCACCCAGGGAATGGCTGGAGCTGTGTCAGGGTAGGGTCAGGCTGGATCTCAGGCAAAGGTTTTTCCCCCAGAGGGTGGTTGGGCACTGCCCAGGCTCCCCAGGGCAGTGGGCACAGCCCCAAGGCTGCCAGAGCTCCTGGAGGGTTTGGCTGATCCTCTGGGGCACAGGGGGCAACTCTGGGGGATGTTCCTGTGCAGGGCTGTGAGTTGGACTGGATGGTCCTTGTGGGTCCCTTCCAGCTCAGGATATTCCATGAGTCCATGTTCTGCAGTGCTTGAAGCTGTTCCTGAGGGGGCTGGAAAACCTCAGGCTTCCAGAGGGACACATTCTGGTGGGACTGGGAATCCCAGCATGAAACTGGGTTGTAAACTGGACATGCTTTTCCTTTAAGTGCAGGGGACAATGACATCCTATGGCCTCCACACCCTGTGCTGGCTCAGGGATCTTTGTCTGCACTGCTTGTTCAACTTCAGAGAAGTCATCTTTCCAAATATCATCGTTGTCAACATTTCATGTTTCCAGAGGGAAGTGGCAGCTGACTTTTCTTTTGCTTCCACCTGGGATCTCCATCAAACTTTCTCCAGCCCCATTTCAGACTTGCTTCCCTGGAGCAGTGCGGGGCTGGGGTTTGACAGCAGCCTTTCCCCTGAGCTGGAAGGAGTCTCTGGGGGTTTGTCTGGCTGCCCTGGTTCTGTGAGGAAGCTCCAGCAGAATCTCTCTGCCTCGCCCTGCTTGGAGAAGTGTCAGTTCTGCATGAGCTGGGCCAGCCTGGAGGGTTGCAGGAGGAGACAGGCCCTGTCAGTCAGATTGGAGGAGGTGGCAGCAGGAGAGGAGCGAACTGGTCTCCTGTGAGGGAGATGAGGCCCTTCTCCTGTGGGCAGTCCATGTGCTGTCCATCCAGGAGTGTTCCCAGATGGCAGCACAGCCCAGTGTGCCAGGAGACAAACTCCCTGCTTCCCAGAGTTTCCTTCAGCAGCTGTCTCCAGTTCAGACCTTTTCCTAGAGGTGCTCCTTATTTCCCTCATGGCTTTTAGCCCAGCAGTCAGATCAGTAGGCTGGGACTGGGGAAAGTTCTGCTTTCGTTCTGGTTCTTCCTCCAACAGAGTTTGTGACTCTGAATAACTCCCTGAGACTCCTCTGTGCGTGTCTCTCCCCCCTTTCCCTGTTTGTCCCACCTGATCAGATCACAGGTCACAGCAGAACGTGTGGGAAGGGACCTCAAGGACCATGTGGTCCAACCTCCCTGAGCAGAATCAGAGTGCAGACAAAGTGACCCAGCACCTTGTCCAGCCAGACCTTCAGAATGTCCAGTGTGGGAGAATCCACCACTTCCCTGGGGATATTATTCCAATGGCTGATTGTTCTCCTTGTGAAAAATTTATTCCTGTGTCCAGATGATTTCTGGGCGAGGTTTCCTCTGACCCTGCTGCGGTTCTGAGCTGCCAGAGAGATGTGGGACGGGGAGGAGGGTTTGGAAAAGTCTTGAAGCTGGAATTGTCACCTTGCCTTGGTGTGCTGGGCCCTGTGTGGTGCTGCCCTGTGCCAGGGAGAGCTGGCCCAGCCCAGACACTGCCAGGAGGTGCCCACAGTGCCCCTGCCTTGGCTTAAACGCCCAGGTTTAACTGAAGTCTTGGTAGAAAAATGTGAGTCCATGGAAATCAATGGAGAAGAGCTGAAAACAATTGATTGGAATCAAAACACGCTGCAATCAAATTTGGAGGGATTGAACTAATGGATCATAAGGTGGCTTGTGAATGGGGCTGATTGAATTGAGCTGAAAGGTCTTGCATCTTCATTACAGCCAAGTGAAACCAGGATAAATGAGGAATTCTCTAACAATATTTAGTGCCTTTTTTTTTCCCTACTGATAACTGGATTGCAAAACCAGCACTTGGGAATTAACCTGGATTTACAGTGTTGGAAGGGCAAAAGGAGGGCATTTGGATAGGACAAGGGGGAATGTCTTCCCACTGCCAGAGAACAGGGCTAGGTGGGATATCGGGAAGGAATTCCTCCCTGGGAGAGTGGTGAGGCCCTGGCACAGGTTGCCCAGAGAAGCTGTGGCTGCCCCTGAATCCCTGGAAGTGTCCAAGGTCAGGTTGGACGGGGCTTGGAACAACCTGGGCTAGTGGAAGGTGTTGAGGTTGGAACAGGATGATCTTTAAGGTCCCTTCCAACTCAAACCATTTCATGATTCTCTGAATTTGCTGAGCACAGGTTACTCCATGGATGTGGACAGGCCAGTGGTTGCATTTTTGAGTTCTCCTTGCTGCTGACTCCTTCATTTGGCCTCACTCAGCACTCCCAGAGTGAGTTTTCTTTTTCTCCTGCCTTGTTACATAGAGTTTTGAGGAGCAGGACGTGTTTCCCACAGAGGCTCTGCATTCAGCCAGGGTGTGCTTCCTGCATTTTTTGTCAACAGTGATTTGGAACATCTCCTCTTATTCCTCCAAATCCTTCAAATTCTTCAGAGTTCCCATTATCCTAATGTAAGTCTGCTCATATCACAGACACAGACAGCATGAATGATTCAGTACTTTTTTATAAACCCTCATTTTTTGGTCAGACTGAAGTTCCCCTGCTACAAGGTATGATTTATTACTGCAGTGATTAAGGGACATTGTTGATATTTCTGAAAATTTCCTTTCTGAGCTGAAGGTTTGCCTGGAGTCAAAAGGCAGGAGAAATATCTGAATAAGTGGGTGTGTAATGGAGCGTTTGCAGGTTCCTATTAGGAAGACTCGTATTTGTTTCATGCTCCCATGGATGAGTAGAGGGAATTAGGAACCAGGCTGTCAAACTGCACTTGTTCTGGGGGAGCCCTGACATGGAAACAGGGAAAATGTGTTCTCCTGAACTCAGCACCTTCATCTGTGTTGTGACAGCCCTAAACTGAGAGTCCTGGTAGTCCCTGAGCTTCTGATTGTCTTCTGGTTGGACTCACCAGCACCAGGACACACTGCTGGGATTTAAATCCCTTCTCACCTCTCACAGGGAGGATCTGGCTGTGATGCCCTCCTAGAGTGGCCTGGGCTTTCAACCACTTGATGGGCCTTAGCAGTCTAAAATGTTTCCTGAAGTAGTGGGACCCTTCCCTTCCCTTCTCAAACCTTCCCAAACCTTTCCTTCCCAAACCTTCCCTACCCAAACCTTCCCAAACCTTCCCTTTCCAAACCTCCTCAAACCTCCCTCTCCTTCCCTCTCGGTGATCCCTGTGGGTCCCTTCCAGCTCAGCTGTCTAGGCAGGAGCTATTCCCAGTTTCTGCCTTTCTCCACAGCTCCCTTCTCTCAGCTCTGCCTCAGGATGAGCCTTCAGGAACTCCTTTGGACTTCAATCAAGGCTTTGCTGTTGCTGTTGCACTTTGCAGCAAACCCAAATTTGACTTTAAAGGTGGGACTTGGAGCCTTTAAGTTGCTGTGATACCTTTGAAAATTGTATCTATCAACAGAGGGTGACAAATACTTGCAAAGGAACGTGCCAAGGCGAGAAAAGAGAAAGTAAAAAGAGACATTTCTGTTGCCTGGCACTGATAAACATCTATCCTCGGGGTCTGGCATGTTATTTGCTCTATTTGGGGATGTTTGAGGCCACAGAGTCCAGCTCACCTGTTCCTTATTGAAAAGAAAAGGAAAAATCCCTGGGGAAAACGGCCACTGTCACAGCCCGGGAGGATTTGTAGGGAAGAGGAGCACAAATGTATTTGCATAACAATTCAAATCAGCATCAATCACCTCCCGGAGCTGTCAGCGCCTCCCAGATGGGTCCTGCCTGGCACAGGAGATGGGATGGAGAGGAGGAGATGGGATGGGCAGGAGGAGATGGGATGGAAAGAAAGAGATGAGATGGGCAGTAGGAGATGGGATGGGCAGGAGGAGATGGGATGGGGAGAAGGAGATGGGATGGGCAAGAGGAGATGGGATGGGGAGGAGGAGATGGGATGGGCAGGAGGAGATGGGATGGGGAGGAGGAGATGGGATGGGGAGGAGGAGATGGGATGGGCAGGAGGGGATGGGATGGGGAGGACAAGTTGGGATGGGGAGGAGGAGCTTTAAGTTCATAGAATCATGAAATATCCTGAGCTGGAAGGGACCCACCAAGATCATCCAATCCAACTTCTGTCCCTGCACAGACACCCCAGCAGTCCCACCCTGTCCCTCAGAGCATTGTCCAAACCCTCCTGGAGCTCTGGCAGCCTTGGGGCTGTGCCCACCACCCTGGGGAGCCTGGTCAGTGCCCAATCACCCTCTGGGGGAAGAACCTTTCCCTGAGGTCCAACCTGACCCTGCCCTGACACAGCTCCAGCTGTTTCATTGAGTCCTGTCCAAAGGCTTTTTCTTTTGCTCTTCCTGGTTTTCAGAGGCTGGGGAAGATTTTCTCCCTCGGCTCTAAATGCAGCCCCAGACTAGGTCCAGTTTACTTTGCAGGTTGTAAATCCAAAGTGAAAACTAAAGCTGATCCAGCTCAAGCCCTCCCTAGTAAGTGATATAACTGGAGCAGATCCTACCTACATGATCATCCTGGGAAGGGAGAGCTCTCCTCCCCCGAGCCAGGCACTCCCAAATTCTGCCAGGGATTGTCTCAGTGAACACCCCAGGGAGAGTCCTTGTGGCCAAGCAGCCACCACAGGGACTTGTCACCAGGCTCAGCTCACCCACAACTTGGACCCACCAGCCAGGAGCGCTGCAGTTGGCTCAGGACTGTGGGTCTCTGCCAAGCTGGAGAGAGCTTTCCTCCTTCCTCCTTCCTCCAGAGAGCTGGGAACATCAAAACATGGGCCTGCAGGACATTCTTGGAGCAATTGCTCATTGTCATTGCAGTCACACCCAGGGCAGGCAGGGTGTGTGATAGATCTGGAGTGAGAATCCCAGAATCCCAGAATGGTCTGGGTTTGAAGGGACCTTAAGGATCTTCTTGTTCCACCCTCTGCCATGGGCAGGGACACCTCCCACTAGCCCAGGTTGCTCCAAGCCCTGTCCAACCTGGCCTTGGACACTTCCAGGGATCCAGGGGCAGCCATAGCTGCTCTGGGCACCCTGTGCCAGGGCCTCAGCACCCTCACAGGGGATAATTTCTTCCCAATATCCCATCTAACCCTGCCCTCTGGCAGTGGGAACCCATTCTCCCTTGTCCTGTCCGTCCATGTCCTTGTCTGAAATCCCTCTCCAGCTCTCCTGGAGCCCCTTCAGGCACAGGAAGGCTGCTATGAGGTCACCCCAGAGCTTCTCCTCTCCAGGCTGAACAATCTCAACTCTCCAGCCTTTCCTCCCAGTAGAGCTGCTCCAGCCCTCTGACCACCTTGGGGCCTCCTCTGGACTCTCTCCAGCAGCTCCATGTCCTCCCTGCGCTGTTCCCCAGGGCTGGAGCAGCTCTGCAGGGGGTTCTCCCCTGAGGGGCAGAGGGGCACAATCCCCCCCTGCCCTGCTGCCCACGCTGGGGGATCAGCCCAGGATACATTTGCTTGTTCGGGGATAAATTAATCAGATAAAATATAAAGAAGTCATTTGTATATGAATCGCCAATTGTTCTTTAGACACCTGTAAAACTGGTGAAATAAGTCATAAAATGTACTTGAATCAGCGGGAATTTGTTAGACACTAAGGGCAGCATTTATTTTGTTAAACCCAGCTCATCTCCCTAGAAATTAGACATCTGTCTTAATCAGTGCTGGGAGACCTGCACTTCCAGATGCATCCAGTCCCTTGCTGGGTTAGATGAGACAGAGCCAGCCTTGCAGCCAAATTCCTGATTCAGGCAGTTGTTGAAGGGCACATCACATGGATTTTTACTCATGGACACAGGTCCTTGACTATCTCTGGGAGCTCTGTCTCTGTTCATGCCACAGAGTGGGATCCACAATCATGGGTTGTTGTTGGGTTCATGCCTTGTGTTGTCTCTGTGTCTCTGGGTGTCAGTGGCTGAAGGGGCTCCAGGAGAGCTGGAGAGGGATTTTGGACAAGGACATGGAATCACAGGAGAAGGGGGAATGGCTTCAAGCTGCCAGAGGGCAGGGTTAGATGGGATATTGGGAAGAAATTGTTCCCTGTGAGGGTGGGGAGGCCCTGGCACAGGTTGCCCAGAGAAGCTGTGGCTGCCTCTGGATCCCTGGAAGTGTCCAAGGCCGGGTTGGACAGGGCTTGGAGCAACCTGGGATAGTGGAAGGTGTCTCTGCCCATGGCAGGGGCTGGGATGATCTTTAAGGTCCCTTCCAACCCAACCCATTCCCTCTGAGTAAGACTGTGGAGAGCAAAACCAGACCCATCCAAAGCAGATTTACCCCAACAGGAATGTGCTCTTTGGAAAGGGTCAGTGTCAGACATCTCGAGGAAGGGCCATGGATCTGGGTTCCTCTTCCCTTTTCCCATATTCTCCAGAATACTCCATGGCTATTGTGCCCTTCCCACCCTGTAGCTCTCAGGAAGGTGCACAGAGGGCAATCCCTATTAATAAGGACTCACAGGTTCAGCCTTGGTGCCTTTTCCCAGAGATTCCCTTTGTGTTGTGTCTCTCCTTTAACCCCAGTGGAGCTGTGCCAGGTTGTACCAGGGGAGGGGGCAGAGGGCAACTCCTCTCACTCATCCCTGACAATATTCCTGCCTGGGAGAGGATGGGGAGCCGTGTATTTGACAGGAATAACTGTGAAAGCTGAACCTGAGGATCCTTTTTTGTCCTCCCTCCACTAATTGCCTTGCTCTGCAGCACTGCTGGGGGCTCTGGGGCTCCACACTGGGAAATTTGGCACAGGATAAAACACCACATTCCCTGCAATTGTTCAGGAAGCCTGTGGGGGTTTCACCCTGCCTTAGAACGGGGTGATTTTTTTTCCCCAGTAAATCACCAAGGAATACAGCATTGAAGGATAGTTTTCTCTGAGCATCCCATTAATTTTTTCATTTAGTTGGAGCTAAGCTGATATCTGCTGCTTTTGTGGCAGGGAAAATGGAAGCTGCAGAGTGTTCAGGGCAGTGCTGCTGCCTATCGAGTCCTTGAAATATATCTGCTTATTCATCCCTTTTTGAATCCAAGAAGAGAATCTATTGTGAAATATGTTCAATTTTGTTGATCCAGACAGAAAAAGGAAAAAAAAAAAATCTTAAAGCACGCTTGATATTTTTCCTTGTGTGTTCCTTTTCCTTGTGTGTGTAAGAGCAGCCCATGGACACACTCACCTTATAAACTGACACTTGTATCAGATGAAGAGCAAGGAACTCTTATCACTTTGATCAGATGCTGGAATTTTACAGTTTGATTTTTTTAATGTAAAGATTTTAGAAATAGCCAGGGGACTTGTTTTGGAAAAAATATTCATAGAATCAGAATATCCTGAGCTGGAAGGACTCACCAGGACCATCCAGTCCAACCCTCAGCCCTGCACAGGAACATCCCCCAGAGTCACCCCCTGTGCCTCAGAGGATCAGCCAAACCCTCCTGGAGCTCTGGCAGCCTTGGGGCTGTGCCCACTGCCCTGGGGAGCCTGGGCAGTGCCCAACCAGCCTCTGGGGGAAGAACCTTTGCCTGAGATCCAACCTGACCATCTCCTGATGGTTCCAGCCATTCCCTGGGTGCTGTCCCTGGTCTCCCGGAGCAGAGATTGGAGTTGCTGCTCCACTGCCCCTCCTGAAGAAGCTGCAGAACCCCAGGAGGTCTCCCCTCAGTCTCCTCTTCTCCAGCTGAACACACCAAGTGCCCTCAGCTGCTTCTCCTGTGCCTTCTCCTGGAGACCCTTCCCCACCCCCCTGTCCCTCCTTTGGACACTCTTTAGATCTTTCTCATCTCGTGGTGCCCAAAATGCCCCCGAGGACTCTCACATTGTTTCATTTTGCTACAGAACAAGCTTTCCTCCCCCTGCAGCCAGCTCCGAGATAGATATTCTATTAAAAATCTATAACCATTGGCCAAAATAACCATTGTGCTTCAATCAGCAATACCCCAATATCTCACAAGGCAGAGCTTTATTATATCACACGCTTAACCTGCCTTAATGTATTATATAGCACCCATTAGTGGAACAGATTAACTTCAGATGTTCCCTTTGCCACATTAATAATGCAATCAGGAATTTATGCCAGACACTTTTCTGCTCGAAACTGCATCAGGAAGATCTGAAGAAATAGGGAAAAAAAAAAAAAGAAGAAAAAAAAAACCCTCATGTGCATCTATTGAGTAAGAAACGTTCGGGTTTTGTAGCGTTTTGTGCGAATCAAAGGGCTCAAAAACAAAATATTTGAGCTGTGGAACAGCTGATCTGAAGGCGAGCAGAGCAACTGCACAGCAGCACGTTGGTCAAGGTTAAGACTCTTTTGTGGTAATGAAAGATCCGTTCCTGTGAGCTTGCCACGGGCAATGTGTTTGTTCATTATGTGGGAAGCGTAGGAAGCCCGGGATTGTTTCATTTGCTGCCTTTTAACTGCTGGTGCTTTTGAAAATGAGCTGGTGGGTAATTATAACACACTCGCTGCTCTGCCATCTTTATTAGCCTTTGGCATCACGGGCTCTTTGTGTGGCTTGGGAGGCTTTTAGTGTGGTGGCCTCAGCAAATCCTTTCTGGTTAAGACAGGAACTATTTGGCTTCTCCTCTCCGATGCTCCTCCGGCTGCGGCTTCTCCGCGGGTTTGTTTTGCTGCGAAAGGAGAGAAAAGAAGGCAAAGGGAACAAATCACCGTCATCTGGATGCAAATATCCCCCATTGCCATCAGGAATCTTCTCGAAATCAGCTCACAGGGTGAAAAACAAACGCTCAGAATCACCAGCCGGGGCGGGGAACGATTTCCAACAGAAAGAAACCCCAATTAGTCCCCGTGTATTCCAGGAGCAGGGAAACGGCTGGATTTTGTCACATACATTATTTCTCGTGAATTATTCACTGGGTCTTACTCCAGGTATTAGCAAGGCAGGAAGTTTTCCCTGGAAATCGATAGCTAAATATGGGAATTAGGGAACAACACGCTTTTCTGGTAGCTCAGAAACACAACTGTTTGTTTGAGGAACAGAGAGGGAAAACTGGTCACCTGAGGACCAGTGTCTGGTGCCTCCAGGTTGTATCCTTGGTTATCCATATTTTATTCTCATGCTGAAATTACCCCATTCCAGTTTTCCCCCTCTGTGAATCCATGGGGAAGTGGTGCCTGGGCAA
Source organism: Corapipo altera (assembly GCF_003945725.1). Lineage (NCBI taxonomy): Eukaryota > Metazoa > Chordata > Aves > Passeriformes > Pipridae > Corapipo > Corapipo altera. The sequence goes on from NW_020884902.1 coordinate 9,309,789, forward strand.
GGCTGGCTGTGGGTACAACGTGTGAGGGGAAGGATGGCAGTGGCAGTACCTCCAGCAGGTAAAGCTGCTCCCCCTCCTTCAGTCCCTCTCCCTGAGCAGCACAGCCCATCACAAGACATGTCCCAGAGGGATTTCCCAGAGGGATTTCCCAGTGGGACAGGGGCTGCTGGTGCTGGGATTCTGGACTTCCCTCCTCCAGCACGGCCCTTCCCGAGTGGACACTGTTGTTCCAACTCCCAGTGTCACAGGAATGCTGACACACACTTTGGTGCTGTGCCCAGCCCATGACACATTGACCATTGCCCATTTCCCAAGGGAATCATGGAATCTCAGAATATCCAGAGCTGGAAAGAACCCCCAGGGATCATGGATCCCAACTCCTGGCCCTGCACAGGGTACTTGGAGCTCTCAGGAGCTCTCTCGGGGAGGACCTGCCCTGTGGGGAGTTTGCACAAGGCTTTGGCCTGGGTTTGGTTCTCCAGGCACTTCCACGAGGTAAATAAATTGTAACCAAGGAGTCACAGGAGTGCTGAGGGAAGCCAACAGACCTACAGCCACGGGAGGGCACAGCTGGCACCGATCCATCACCACTGCCCTGCTGGAGGAATTTGCATTTCCAGATGAACCAGCTCCTGAAGCAACAATTACTAGGGAAGCTCTTGGCTCTACCTGTCCCAGAGGACTCTGCACTCCCCCAGCTGCCTCTCCACAGAGCCTGTGGGATTGTGAACAAACCACTGCAGGCAGGCAAAGAAAATGCAAGGCTGGGACTTTTTGCTTGCCAAGGCCAAACTCTTCCCTCTGAGTCTGAAATTCCTGTGTCTGTGCATTTAAATTGGATTTCTCTTCATGCCTGTCCCTCTCAGGAAGGGAATAGCTGCAAGCAGGGCAGGTTTCACACACTGTGGAGTCCCTCCCACCCACTGCTGGGAGGGAGTCCAGGAATCCAGGGTTGACTTGACCACAGCTCATCACTCTGGTGACACTGAGATGTGCTCAGAGGTTCTGCTCTGCTTCTTGTGTCCCACCCACCAAACATCTGAGGAACCACCCTGGCATGTGAGTCAGTGCCAAATTCCTGGCAGCACTGACCCAGCAGGTAGAGAAGCTGAGGACTTGTCCCGTGCCACGCCCATGGGGCTGGAAGTGGCCACCCACCCCCTCCATGTGGCTCCAGGCATGCCCAGCCCAGGGCTGGGAGGGTATGTGGGGTCTCAGGGGTCAGGGCTCACTTTTCTACGGAGAAATAAAAAAGGAGGGAAGAGACAAATCCCTCTGTTCTTGCATTTCCAGCTCACTAACACCTGCCCAGGAATGGGATGTCTGGAGCCACCAACTCTGCTCCTGACACCTTTGAGCAGCTCTGCCCCCACCACAGCTCCCTTTATTTACAGGCCTCACCAGACACAACCTCTCCAGCGGCACAGGAGAGACTTAAAAAATAATTGGATCAAGTGGGAAATGCAGCTGTTGCCTTCCTAAATCTGCCAGTGTCTCGTGGGAGCAGGGAGCGGGATCCAGCCGGGAGCAGAGTAGGGACCCCGAGCCCGTGTCAGTGGTTGCCCCCAGAGCAGTGGGAGAACGGCAGCCACTGCACAACAGCAGCTCCCTGACCTCAATTTTCTCCGTGGAGAAAAGAGCAGGTCAAGTGGAAAGTGCTTAAGGAGGAAATTTGTTTCCCTGCAGCCGGGCAGTCGGGGAGATAGGCGGCTGTGGCGTGTGCTGGAATAAACCAAATTAATTCTGTGCTGTGCCCTGAATCGAGGAGAGGGAGGGCAAGGCAGGCAAGGAAGCAGGGAAGATAATGGACTTTGATGTTTTACTTGAACTCAACAAAACACCTGGCAAGAAGCAGCGAGTCACTACAACTGCAGCTCCAAACGCTCCTAACCCAGGCAACTGCTCCCCTTTTGTTTTCTTTCTTTACAATCTAATCCCGAGCGTTAACCGGGAGGGTTTATATTTCCAGTGTAATAAAAGGTGCATTGTGAAAGGGAGATGGAGACAAGAGGCTTTAATAACTTCCTCTGCTTCCCCTGAGGGGCTTGTGCCATCCGGTTCTTGCAGTGCCACCCCCCCAGTGAGACCCCCACGGGGAGGGGAGGGCTGGGGGACGGGGCAGTGGGTGCTGGGAGGACCTGGCCCTCAAAAAGCAGGATTAAAGTCGTGTCTTTTTGGCAGATTCCTTCCAAATTGCTTTGTCTCCCTGCTGCTGCAACAGGGGCTGGAAGGTCCCTGAATCCTGAGCACTGATATCCTGTTAAAAATGTTGCTGTCAACATCATCTTCCTCTGCTACCTCATTTTCTCCCTCTCTGTCATCCCTGCATCACATTCCAATCCCTTAGAGCAGCCTCAGCCTGGATTTGTTTTGTTTGGGGGGGTCTACAGATACCTGCCAAGCCTCTCCTTGCTCCTGCTCTCCAGTTTTGGGACGGGAACAGGCGCCAACTATTCCAAGTCTTCCCACAAAAGCCAACTTTGAAGTCAGGCTGGAACAAAAGCGACAGCGCTCTCCCAGCGCCAGCTTCTAAAAATACATCCCGTGGTTGATAATTGAATGTGAGATGAAAAGTAAGTTTTAAGCAGAAGTAAAAGCTGCCTATTTCTGGCAAATCCCCAGCTCCCCCAGCCCCCTGTGAGATGTCACTGCAGATCAGGATCGTCTGCCTGGGAAATTTCCATGCTGGTGAACTGGCAGTTGCTGCTCCAGAGGGGTTTTTGCCTTCCCCTGGGAGTACCTCTGGGTTCTCAGGCACAACAGCACCTTCCCCGTGCTGGTTGTGGTCAGGACCCCCTCTGTCCACCTTTGTGGATCTGGTGCAACCAATCCCCCTGTGCTGCTCTCCATGGAGGAGGGAGAGGCTCCCTGCTTGGGATCCTAAACCCAGCAAAACACAGGGATGTCTTTCTACCTCCCTGGAGCTGGAGGAGGGGCTTCTGGAATCACAGGATTGGAAGGGACCTTAAATACCACCCCATTCCACCCCCCTGCCACGGGCAGGGACACCTTCCACTAGCCCAGGTTGCTCAGGGACTGGTTCCTCCTTGGCATGGATTTGTCCTTCACGGCACACCTGAGCCCCAGGTAAGGAGTTCCTGGGGCAGGATCCTGCCTAGGGATGTTTTCCATTGTATCCTCCCCAAAAAAGGAGCTTTGTGCTTCCTCTGTGTCTCTATATCTGGCATTTTGTTCCTTGGACTATCCCTGGAGATGCTCAAGGAACAACTGGACCTCAGTGCTCTGCTCTGGTTCACAGGGTGGTGGTTGGTCACAGGTTGGACTGGATGACCTCAGAGGTCTTTTCCCACCTAAATGATTCTGGGATTCTGGGATTCTATTCTATTGTTAATAAGTAAATTCCCAAGCAAGGACATGCTCCCATTTTTTGATTGCCAAACCTAAGAATTCTGGGATATTCCTATAAATGTGTGGCTCTATGAGAAGGGCTTTCAGGACACTTCCAGGACACCTTTGAGGGTAACTTCCAGGATGCCTCTAAGGATACTTTTCAGGATACCTTCCCATCATTATTTACAGATCTATAAAGCATGTTATTCTAATTAAACTTCTTTATTAACCCCGACCTGATTTTTCCCAGTTTATCACCTCGTTCCAATGCGTGGATATTCCTATTTGCTTAAAAATGGGAAGGATGAGCTCATTGGCTTTACCTTTCCCCACACAGAGGTGTTTTGCAGCCAACCAATGAAATGCATTCCCACAAAATGGATTAGGTAATGCTGTGAATTTGCACTATTCTGCTAAAAATAGGGGATTTTTTTCTTCCCTTCCACTCCAATCACAGGTTGGAACGTGATGAAATGTCAAATGTCTTGGATGAGATGCTGGTCCCAAGGCACATCCTCCCCCAGGGGAGCAGGGTGTGGTGTCCCAGGAGCCCCAGGGGGGTGAGAGGGTGAGAGGAAGGGTGATTGTTTCCTCCACAAACCTCGTGCAGGGGGTTGGTGTTGTAGGGTCAGGACCTCACCTGCTGACTTTCTGCTCAAGGAAAGCCCTTTTTCTCCCTGTCTTTTAGTCTGGAGTTTTGGGAGGTCTGAAGGCCATGAGAGGGGTTTCTGTAATGATTCCAACTCTGCCCTGGGCCGGGGATTCTGCCCCTCTGCCCCTCAGGGGAGACCCCCCTGCAGAGCTGCTCCAGCCCTGGGGAACAGCACAGGGAGGACATGGAGCTGCTGGAGAGAGTCCAGAGGAGGCCCCAAGGTGGTCAGAGGGCTGGAGCAGCTCTGCTGGGAGGAAAGGCTGGAGAGCTGGGGGTGTTCAGCCTGGAGAGGAGAAGGCTCCAGGGTGACCTGATTGAGGCCTTTCAATACATGGATGGAGCTTGCAAGAAAGATGGAGAGACTTTCTACCAAGACCTGTAAGGACAGGACAAGGGGAATGGGTTCCCACTGCCAGAGGGCAGGGTTAGATGGGATATTGGGAAGAAATTGTTCCCTGTGAGGGTGGGGAGGCCCTGGCACAGGTTGCCCAGAGCAGCTATGGCTGCCCCTGGATCCCTGGAAGTGTCCAAGGCCAGATTGGACAGAACTTAGAGCAACCTGGGCAGTGGAATGTACCCCTGCCCATGGCAGAGGGTGGAACAAGAAGGGCTTTAAGGTCCCTTCCAAGCCAAACCATTCCATGATTCTAAAGTTGCCATCAATGAGATGTCAAAGTCACTGCAAGCTGATGGCTCTCACTCTCCTCAGTGATTTCTGAGCATGGACGTGTTCAGACCAAGCAGGTCAGAGCAAGTTGTGAAAGATGGAGCTGGTTTGAGTCCTGCCCTGCCCTGGTGCAGGCTGAGGTCCTTTCCCCTTGTCTGTGTGATTTCAGGGATGATTTCAGGAGCTGCCATAGCTCTGCATTCCATGACATAAATCCTGGGCTGCAGTTCCTGCAGCAGAAGCCCAGAGCTGCCTGCTCTGCTTTATGAGATCTCTCAGATCTTTCACTGCCTTTGCATCAGCCCTCATCGCTCCCGCTCTCCTGCCAGAATAGGAGGTGCCATGAAAAATCCCATCTCTTTGAAGCTGGATTTAAATTATGGCAAATAAATATGTCCCTTCAACACAGTTCCAGCTGCCCATGTTGTTCAAGTGCACTGGGCAAAGATATTGTCTGAGCAAGCAACTGGTTCTGTGATACCCATCTGACCTCCATTATTACCCACAAGTTTTTTGGAAGAGAAGTAAACTGGCCTCTCCCTGGGCATTTCTTTTTCTTTAGTAAAAAATTTTGCTTGATTTGATTTTACCTCAGTGCATGTCAGAGAATCACAGGATTGTTTGGGTTGGAAGGGACCTTAAAGCCCATCCAGTGCCACCGCCTGCAATGGCAGGGGCACCTTCCACTAGCCCAGGTTGCTCCAAGCCCCATCCAGCCTGGCCTTGGACACTGCCAGGGATTCAGGGGCAGTCACAGCTTCTCTGGGCAACTTGTGCCAGGGCCTCACCACCCTCACAGCCAAGAATTCCTTTGCAATATCCAGTCTAAATTTCCCTCTAAATATTGACAATGTCTCTTAATCACTGCAGTAATAAATCACACCTGACGAAAAAATGAGGGTTTATAAAAAAGTACTGAATCATTCATGCTGTCTGTGTCTGTGATATGAGCAGAGTTACATTAGGATAATGGGAATTCTGAAGAATTTGAAGGATTTGGAGGAATAAGAGGAGATATTCTAAATCACTGTTGACAAAAAATGCAGGAAGCACACCCTGGCTGAATGCAGAGCCTCTGTGGGAAACACGTCCCTGCTCCTCAAAACTCTGTGTAACAAGGCAGGAGAAATAGAAAACTCACTCTGGGAGTGCTGAGTGAGGCCAAATGAAGGAGTCAGCAGCAAGGAGAACTCAAAAATGCAACCACTGGCCTGTCCACATCCATGGAGTAACCTGTGCTCAGCAAATTCAGAGGATCATGGAATGATTTGGGTTGGAAGGGACCTTAAAGATCATCCTGTTCCAACCTCAACACCTTCCACTAGCCCAGGTTGCTCCAAGCCCAGTCCAACCTGACCTTGGACACTTCCAGGGATCCAGGGACAGCCACAGCTTCTCTGGGCAACCTGTGCCAGGGTCTCACCACTCTCACGGGGAAGATCTGTTTAAACCCAGTTATTTGGATTATAAAAAGCTCCAGCACAGTCCTGGAGTCAACCCTGACAATACCCAGAGGACACCACAGCAACTAATCACGTGGGATTTGGGGTGATTTGTTGAGGGAGTCTGGAGTTTAGAAATTATTTAATTAATAAAGAAGAAGAGACTCAGTGTTGGCAGCTCATGCTTCGAGCTGGGAAGCTTGAACAGAGGGAGAAGTTGCTTGAGCTAAAAAATAGTTCCCTGGGAGGATGGGGAGGCCCTGGCACAGGTTGCCCAGAGAAGCTGTGGCTGCCCCTGGATCCCTGGAAGTGTGGTTGGAAAACCTGGGCTGGTGAAAGGTGTGGCTGCCCCTGGATCCCTGGAAGTGTCCAAGGCCAGGTTGGAAAACCTGGGCTGGTGAAAGGTGTCCCTGCCCATGGCAGGGGGTGGAATGGGAGGATCTTTACAGTCCCTTCCAATCCAGACCACTCTGGGATTCTGGGATTCTAAACACAAAGCAGCTTTGAACCTCTCCAAGCTGCTGAAAGTGAAACACGAGCATCAATCCACCGAAATCTGATTTTGGGCTCCCTGTATACAGGAGTAAAAATGCAGCTGGGGGATTACAGTGGAGTGGGTTCTGTTGATTTGTTGATTTGCACACGAGCAATCAGGCAGACAGGTTCTCCAGAGGGATGGGAGCATTATGCCCAGTGTGACTGCAGCACATAACAGTGTGAAAGAGCAGAGTGTGAGGTTGGAATTTCATCCTTGGTCAATGATGCATTTCCCTGTGTCTGGGCATCAGACACATTGTGCTCAGACCTCTCATCTCCTAACGCTGCTCCTGGAAAGCTGCTGGTTTAGGCTGGAAAAAAAAAAGGATCACAATCCCAACAGCAGCAGGCTGGAAAAAAAGGAACACAATCCCAACAGCAGCAGCCTGGAAAAAGGACTCGTGTTTGCTCACGATGCTCCAGCCCTGACCACCGAGGTCACTGTCAGAGGTCTCTGCCAAAGGGCACTGCCAGCTGCAGGGTGTGGGTCTCAGGGCTGGTGTTGGGATGCTCCTGGTACAGCAAATTATGTGCCTGGCACGTGGTAAGAGCTGGGATGCTCATCAGTGTAATTCCAAAGAAAACGAGGCTCAGGGGGGATCTTCTCACTCTCTCCAACTCCCTGACAGGAGCAGGGAGCTGGGGGGAAGTTGGGCTCTGCTCCCAGGGAACAAAGATGAGAGGAAATGACCTCATGTTTGCCAGGGAGGTTTAGATAGGATATCAGGGAAAATTTCTTCCCTAAAAGGGTTGCCAGACACCAGAACAGGCTGCTCAGGGCAGTGGTGGAGTTGAGCTTGCTGTTGACAGCACCAAGGTTGAGGGTTCAATCCCCACACAGACCATTCACTTAAGGACTCAATCCTGGTGGTCCTTTCCAACTCAGAATATTCTGTGAAATCTGGGACTGAGAAATCTCTGAAGTGCTCAAAAAACTCATCGATGTGGCACTTGGGGACGTGGTTTAGTGGTGAACAAAACGGTGCTGGGTTCATGGCTGGACTCAGATCTTGGAGGTCTTTTGGGTTCATGGCTGGACTCAGATCTTGGAGGTCTTTTGGGTTCATGGCTGGACTCAGGTCTTGGAGGTCTTTTCCAACAATAACAATTCTATGAAAGTCCCTGAAATGCCCTCTCCCACCTGGCATTTGGGATGCAGAGACCAAAGAATCTTTCCCTCCCTGTCAGTAAGGTCAGTCCTGATTGCTTCCTGCTCCCAACCCTTGGGACACTCCTTCCCATTCCTCAGGCTTTGCCACAACAAAGCCTCGTCCAGCTGCCCCGGTGCCCCGGTGCAAACCAGCCCCCTTTGCAGCAGCTCTGATCTCCCTCTGGGAGGTGCAGTTATCCCGGGAGGCACAGCACACATTCCCTGTTCTCCCTCCCGCTGGGCACAGCCCCCTGTTTGGCGGTGGCCTCTGTGCTGTCCCCAAACACCAGCACGTAGATCGATGCCTCTCGCAGAGCTATTGCATAGAAATGTGCTGCTATTGATCCTCTGGGCTTCACTTTCTCTTCCAACCCCCCCAAACATCTCCTTTTTGCCAGCTCCCCTCCCCGAGCCGTTCTCCTGAGCCAGCAGAACGGGAATTGTTGGGAATCCCGCTGCATTTCCTCCCCTGAAAGAAGCTCTGCCCTTTTATCACTCGTACAAGGGGTCTGTTTGCTTCCTCCCTTGTCAAAATCCCAAGAATTCTGCTCTAAAAAATAACTTATCCTTCCCAAATAAACTCCCCAGCAAACGGCAGGCAGGAATGTGGCTGGGAGCATGCTGGAATTTGCTGGGACAAATGAGCATTATGCTGGCAATTAGTAGAATCTGCCTTACATCTCCTGCACAGGAATGATTATTAAAAATGTGTCTTCTGAATAGTTTTTTATGCTAAAAGGAAGCAGCCTGTGGTCGGATTTGCAGCTCCTGTTGAGCTCCCACTGTTTTGATTGGGATAAGGACTATTTTCTTATTTCTGTGGTTTGTGCAAGTCCCGTGCAGGAATCTGGGCTCGGTGCCAGCTTTTTGGAATGACCTGGAGGGGAGGAAGAGGAGATTTTGAGAAGCAGTAATCATTGCTTTCAGCAGGATCCAGCCACTGGCAGAGGTAAAACCCCTCTCCCAGTGCTCCCAAGGCTGTGTCCTTCACTGAGGGCATCCCAAAAGCCTGGGACAGCTCCTTGGAGAGGGAAAGAGCTGCTGCCCACACCTCAACCAGGAATCTCCTTTCCCTGCAAATCTGGCCTGTTTTCCACTGGCCTTGAGAAAACCATCTCTGCCAGTCTGGGGATCAGCACTGAACCAAAACACCTAATTTTTGGCCTTTGTTCCCCCTCCTGCCCCACGTTTGTCTTGTCTACTCAGGCTGCAGATTCCCTGGAGCTGGTGTTCCTCCAAACAACTCCTTCCACCATGGGGCTCCTCGTGATTTGCTGCCTCCCAGTGTGCTGGAACACAAGGAATAAAAAATGGACACTTTTAGTTTTATTATTCACCCCCCAAATCACTTGTGAGAGCGCTCAGAGAATGAACACTCAGGTGTGTGGAGCAGCTGGAAAATCAAACACTGAGTAAAGACTCAGCACAGACATTCCCAGTGCAAACAGGGGAATATTCCAGGTGCTGAGGGTGACTCTTTGGTTTACACTCTGCTTTTAGAATCACAGGATGGTTTGGGTTGGAAGGGAACTTAAAGATCACTCAGTTCCACCCTCACCATGGGCAGGGACACCTCCCACTAGCCCAGGTTGCTCCAAGCCCTGTCCAACCTGGCCTTGGACACTTCCAGGGATCCAGGGGCAGCCACAGCTTCTCTGGGCAACCTGGGCCAGGGCCTCCCCACTGTCCCAGGGAAGGATTTCTTCCCAATATCCCATCCAACCCTGCCCTCTGGCAGTGGGAAGCCATTCCCCTTGTCCTGTCACTCCATGTCTTTGTCCAAAGTCCCTCTCCAGCTCTCTCGAAGCCCCTTCAGGCACTGGAAGGGGCTCTCAGGTCTCCCCAGAGCCTTCCCTCCTCCAGGTTGAAACCTCTTCTTAAACCTCATCTGGGAAGAAGGAAAAGCTGCTGGACACAAACACCCAGCAGAGCTGGGAGGATTTCTGGGGTCCTGTTTGAGGAGCTCAAGGGATGTGTCAGCCCTGGGATGCTGCTTGGGCTCCCTCAGAGCTGCCATTCCCGCTGGATTTTCCCCGTTATTGCAGGGAGCTGAGCTGGGAATGCTCCCTTTGTTCTCTGAGGCTGCTGAGTGTGTACACCAGTCATTCCTGAGTGCTGTAACCAGTCGTTCCTGTTGGATTCCAGCAGCACAGGGAGAAAGGCCCATGCTGCAGCCCCACAGCCCGTGTCTCCTCAGCAGCCAGCTGGGCTGTGACAGGCAGGATGACATGAGTCCCCTTCCCTGCACACAGGTGGGACACTAATGGGAAGATGAGGTGGCCAGGCAGGCACCAGCCAGGCCTATGATTTGCAGCTCCCGTTCGAAACCCCTACAGAGTGTAGCCCAGGCTTTATAAAATAAAAGCTAATAAGAATCATAACAATTTTGCTTCCTCTCCGTAGCCCGCAGCAAGCCAGACGCAACGTGGGAATTGAAGAATAAAGGCCATCAACTTCCAAAGGCTCCCCTCCCACTCCCTTCCTCCTCTTGCTCCAAATTGTTTTGAAAACATTGCTTTTCCCTTGCCTATTTCATTTTTGCAATGAAGTCATCAAACAAGATGACAGGGACTTTCGAAGACCGAAATCAATCAGCGAGTTTCTCTGTTGCTTTTTCTACTCAGGCAGGAAATAGGGGAATAAATTTTCCCAGAGTCCAAGGGAAGGGAAGGGGGCAACGGGTGGGTTGGTTCCAGCATGGGGAGGTGCAGGTGAACAGATGGAGCTTCTGGACCACGTCCAGCCCATCAAAAATAAATAAACCCCTGCCATGTGTTCGTTCTGCCGTGAGAAGTTTCAGCAAGTCAGAGTGGTTTTCTGCTGTCCTCCGGAAAATAAGAGACATTCCCAGTGTATCCCATCCCCTGCCGCAGAGGTTTGGCTTGGAAGGGAGTTGTGGTTTCTCCAGAGCACTTCCCCCCTCCCTCCCCGGATGAAGAGTCCACTTTTAGTACTCAAAATAGTGTTCAAATCATGGCAGGCTCAAACTCTTCTCAGAGTGTAGGATTGTGGAATGTTCTGGGCTGGAAGGGACCCACAAGGACCATCCAGTCCAACTGCTGGCCCTGCACAGACACCCCAACAATGCCACCCTGTCCCTCAGAGCGTTGTACAAACCCTCCTGGAGCTCTAGCAGGGTTGAAGTGCCCTGGGGAGCCTGGTCAAGGCCCAACCACCCTCTGGGGAAGAGCCTTTCCCTGAGATCCAACCCAACCCTGCCCTGGCACAGCTCCAGCCATTCCTGGTGCTGTCACTGTCACAGAGAGCAGATTTCCATTCCTGTCCCTCTGCTGCCCCTCAGGAGGAAGCTGCAGACAGGGATAAGCTGTTCCCTCAGTCTCCTCCTGTATTTTATGGAGGTGGCTGAAGGTAATGGAAAGAACTCACCCCACTGCAACTTCTTTGGGGTTTAGGCAGAATAAAACTGCTCAAAGGGGTTGTCTCATCTAGGAATAGGTCAGTGCTCCAGATTTACCAGGATCCAATGGAATGATGGCTGGGCAGCTGTATTTCCAGCCCACGGAGTAGGAAAAGCCACATTTTTCTGATGATTTTTACACTGGTGCCTTCACTGTTCTCCCCTTGGCTGTTCAATGGGAAGAGCCCGTGCATGGGAATCATGGACTCTAACTGCAGCCCTCCAAAGGCACTTGGAATGTGGGCAGAGAGCAGTCATTTCCTTGCACATTATGCAAGGAAAGTGCTGACCCAGTAGCAGAAGAAAAAAATAAAAATGACTGTTAGGAGCCAACAGGTTTTACCGGAAACCACTCGGGTTCAACAGAAAGATCGAGGGTTTGGAAGGAGAATTTGACAGTTTGCCCAAAAATTACTTCTCCCTTTTACAGCCTTCACTTCATTGAAACGTGTGTGTGCTTTTCTTCCAAAAAAAGCAAGGAAATGAGAGGCAAAACCAACGACACTGCCCAAACTCCATCAGTACAAATCTCAGTGGCAACTCACTTTAGGGAAGAATTATCTCAGCTTCACTTTCCTCTAATGAGCATCAATCAGGTTGGTAACTAAACCAGCTTTTCTTGTGAGTCTTCAAGTCTTTTAAAATGAGAGTGTTTATTAGGGAGCCTTCTACAAGGTTTTATGTCTTGCCTGTAAGGATGCTCAGTCGTGGCCAAAACATTCTCTCAAGTGGAACCAAATGTTGGCTCCACTTATTGTTATTTATCCCAGACTCCCATGTAGCCAGAGACCTTCACTGGGTCTGGTTTGGGGAGGGGGTGCAGGGGAGGCAGTTGTTGAGTGCCTGGATGGTCCCACAAGCCCCCTGAGTAAGGCACGAATGCTGTAGGGCACGAGGGGGTCACAGGGGGGTTGCTGATGGGTGGGATCCTCTGGAAGGCACCAGGAAGTGCCAGAGCTCACAGAGGGGGTGGGATTGTGAAGGTGGAAGTTGGAAGGACTCAGAGGCACCAGGAGAACAGTTCCAGGGCAGGCAGAGTTAGGGATGGCAAGTGAGAACCTTTGGCTTTTCCCTGGGGAACAGCTTGGGGTGTTCATCCCCCCAGCACCCCAGAGCAGCACCGGGGTGGGGGTAAATCCCATAAATGCCATTGGGATGGGGACACTGTGCTCAGCCCCTGGTGACAGCCCCACCTCCAGCAAACAGCACAGGATGTGCTGACACCTTTTATGTGCAGCAGCACCAGCCCCGAGCACAAGTTTGATGTTAATATGGAAATATGGATAAGAGCTTATGCTGTGACAATGATTTACTGCTTTGGTAACTGCACCTGATAACACAAATTTATCTTGGTCTCTCCACTTCAATTAGATTTTTTCTAATGTGTGTTTTGAAATACAGATTCTCTCAGTCACATGAATTTATAGGAACAACCGTGTGGCTCAGAGAATTCCAATCAATATGGGAACATCTCTTTGCCTTCTGCTCCAGGGTCTTCTTATATGTGTTATACTATGCCATAGAATGCAGATTTTCACACATTCTCTTTAAAAACATGGGAAAAGGGGAGGCAGGCCCAGGCAGCATCACTGGGATTTGGTGGCATCATTCCTAAAGGACCTGCTGGAGTTTGGCTGCAGCACTTGGATGTCTCTGTGTTTCCAGTCTGGGTGGGGGAAATTTCGTGGCCTCCTCCCTTTGATCCAGCTCAGAAGAGACCCAGGGAGGGCACCTGAATCCATGGAAAATACATATTCTGCAAGTGTTTCTCTCCCTGTGTCTCCTGGGAGGAAGAACTAAGTTGTTCCCTCATGGAGGAGGAAGCAGCAGGAATCTGAGCAGCAGGGCTGTGCCTTCCCAAAATTGGGGACAAACCCCTGGTGGGCTCTTCGTGCCTTTTCCCCAGTGTGAGAGAGAGCCAGGCTGGCCCAAACAGTGAGATAAACAGCAGTTAATCTCTAATAAATATGTGGGGTAAGAAACCACTGCAGGCAGCTGCAGCAGCCACAGATCCCTCCCTGCCTCCCAGCAGGAACTGAGGGCACTTCCCAGACCACCTGGGGGCTGGTTGGGATGCTGGACACGAGGAAGCAGAGCTGACCCTCGAGTGGGAGCAAATGCCAGTGCTGCATTTGGTCCATAAATAAAAAAAAAGGGTTGGAATTTTGCTAGGACAAGTCATTAGTCCACCTGCTCCCACTTCCAGCTGATGGCTGCCATCACTCTTAGTCGCTCTCCAAATTTCCACCAAGAGAAATGGGGCCATTATTTTTTTGAAGCTGCTGTTGCTCTCACAGTCCTGCTGCTGCTGCTGCTTTTCCCTGGCTGGGCAGCTGAGCAGCTCTTCCCAATGCTCTGGGATCTGCAGGTATGTGGGAGCAGATGTCAGGATCTGGCAGGGCTGGTTGTCTGGAACAAGATATCCCACCACAGCTTCTGCTGGGGGGGGGGTGGACAGATGTCTTCTAGCAGATGCAATGCAGGTCTTTCCATCTCCAGACTCCATCAGTCATGTGTGGATCCCACATATTTGCTCTGATGCCTGGCCAAACATAACAAACAGGGATATTGCTGCTCTTCTGTTCATCTCAGGGTTTGGGATTCTGGGAGCTGTGCTGTCTCCTGGATGTGGGTGCTGGAAATTCTGCAGAGGTGCTCAAGCACTCACCACCAAGGACTGGGAAACTCCTGGAAAGCTTTCATCATGTGATGCAAACCTTCTTGAGATGAGGGATATCTCTTGGAGTCTTGAGCCTTGCAGGAATGCTAGCCCAGAAAAGCTGACCCAGAGTCAGCCAGTCTGTCTTGTGCACGTCCTCTCTGGGTGTGGAGCTGTTTCCTCTCCACGAGGAGAACGTGAGAACACTATCCCAGCAGCACATCCCAGCTTTGAGACCAAAAACACACCCAAATCCTGCCTTGTTCCAGCAGGTTACTGGAGCTGCTCCTCGAATCAGGAGGGGTGGAGGTGACACCGGGGTTGGGATCTCCTGCAGTCCCTGAGCTTCACATCATCAGATCTCCTGAAGGGGTCAAAAAATGAGTTGATGTGGCCCTTGGTGCTGTGGTTTGGTGGGTATGGGGGTGTTCAGTCAGGGGTTGGACTTGATCACAGAATGGCTTTGGGTTGGAAGGGACCTTAAAGCCCATCCAGTGCCACCCCTGCCATGGGCAGGGACACCTTCCACCAGCCCAGGTTGCTCCAAGCCCCGTCCAACCTGGCCTTGGACACTTCCAGGGATGGGGCAGACACGGCTCCTCTGCCCAACCTGTGCCAGGGCCTCCCCACCCTCCCAGGGAAGGATTCCTTCCCAATATCCCATCCAACCCTGCCCTCCCCTTTGAAGTCTGAAGCCATTCCCCTTGTCCTGCCACTCCAGGCCCTTGGAAATAGTCCCTCTCCACCTTTCCTGTAGCTTCCTCCAGGCACTGGAAGGCCACAATTAGGTCACCCCAAAGCTTCTCTTCCCCAGGCTGATGATCTTGAAGGTCTTTCCCAACCTGAATAATTCCATGATTCTCATTCTCCCAGTGCTGCCTTCCAAGGGCTGCCAGAGCAATGAGCATTTGGAGAGAGTTTGATTTATGAAAGGGCTAGGGGGGGGTTATTTTTGTTTGAAGGTTTTCACCGAGCAGAGCCGAGGAAGGATCACCCCTCTCTCCAAAGGCTTAATATCTCCCTGGAATGTCAGGTGTTCTCCCAGCTATTGGAGATTAAAAGGCAATGCTCCCCAGGCAATGTGATATTCAAAGGGAGCATTAGTAAGGAACATGGTGCAGTCATTTCCATGGCTGTAAAACCCAGAGCAAATGGGTTGGAACCCTGGAGGAGAGGGAAAGTGGAGAGCTACAAAAAGCTGCTCCAGCTGGTTTTCCCTCACCTCAGGGAAAATAAAAAATACTGTGCTTCTTCTTAAAAATTGTGCCTTGCCTTATCTGCCCACTTATCTTTCATATCTCCAGTCATTACCCACATTAGTGGAAGTGATCCCTACGTAGGAAAAGATCTGTGAAGTGCCTGGGAACTTTTGGGTGGATAGAGCTGTATAAAATGAAGACATCAGCAGCATTATCCCAACTTTTCCTACTGCTGGTGGATCCATCAGCCGTGGATAAGTCATTCTGTGCAAAGCAGCCTTTCCAAGGGTGAGGGAAAAGCCCCAGCTGTAAATTCTCTGTGTTTGCTGGTGCTGCTGAGCTGGGTCAGGGCTCAGCAGCCAGTGCTGGTTACACTGAGCTGAGCAGGGTAAACAAAGGCTCCACAAACGCCTGCTCAGGATTCAATCCAACCGTGGCCAGGCAAATATTTATTATTTGCACAAATGTACAGGCAGGGACTTCTGCTCTTGTGAGGATACAGAGCCTGGAAAGGCTTTCTGTGCCTTCTGCAGCCAGAGCAGCACAGGCACTCTCTGTCCTCTGCTCCCTGCAGTAAAGGACAACTCTGAGCTGGTGTCAGGAGAGGGGAGATCCTTGCCTGGAATTCCCACTCCAGGGATTGCTGCTTGGCTGTTTTGGGAAATCCTTGTTATCCAGCTTAGAAACACTCTGTTTTTTTCCTCAGAGCCATCCTCTCCCAGTGGAGAAACTTCTCCTTCTCCCTCCTCTGAGTACCTTCACTTTGTCAGTCCGTGCTCCCCCAGCTTGAGCCTAGAGACTGAGCTGTGACCCCTCTCTTTCCCAGCAGCTTCCTCCAAAAATCTCAGGTGTTTTGGCATCCTCAGGGAGGCAGGAGACTCAGCTCAGCCTGAGGAAGGCCCTAAATCTGCATCTCCCCTTTCCCCAGGAAGACAGCCATGACTTGTGGGTGCTCTTCCTCTTCCCCCAGTCTGCTCTGAGGGAGGGAAGGGCTGCAGGTGTTTATTTGTGTCTGTCTAAATTCTGTCCTCTAGGAATGGGAACAAGGCTCCCATTTATCCTTCAGAGCAGCACTGGAGGGACAGAATTCCTGGTTAATAGATTGGGTTCAATTATCCTCTAAGGCTGTAGCAGAACCTTTCCCAAGATCAAGCCGGTGGGAACAGGCTGGACATGGTCACCAAAGTCTGTCCTGACTTCAGAAACATCTCCAAACTTCTTTAAATCCCTCATTCCTGCTTTTCCATTGGATGCCAGTGCCCTGTGGTTGGGTCCCTGCTCTGCTGGATCTCTCTGCTGGATCCACTGTCTCTCTGTGGGAAGGAATTTGAGAGGTGGCTCCAAGCAATGGGAAGCTCCTGCAGCAGCAAAGTTGTGCCCAGAGATATTTTGGAGCTTTAGGAGGCTCAGGGGGGGACCTTCTCCCTGTCTCCAACCCCCTGACAGGAGGGGGGAGCCAGAGAACAAGGGACAGGAGGAGAGGGAACAGCCTCAGGCTGTGCCAGGGGAGGCTCAGGTTGGACATCTGGAGGAATTCCTTCCTGGAAAGGCCTGTCAGGCCTTGGCAGGGGCTGCCCAGGGAGGTTTGGAGTCCTCACCCCTGGAGGTGTCCAAGGAATGACTGGATGTGGCATCCAGTGACAAGGTGGGGATGGGTGACAGGTTGGACTTGATGACCTTGGAGGGCTTTTCCAACCTTAACCATTCTATGATGAGCAGAAAAGCTTCGTTTACTCCCTTCTGTGCCTTGTTTTCACCCTTCCCCGGGTAGAAACCTTCCTTTTCTTCTCCCTTTTGAAAGCACTTTGTCTTTTCCCACCAGGCAGAAGTAGTTGGAATAACTGTTTTCACAGCAGCAGTAGTTTTGCTGTTAAACAAACAAGTAGAAAGCCAAAACTTCTGCCACTTCACATGTTTGTGTTTTGAAAACCAAGTTATTTGTTTAGACACACTGGAAAATATAACCACAAACAACCCCTGAAGTGCCTTGCTCGGTTTCAGCGAGTTAACAGAAACCATAAGAGGGAGAATTTGTTGGCCCAGATATTTTCCTTTCCTCTCCAGAAACGTTCTTCCCCACTTCCCAACCCCTTGGATTTGTTCCCCTGTGCCACTCAGTGCTCCCACCTGCTCCAAGAGCCAGAGGAGGGGGGTTAGAGGGGAGGACAGGAATTTAATGACTTGCACGGAAAAAGGGATCGAGATCTATGGAAACACTGAGCGCTCCGGCTTTGTGCACCTGGATAAGGAACCGCTGGAAATCTCAGCCCACAAACTCCGTGCTTGACCTTGAAAAATAAAGGCATTAATCCACAGCGCCGCGTGCTCTGTCCTGCTCCTTAATCCTGCGGCTGATGAAGGACAATATTATCACGTTGGCAAAGTCGCCGGGAATGGCTTAGGACGGGCTCCTTCCCTGCGGCTGCTGCTCCGGAATGGGAACTTTATCTCCAGATTGCTGCGGGAAGGGAGGGGGAGGGAAGGGTTTCTACCTGACTCGGGAGACAATGACCTGCTCACAGGCGACCGGGGGGAATTTTAAAGAGCTCAGGGCACGCAAAGGCTCCGTTTCCCAGGGGCAGCCCCTCTGCATCCCGGGTTTGGGAGGCAGCCCGGAAAGGGATGTGTCCCCACCGCAGAGTCACCATGGCAACGGGAGGGGGGAAGGGATGGAGCTGCCAAGGATGGCTCCTTCTCCTCTGCTCTTCCTCCTCCCGCCCAAAAGGCACCTCCCCTGGAATTATAAATAACACCCCTCCATCCCCGGGTAGGGATTCCCTTCCAGAGCTGCACCTCCGGGCTGGAGAGGAAAATGTGGGAGCAGGGAAGATGGGGAAGTGATGGAGAGTGGAAAGCCAGCAGTCAGGGAAAGCTGGGCAGGAAAAGCTGGGCAGGCAGGGAAAGCCTGGCTGCACTCAGGGCCCAGACTGAACAGAGAGGTTTCACTTCATCCTGAGCACTGCTGAATTAATTTTGGATTAATTTAGACTTCCTGTAAGATGCTGGTGTGGATCTCTGGAGCACAAAGCTGCTCAGAGCCGTGGGGCAGCAGCATTCCAGGGATAAAGGCAGCCCATGGCACAGCTCAGCTGCTACTGAGCATCCCTCTGGGATATTGTGGAGAAGGGGCTGGGGGAGGAACGGGATTTGGGGGGTTGCAAAATGTCTCATGGCTTTGGCATTTCCTCTGCAGTGGAATATCAGGCCTTGCAAAAGCTTTCACGTTCAACAAGAGGTGGGAAAGCACCCTGGGGAAACCCCCTGCCCAGAGAAGTCATGGAGAGGCTCCAGCTGATGTGTTTAACTTGGAACCAGGACCTGCATGTGAAGGAGCCACATCAGTCCTTACATCCCATCTCCAGGGGCAGGAGCTTCCTTCATCCTCCTCCCTCCCTGCCTCCCACCTTTAATGGGGTGGAGAAAGCAGGAGAGCCCCAGCAGAGGAGGTTGAGAGGAGTAACTTCACCTTCCCATGCCTCAGGCAGGGATTCAGGGAGAGCTGGAGTCAGCCTTTCCCATCATCCCTCCAGCATTCCTTGATCTGCCTTTTCCTCATTTTCATCACCCAGGCTTTGGGAAACCTGCACATGAAAATCAAGAGTTTCTGTGGAATCTGCACTTCCAGGCCAAAGTCAGAAAGTTAAAAAATTCCCTGAGTTATCCATGAGATCCACCCCCCTGAGCAGCCCTGGAAACCCTCACTGCTCTGGGAAGGGTCTCAGGGATGGTTTCCACAGCTCTCCTCCACCAGCACATCCTGCTGCAGCCAGGGCTTCCAGGGCCAAGGGAATGCTCTCAGACAGACCTCAGGGTTCTTATTCCTCAATCCAGGAGGCCAGGATGGATTTTCCTTCAGCTTGGGCTTAACCACATGGTTCATTTGAAACGTGAACTGGGCTCACACCAACCCAGGCTGAGGCTTGTGCTGGGAGTTAAACACATGTCCTGAAAGTTAAATACATGTTCTGAGAGGTAAATACATGTCCTGAAAGTTACCTGGGGCTTTAGGGGGCTGCACACTCGGGGTCTATTTGCTCTTGGATGTCCTCATGTTTGCCAAGAACTTTCATTCATGTAGGCAGTGACAGAAACACCCCAGTGCACAAAAGCCCAACTGTTTTCCTTCCAACAAATGCTCTCTTTTAGTTATCATGGAATGGTTTGGGTTGGAAGGGACCTTAAAGTTCATCCCACCCCATGCCATGGCCAGGGACACCTTTCACCACACCAAGTTGCTCCAAGCCCCATCCAACCTGGCCTTGGACACTTCCAGGGATCCAAGGGCAGCCAGAGCTGCTCTGGACAAACTGTGCCAGGGCCTCCCCACCCTCACAGGGAACAATTTCTTCCCAATATCTACCTCTGAGGGAACTGAAGCCATTCCCCCTTGTCCTACCACTCCATGTCCTTGTAAACTGTTCTTCTCCACGTTCCCTGCAGGCCCCTTTCAGGCACTGAAAGCCCCAAAATCCCACCTTTGTTGTTGCTGCTTCTCCAGCCTCTTCCCCTGGGTCCTGGGTGGCCCATCAGCCCCATAGACCATTTGTTTTCCTCCATCACCAGCACTTTCCTTCCTTAAACATCCTTTCCGTGGGAATCAGTGGGATCAGTGGGATCCCCTTTCAGTGGGAATCAGTCCCTCCAATGGCTCATGGCAGAACATCCAGGCTGCTTCCAGGGAGCTGTTGGGGTAAGCAGAGCATCACTCCATCTGCTCCATGCTCCCCACGCTCTCCACACCCTCCATGCCCTCCATACCCTCCATGCCCTCCATACCCTCCACACCCTCCATGCCCTCCATACCCTCCATGCTCTCCATACCCTCCACACCCTCCATGCCCTCCATACCCTCCATGCTCTCCATGCTCTCCATGCTCCCCATACC